>NC_135485.1:118879645-119479645 GCF_052094955.1 Ictidomys tridecemlineatus | reverse complement strand
AAATTCTGGATTTCTCCTTTTGTTTTTAAGTGTCTTTGGTTTAAAAAAAATCCTTATATGGTTTACCTCTATATTTTTCTCTGGTAGAGTTTCCATTTCTAAATAGTGTTTTTTATAATGAGTCCTGGGATGGAAAGCAATATTTCTAGTTAAAGTCTACCTTAGTGTTACCCTGCCAGTAAGCTAGTATGGAATTTAGGCAACATAAAATGGAAATGTTTCTATGAATGCAGTCTTAGATTGTGGTAAGTTTCAATTTAATTTTAATCATTGATTCTCAATGAATGCATTCATCAAACAAAACCACATGTTCCTTTACATTTCAATTACTCCTAAGCCAAATGACCCTTACTATGATTGGGCATAAATGCTGGAATATAAAACCTACTACAAGTATTTTATTTTTAAAAAAGTTTCAGCCTATTATTTCAGATTTTTGGAAGCTATTTATATCTTGATTTGAATATCTAAAATGGCAACTATCCCTCTTATTTTTATATCATCAGAATATTTTAAATTATGTAACTTACATGCAAAAGAGCCAAGATCCCTTTATTTTGCCTCAGTAGAACTCCATGTTTTTTCCTTTGGTTGGTCACATGCCTAGGTCTAGGATACAATTCTTAATTATGTACATATGACATATTCATCTTGTGTAACTATGTATGTTCTAGAAGAGATATATTCTTTTCTGAACAATGATACCTAAATAATGCTCAGTGTCCACACAAGAATTTTCTTTTTCTGAGAATTAACAGTATCAGAAAGTCCTTTAGCCCTACTCCTTTCTAAGTATGAAACATTGTTATGTAAAGTCCCTTGGCTCTTTAAAAACCACAAGTGGTCCATCTCCCTGCATGAAGACTGGTGGAGGACAAAGGACACAATTGAACAGTGAGGAAATCACCACCTGTTAAGTTATTCTCTTATTTCCAGTTTAAAACTTTGCTTTCATTCAGAGTCTTACATATCATTGAAAGTACATATATATGTATTTATAACAGAGCCAAAGCTTCTTTACTAATTTGGTCATCTTTTGGAGATACAAATACTTAATAGTTTTAGATATACCAAAATCTATCATTATTCCACCTATGTCTCTCTTTTCCCTATAAACATACACCAAGACAGACTAAAATTTGTGCCTTTATGAGAATGCTATGTCTTTTGTTTTTCAAATTTCCCAAACAAATCCACATTTTTTTCCAAAGAGAAGACAGTTCAGTTGTAAAGACTCACTTCTAGAGTTTGTAGCAGAGTATTATTGTCATAGTGAAATACTATGCTAAGTGCGGAACAGTATTTCTTCCAAAGTCCATTTTTAATACTTTTTCAGGTATTGAAAGCAAAGTTGCTGATATATGATTACGGAGTCAACTTTGATATATTTCTAAATACTAGAGAATATTTTATTTTTAAATTTGAAATAACTATTTTCTCTCTAAAATGTCTCAGATATTATCTGTAGTCGTTCTGTGGCCCAATCTTGGTATGTTTCCATACTCCAGATTTTAATTAAGAAGACTCTACTGCATTCATTTGAAAATATTAAAAGTGCCCAGATACTCAATGTCTTATATGTTATACAGTCTCATAAGGCTGAAAAGAATCTACCCTGAAGAAAACTTGTGAGTTATATTATTACCATTATTATTTAACTTTACATTTGCTTCAAAAGTTGGGATTATCATTCTTGTTATTTTTTTTCCTATAAACCTTCTTCAATATAAAAAGAGGGATGCAGCCAGGTGCAGTGGTGCACACTTTCAATCTAAGTGACTCCTGAGACTCAGGCAGGAACAAAGCCAGCCTCAGCAGCTTAGGGAGGCACTTAGCAACTCAGGGAGACCTGTCTCTAAATAAAACACAAAAAAGGGCTGGGGATGTGGCTCAGTAGTTAAGTGCCCCTGGATTTAATCCCTGGTAGAAAGAAAAAAAAAAAAAGGAGGAATGCAATTTTTATTGTAGTTAGCATTTCTTTTACAAATATCAACTAATTTTACAGTTATTTGTGATTTGCAAGCACTGGTTATAGGTTTATACCCTAGTTTATATACAAATTTCTAGTGTTTCAGTCAGCTTTTTCACTGCTGTGACTTACACAACCCAACCGGAACAACTGTAGAGAGCAAACATTTATATGGGGGCTCACAGTTTCAGACGTCTCCATAGACAGCCTGCTCCATTCCTCAGGGCTGGAGGTGAGGCAGAACATCATGGCACAGGAGCATGGGAGGGGGAAGCAGAGACAGTGACTCCACTTGCCAGATACAAATATATATTCCAAAACAATACCTTCAATGCCCCACCTCCTCCAGCCGCACCCCACCTGCCTTCATTTACCACTCAGTAAACCCCACCAGGGATTAATTTACTGATTAGTTTAAGGCTCTTACAACCTAATCATTTTCCCTCTGAGCCCTCTCACTTTGTCTCACATGTGAGCTTTTGGGGAACACCTCACATACAAACCATAATATCCCGCTTCACTGAGATAAAGTTGTATGAGTCTAAAAAATAGAAAGTGACGCTCTGATGTACATATATTGTGTGAAATGATTACTACAATCAACTTCGTGTACATCTGTTATCTCACCTACTTAGCCTTTATGACATGCATATTTTTACTTACATTATTTTTAACCACAATATATGTATCTGTGCACACCTACTTATAAAACAATATCAAAATTTGTTTTGTGAATCTTTTATATATCTACGTGGAGTCAGCATGAATTAAGGGCAGGTTGTGTTAACAAGCAAAACAAGCTGGTGCAGACTGAAAAAGTGATGGTGTGTGGTGTGTGTGTGTGTGTGTGTGTGTGTGTGTGTTTGTGTGTGTGTGTGTGCACGCACATGCGTGTATGTTCATGCTATTAATATTGATATTGCCTCCAGAAAATTTGCTGTTACATGAGTTGTGGTTTAAAGTACCCTACGTAATCCAAACCATGAAGAGCAGTTAGAAAGTCAAATTGAATGTGAAATATTCAACGTCTATAACTACCATAAAAAGAAGTTGATTAAAAATCATATCTAAAATTTTATCAAAGTGCCAAATCTAATTGTGGAACTGCTATTTTGGGATCTCTGGTTTGATATATGGACTTAACCTCTGGAACCATGAGCCAAAACATACTTTCCCTCTTGTCAGGTATTTGGTCACAGCAATGCCAAACTGACTCACACAGGCACAGAAACAAAGACTCCTCTTTCCCTCAGCTAACAGCCCAGAGCTGTTTCCTTCCAGCTCCTTGTCAGAGAACCTTCTTACTGTCAGCAACAGGATATCAGAATTTCTCATCCTGCCCCTGGTGATCTACTATTGAGGTTAAATCCTAGAAAAGTACATTGGGAAACAGGCTCCCTTCTTCCATCTATCCCTCTTCCTATGAAATGAAAGCTCTATCTCAAGCATTCTTATACCTGCTTGTGAGGTAGTAGTTCCACGCAAGAAGAGAAGAGCCATGAGGACCTCAGGCTTCTATCCTGCCCACCCAATCTTCCACTGAGCACCAAGCTGCTAGAGCAAACATATCAGAGAAGAGCTGCTCATTATCTTTACCCCCAGCTCCAGAGTTCCACCTCATGAATTTTTCTTGCAGGAGAAACAAATCATACAAGAGAATATTCCTGATCCCTTCCCAAAGGAGCGGACATCAGCTGCAACACAGTTTGATTGTGAGGTGGCTCTTAATAACAGTGGAGGTTGTTGAGGTGAAAAACATTAGGAAGAGGCTTCTGACTTTAATGAAAATGATTCCTAGACTGCAGCTGAGTCGTTTTAGGAGGAAACTGAGAAAAAGGAGAGCTAGAGGTGTCAATGCACAGGGGACTGAGGAGGTTTCCAGGAGGAGAGGAGACCTCTACCAGGACCTCCCAGGGTTTTGACCATGTCACAAAAAATAAGCACAAGTTGGGTTTGAGCAATAGATTCAATCTGAAGGAAAAGCACACACTCAAGGATGGAAGTGTAGTAACTCAGAGAGGAATCTTGGTCAGTGTCTTGGTCTGGGTATTAACATATATTGAGAGCCAGGAGCTGGGGGGCTGAAGTCAGTTTGGGGTCATACTGTGTCAAGCCAGCTTTCCTTCCAATGTTGCATTGCTCTTACATGTTCTAATTATGCTACTTCCTGTATTGCATGTCTAATTAGCATCTTAAAAATCAACCTGGAGGTATGCATCATACAATTATCATAAGGTTAGGGTCATTTCCTGGTTACCAAAGACTTAAATGCACATACTCTCTAAAGAAGTGATTTCTCCAGATGCCTTGATGCCTTGTGGTTATCTTGCAGGTTATTTATTTATTTGCTTTTTCCTCAGTCAGTTATCAAACTGCAGACAAGGATTTGGGCACAAGGACACTGACAGGTTTGCCCATGAGTTATTTTTTTTCATCTCTTGGTTTATGGGTATTTCTCTTTTGAGACTCAGTTTTTACTCTGAGTCTCTAAATTCCTGTCTCTAAAGGAAGCTTCTTCTCCTTTTTCTTATTTTCAGGGCTAGGGACCCACTCAGGGCCTCACACATACTAGGAAAGCACTCAATCCCTAAACTATATATCCAACCCTGAAAGGAGTCCTCTTAAAGTCAGAATAAATGTCAAACATGGACCAAGAAACTTCCTTTGAAAGAGCTAGAATTTTAGTATAGAAATTTATTCAGAGCATTGTGGAAGCAATGAGCAGTCAGTCTAAAGCAATAGAGCAGTCAGTCATTAATTGTTAGAATTTTAACGACTGTGTGTGGTCAGAGAGAGGAAAATAGAGATACCGCTTAAAGATAGATACTACCTAAAGACCACCATTATCATAAGAAGACTGTGGACATACCAAAGTTGTGTCTTACAGAGGAGCAGACTTAGATACCTAACACTGATTCAAATTTTATTCCTTTCTTCTCTCAGGGGACTAAAAATGTAATTGTATATAAATATTAGTTCTATCATCTATTGTTAGGCTTATGATATAGAGAAATGTAAGGCATGTGTAAAGTGTTTGCCAATGTTATCACAGAGTAGATGAATGGGAAGAAAGTCATATGGGTCCAAGCAAATAACCTCAGATGGTAAATATTAATTAGAGGAATGTATTGTTTGTTTTGTAACATTAATAATTATTATATGTACAATGATAACAAAAATAAAATAGTAATACAACTACATAGGAGAAGTATGTTCATATCTGATTGGAAAAAGTTATTATAAATCTAAAGTAAATTCTGACAAGTTAAATGTGTATAGTAAGCCCTAAAGCAATCACAAATAAATACACCCCCCCCACACACACACCCACATTAAAAATGAAAGGATCCTGGTGTGGTTGTACACTCCTATAATCCCATAAGCTCAGGAAGCTAAGGCAGGAGGATTGCAAGTTCATGGCCAGCCTGAGCAATTTAGTGAGGACCTAAGCAACTTAGTGAGACCTTGTCCTAAAAATTTTTAAAAAATTTAAAAAGGGCTGGAGATGTGGCTCAGTGGTTAAGTGCCCCTAGGCTCCATCCCTGGTACAAGAAAGAAAGAAAGAAAATGAAATGAAAGTGTTGCACTAGAAAATATTCACTTAATACCTCTCAATAAACAAGAAAGTATCCAAAGAGAAATAGAAGAGGAAGCAAGAATGCATATAGAAAACATAAAGCAAAATGCAGACAAAAACCCTACAATATAAAGTATGCACATTATTCCATCCTTCAGCTGAATATGAACTGTTTGGGCAGTCTAGTAAAAAAAATAGAGATTTTTGGCCTGGATAAAATAATAATCCAACTCTCTTCTGTGTAAAATAAACATAATTTATATTCAAAGATCCAAGTAAAATAAAAGTCAAAATGTGAAAAATATATCACACAAATGGCAGTTACAAGAAAGATGGATTGACCATATTGATATCAGACAAACTAGACAATTACACAAAGAGAGTGACACTATATAGTGATAAAAAGTCAATTTAACAGGAATATATAATAATTTCAAACATGTACCCAAAATGGGTGATGTAATCTATGAAGCAAATAACAACTGAAGTGAAGGCAGAAATAGTTCTACAGAAAAAAAAAAAAAGAAATAGTTCTACAGTAATGATTGGAGACTTTATTAACCTTCTTTCAATTTTGGATAAATACGCACAAAATCAACAAAGAATTAGAACCATACAATATTATGAGCCAATGAAACCAAACAAACTACAGAGCATGATACTGAGCAACAATAGTGTAGATATGTTTCTCAAGTGCACAGAGGGCATTCTCTAGAATAGACCACATGTTAGGCTGTAACAGACTTAACAGGATGAAAATAATACAAGTTTGTTCCTGACCACAAAGGAACACAATTTAAAAAGTAGGAAACTATACCAATAGGAAAAGAAAACCTGTATAGTTACAAATATGTGGAATTTATACACCACTCCTAAAAAAACCAATGAATCAAGGAAAAATAAACTGAATAAGAAAAAATGGTGAGAAAAATGAAAATGAAGGTGTGACATATAGTAAAACTATGATATGTTGTCAAAGCAGTGTTTAGAGGGAAATTCATAGCCGTAAATGCTTACAATAAGAAAGAAAAGTTAAGTAATTAACTTATTAACCTTCTGAAAAAAGAAGAACAAACTGAACCTAAAGCCGGAAGAAAAAAGGAAATGATAAATATTACGTTAAAAATGAATTAAATAGAGATTGGAAAAATAATAGAGAACATTAGTTAAACCAAAGCTCATTCATTTAAAAGATTAAAATATAAGCAACTTTTCATTCAAATGATGAGGAAAAATACTCATTGCTAAAATCAGCAGTGAAAGAAGGACATTACTACTGACCTTAAACAAATAAAAAAAAAGGATAATATGGAAATTCTCAACAAAATATTAGCAAAAATGAAAAGTTTGCTTGATATATGAAAGCCTGTTATTGTTATACAGTTTATCAATAGAATTAAAAAATGAGCATTTCAATAGACACAGAAAAAGCACTTCATAAAAACCAATACCTTTCATGGTAAAAACATTTTTCAAGGATAAAGGACAAGAAATGAACTCCCTCAGGTTGATGGGGGGCAACACTGACACCATCCTAATATATTCATGGTAAAGGACCAGATGACTTTGCCCAAAGATCAAGAACAGTCAAGGATGTCTTCTCTCATCAGTCTATTCAGCAGTGTACAGGATAGTCTAGCCAAAATAATTAGTCAAGGAAAAGAAATGGATAGCAAAAGATTAGGAAAAAAATAAAAATCTAAAGAGTACATGATTTTGTATTTAGAAAATCTTAAAAATTCACATCCACGTACCTCCCCCACTCATACATACACAACTAATACATCTAATTAACAAAGCTAGCAAGATTGCATGATACAAGCTCAATATACAAAAATCAAATATACTGAATAACCTAAAAGTGAAATTAATAATGTATTTATAATAGCATTAAAAAGAATAATACATGTAAATAAAACAATTAGAACCATGTCTATAAACTAGTAATTCCTCAATCTCAATAAAGGTAAGCCATTAAAAATAAAAACAAAAAGAGATATTTACCTTTTGTCATAGCAAAAACAAACAAAAACAGTTAAAAAATGCAAATGGATCAAAACCTAATGTAAAACTATAAGAATTTCAATAAAACATAGGGATACATCTTCATGACTTTGGATGTCAAAAAAGATTCTTAGTTTGGGCACCAAAAAAATGAGTAATTAAAAAAAAAGTAGATAAATTAAACTTCATTGAAATTAAAAATGTCTGTGCTTCAAATGATACCAGGAAGAGAAAGAAAAGACAATACAGAATGGAAAAATTATTTTCAAGTCATATATCTGATGAGATATATAAAGAACACTAATAACACAAAATAAAAAGCAAGTAACCCAATTTAAAAAGAATAAAAGTATATGGAGATTCTGCTGCTGCAGAAGCCACTGCTGTGCCTAGAGGTCTCTTCTCTGGAGACCTTGGTTACCTTGGATGTGAAGTCCCTTGCTACCTCTGTGGTCGCTGTCTTTTAAGCAGAGGTCTCCTGTCAATCAACTGCTGCCTGCACCATTGCCATCCCTCCATGTTTCCACTGCTGCCAGCCCAAGATCGCCTGGAGGTCTTCTTTCTGGGTGCCACTTCCACAGAAGAAACTACTGCCCTGGATGCAGCTGAAGCTGACACTGCTGCTGACCCCCTGAGATCAACTGGAGACTATGCCCCCACAGCTGCAATGTGGCTACCTCTGCAGCCCCTGCTACTGCTGACCTGCTGCCTGCTGCCAACAACCACCGCTGCTACCACAGCCTAGAGGACTGCTTCTGGGGAGAATCCAGGTTTGGTTGCACCCATTTTGGAACACCAGCCTTAGCTGGGAGCCTGAGTGCCAGCAGGTTTACCACCACAACAGCCTCTATCTGGGGACTCCAGATGGGACCTGCAGGTACAGTGTGGGGGTGCCTGCAGGTTTGGAGGTGCCTGGGGTGTTCCTGCTGAAAGTGCTGGTTGCTATTTTCTTGCTGCTACATCTCAGGGTTGCTCCTTTCCATGAGTGTATCCCTTGTGGCCTTTCTGCAAGTAGGAGCAGCATTGAGATCTTGGGACTGCAGCATGGCAGATCCTGAGGTATCTGAAGCCCAGATCAGTGGGATAGAGACTGGATAGGTGAGGTCTGGTTTGGTGGGTTTGGTGAGCCCAGGAGATGTCAGAGACAAGGCTGAAAAATTGTTGAGCACTAACAGAGACAGTTTGACTTTCCAGCAAGACTTATTTTATTTGTTTGATTCACAAATCTCTACTATATTTGGAACAGCATGTTTTTTATGCATCAGTGTGTGGAGGACAATGATATATGATTAATGTCTTGTATTTTAGTTGTATTCTTATGTCTTTAATTTTTTTCTTCTTGTTTGTACTCTTCCTCTCTCTTGTGTATTTTCTTGGATTTTCTTTCCAACTTTTCTCCAACCAACAGCCAATCTCTGTCAGATCCTCTTCCACTCTTCCTATGAATTTTTACTTCTAGCTCCTATCTTCCTCCCTTGTGAATATTACATATTGCACTATCTCTGTTTCTTTCACCCACCATTTGAAATTATAAATCATTTTAACAAATATTCGGTTTATACTGTAGATAATTATTGAACTCATCATTTTGGTTCAATGCGAGAAAGCAGTAGATTCCTTGGTGGGAGCTATTAGGTTTAAGGCTCTATATAGTATTCATTGGGTTCTGTTTATAATGGTCTTACCAGTAAAGGCAAAGCACTGGAAACCTTCAAGGACACTATAAGTCTACATGATAGAATTTATCCTGCCTTAGATCCATACTTTTAGATGGGAAAACACACTAACAACATGAAAAAAACAAGGGAATAAAGTGCCCCAAACAAACCAAGATGCTTCAACCACAGAAGCCACTGATAACACAGTAGAATGTCCAAAGAGGAGTTCAGATTGTAAATAGTTAAACCAATATGTGAAGTAAAGGATAGTATAAGGGGTGAAATCAAATAAAAAATACAGGAAGTGGAAGACTACTTCAATAAAGAGTTAGAGATCATGGGGGGAAAAAACAAGAAGAAATCCTAGAAATGACAGAATCAGTAAACCAAATTATAAATTTACTAGAAAGCATCACCAACAGATTAGACCACTTGGAAGACAGAACCTCAGACAATGAAGACAAAATATATAATCTTGAAAGTAGAGTTGAACATGCGGAGAAGATGAAAAGAAACCGTGAACAGAACATCCAAGAATCATGGGATAAATGAAAAGACCAAATTTAAGAGTTATTGGAATAGATGAAAGAGCAGAGATACAAACCAAAGGAATGCAAAATCATTTCAATTATATAATTGCAGAAAATTTCCCAAACCTAAAAAATGGAATGGGAAAACACATACAAGTGGCTAATAGGACCCCAAAATTACAAAATTACAGCAGAACCACAACAAGATATATTTTATAATGAGAATGACTAATATATAGAATAAAGATAAAATCTTAAAGGCTGTGAGAAAAAAAAAGTCAAATTACGCATAGAGGAAAACCAATTCGGATCTCAACTGATTTCTCAGCCCAGACCCTCCAAAGCTAGGAGGTCCTAGAATAATATATTTCAAGAACTGAAAGAAAATGGATGCCAACCAAGAATTTTATATCCAGCAAAATTAAATCTCATATTTGAAGATAAAATTAAAATATTCCATGATAAACAAAAATTAAAGCAATTCACAACTAGAAAGACTCAACAAAATATTCCTTGAGGATGAAGTAAAAACCAGCAAAGGAAGGATTTACACTAAAGTGACATTCAACCAAATGAGAAACTAAGACAAGTCAAAAACCAAAAATAAATCAAAATGACAGTGAATACAAACCATATCTCAATAATAACCTTAAATGTTAATGGCCTAAACTCATTAATCAAAAGACATAAACTGGCATATTGAATTAAAAAGCAAGACTCAACAATATGCTGTCTTCAAGATACTCACCTCATGGGCAAAGACATCTACAGGCTAAAGGTGAAAGGATGGGAAAAACTTATTGCTCATATGGATTGCATAAACAAGCAGGGGTTTCCATTCTCGTTTCAGATGAAGTAGACTTCAAACGAAAGTTAATCAGAAGAGACAAAGAAGGACATTTCATACTTCATAAGTGAAGTATATATAAGTAGGACATAACAATTACAAATATTTATACCCCAAACAATAGGCATCTATGTACATCAAACAATCCCTCTCAAGAGTCAAACAGACTACAATATAATAATACTGGGTGACTTAAACACACCTCTGTCACTATTGTACAGATCTTTCAAACAAAAACTAAATAAGAAAACTATAGAACTAAATAATACAATAAATAATTTAGACTTAACAGATATATATATATATATATATATATATATATATATATCTGTTTTATACAATTGAATGATGAATGAATAATAGAAAAAATCAAGGATAAAATAAAAATAACCTTAGAGATAAATGAGAACATGAAATAAAAATATCCTTAGAGATAAATGAGAACACTGATACAACATATCAAAATCTCAGGGACACTAGGAAGGCAGTACTAAAAGGAAAACTTATTGCATTGAGTGCATTCATTAAAAGAATAAAATGACAACAAATGAATGAACTAACACTACATCTCATATCCCTAGAAAAAGAAGAACAAACCAACACCAAAAGCAGTAGAAGACAGGAAATAATTAAAATCAGAGATGGAATTTAAACAAAAGAAACAATTTAAAAAATTGACAAAGCAAAAAGTTGGTTCTTTGAAAAAATAAATAAAATAGATAAACCCTTGGCCATGCTATCAAAGAGAAAAAAGAGAAAACTCAACTTACTAAAATGCAAGATGAAGAAGGAAATATCACAAAGGACACATCTGAAATGCAGAGGATAATTAGAAACTATTTTGAAAAGTTACACTCTAATAAAATAGAAAATATCGAAGACATTGACAAATTTATAGAGACATATGACCTAACCAAACTGAATGAGGAGATCATAGAAGATTTAAGTAGATCAATTTTGAGTAATGAAATAGAAAATGCCACCAAAAACCTACCAACCAAGAAAATCCCAAGACCAAGCAGATTCTCAGCTGAGTTCTCCAAGACCTCCAAGAAAGAATTAACACCAATGCTCCTCAACGTATTCCATGAAATTGAAAAGGAGCAAACCCTTCCAAACTTATATTATGAGGCTAAATAACCCTGATATCAAAACCAAACAAAGACACATCAAGGAAAAAAAATTTCAGACCAATATCCCTGATAAATATTGGCACAAAAATTCTCAGTAAAATTCTGGCAAATTGCATACAAAAAACATATTAAAAAGATAGTGCACCACCATCAAGTGGGATTCATCCCAGAGATGTAGAGTTGGTTTAACATATGGAAAATAAACATAAGACATCATACTGATAGACTTAAAAACAAGCACCATATGATCATTTCAATAGATGCAGCAAAAATATTTGACAAAATATAGCACCCCTTTCATGTTCAGAACTAGGGATAGTAGGAACATACCTCAACATTATAAAAGCTATATATGCTAAACCCAAAAAACTAGGGATAGTAGGAACATATCTCAACATTGTAAAAGCTGTATACGCTAAACCCAAAGCCAACATCACTCTAAATGAAGAAAAATTGAAAGTATTCCCGATAAAAACTAGAACAAGACAACAATGTCCTCTTTCATCACTTCTATTCAACATCATTCTTGAAACTCTAGCCAGACCAATTAGACAAAAGATAGAAATTAAAGGGATACAAATAGATAAAGGTGAACTCAAACTATCACTATTTGCTGATGACATGACTCTATATCTAGAAGATCCAAAAAATTCCACCCCAAAACCTCTACAACTAATAAATGAATTCAGCAAAGTAGCAGGATACAAAGTTAACACCCATAAATCAAACACATTCCTATACATCAGTGATGAATGCACTGAAAGAGAAATTGGGAAAACTACTCCATTCACAATAGTCTCAAAAATAAATAAATAAACAAAAAAAACAAACAAAATATCTGGGAATCAATCTTAAAAAAAGAGGTTAAAGACCTCTACAATGAAAACAATAGAACACTAAAGGAAGAAATTGAAGAAAACCTTAGAATAAGGAAAGATCTTCCATGCTCCTGGATAGGCAGAATTAATATTGTCAAAATGGCCATACTACCAAAAATGTTATACAGATTTAAGCAAATCCTATTAAAATCCCAATGACATTCTTCATAGAAATAGAAAAAGCAATCAATCATGAAATTTATTTGAAAAAATAAGAAACAGAATATCTAAAGCAATCCTTACTAAGAAATGTGAAGCAAGAGGAATCACAATACCAGACCTTAAATTTAAGCTATCGTAATTAAAAACGGCATGGTATTGGCACCAATATAGACTTATAGACCAATGGTACAGAATAGAGGACAACAGAGACAAACCCACATAAATATGGTTATGTCATAGTAGACAGGTGTGCCAAAAACAGTCACTGGAGAAAAGATAGCCTATTCAACAAATGGTGCTGGCAAAACTGAAATCCAAGCAAAATGAAATTAAACCTCTATCTCTCACCCTGCACAAAAATCAACTCAAAGTAGATCAAAGACTTAGGCACTAGAAGAGAGACCCTGTGGCTAATAGAAGAAAATATAGGCCCAAATCTTCACCATGTCAGCCTAAGATCTGACTTCCTTATCAAGACTCCTGAAGCGCAAGAAGTAAAATTAAGAATCAATTACTGGGATGGATTCAAATGAAAAAGCTTCTTCTCAGCAAAAAGAAACAATAATGTGAGGAGAGAGCCTACAGATTAGAAAAAAATCTTTACCATTTGCACCTCCAATAAAGTATTAATCTCTAGGATATATAAAGAACTGAAAAAATTTAACACCAAAAAAAAAAGAAAGAAAGAAAAACAAATAACCCGATTAATAAATGGGCTAAGGAACTGAACAAACACTTCACAGAAGAAGAAATACAATTAATTAACAGATATATAAAAAAAGTGATCAACATCTCTAACAATTAGAGAAATGGAAATCAAAACTACTCTAAGATTTTATCTCACTCCTGTAAGAATGGCAATAATCAAGAATACAGGCAACAATAAATGTTTGCATGAATATATAAAAAGGTATACTCATACATTGCTAGTGGGACTGCAAATTAGTGTGACCACTATGGAAATCAGTATGGAGATTCCTCAAAAAATTGGGAATGAAACCACCATTTGACTCAGCTATCCCACTCCTTGGTTTATACCCAAGGACTTAAAATCAGGATACTATAATGATGCAGCCACATCAATGTTCATAGCAGCTCAATTCACAACAGCTAAACTATGGAACCAACCTAGGTGTCCCTCAACAGACAAATGGGTAAAGAATATGTGATATATATACTCAATGGGATATTACTCAGCTTTGAAGAGTAAAATTATGGCATTCGCCAGTAAATGGTTGGAGTTGGAGAATTATCATGCTAAGTGAAATAAGCCAATTCCACAAAACCAAAGGCAAAATGTTTCTGTAATATGCGAATGCTAATTCACAATAAGGTGGGGGGCACTAGGGAAGAATAGTGTTACCTTAGATTAGGTAGAGGGAAGCTGGTAGAATGAAACATACATTATTAATTACATACATATTATGTGTATATGTGGCTGTGTGACCAATATAATTCTGTAACATGTATACTCAGAAAAATGAGAAATTATATCCCATCTATGTATGATATATCAAAATGCATAAATGCATTCTACTGTCATGTATAACTAATTAAAACAAATTAAAAAGCTTAAAAAAGGTATCTGAATAGATTCATTTTCAAAAAAGGTATACTAATAGGCAGTAAAAACATTAAAGAATGTTTATTAGCACCAAAATAGACTTGTAGAGAAATGAACACATAGAAACATAAATGAGCACACAGGATATTTATGTAATCCATGAGTTAAGAATGGTACAGAATAGAAGACACAGAGACAAACCCACATAAATATGGTTATAGCATAATAGATGTCATGTTTGATGTCATTAATGCAAATAAAAATCACAATAAAATTCTACTTTACAGAAAATAAAATAGATAAAGACATAGTTAGGTAAGAAATGATAGCTAGATGTGGAGGATTGAAACATTTATAGGATGCAAGTGGGAATGAAAAATGTCGCTCCTTGGAAAACACTCTAGCATTTTATTTATTTACATATGACAGTGGAATGCATTATGATTCTTATTACACATATCGAGCACATTTTTTCTCTTTATGGTTGTATACAAATTATATTCACACAATTTGTGTCTTTGTACATTTACTTTGGATAATAATGATCATCACATTCCACCATCATTTCTAACCCCATTCCCCTTCCCTTCCCCTCCAACCCCTCTGTCCTATCTAGAGTTTGTCTATTCCTCCCATGATCCCCCCTCCCTACCCCACTATGAATCAGACCCTGGCATTTCTTTAAATGCTTAACCAGCTACTGTATGACCTAGCTATATCACTCCTTGGTATATGTCCAAGAGAAATGAACACATAGAAACACAAATAAGCACAGAGGATATTTATGTAATGTTATGTTAAGAAATAAATAAAAAGCACAATGAGAAAGTATTTTGAATTATATAAAATAAAAATGAAGACACACATATCATCCTTGTGAGATGCAACTAAAGCAACAATTTGAGGACAATTTATAGTATTAAATGACTATATTTGAAAAGAAAGTTTCAAAGCCATGATTCAGCCTCTACCTCATAAAATTAGAAACATAATAAGTTTAACCTAAAGTAAGGAAACTGAAAAGAACAATAAAAATTAAAGCAGAAATCAATAAAATGGAAAACAGAAAAATCAAAGAAAGCAATTAACCCAAAGATACTTCTTTAGGAAAATGTACAATATTAATAAGCCTCATGACACAGTGTTAAAGAAAAATGTAAGAAATATATCTATCAATATAAAGAATAAAAGAGTAATTAGATTATACAGGTATCAAAAGGGTAGTGAGTGAAAATTTAAGAAAACATGTGCCAATAAACTTGAAAGCTTTGTTGAATGGGAAATATTCATTTAAAGGCACAAACTGTCAAAATTCCTAATAAAAATTAGACAATTCAACAGTTTAGGTTTATTGGTAATATTTATTCATAGTTTAAACAAAGGTTGTATGCAAAAATTTCCATTGCCAAGTGATTTCACTTTGTGAATTCTAGAAAACACTTAAGGAAAAGATAATACAATTCTATACAAATTCTTTTAGCGAATGAATAAGAAGAAATATTTTACAACTTCTTTTATGAAGTGGCTAGTACTCTGAAACAAAAGAAATTTTAAGAAAACAAAACCACAGAACAATATTCCTCCTGAAGAGGAGACATTTTAAATAAAATTTTAGAAAATTAAATCCAAAATTATGTAAAATAGAAAATACACCATAATCAAGTTATCTAGAAAGTCCAGATAAATTTAATCACTGACTATCAATCAGTTTAGTCCTTTGCATTTCAAGGCAGAGTAAACAAAATCATAAGGTCAGCTCAGTAGCAGGGGGAAACTAATTGATGTCATCAATTATCCACTTCTAAAAAACTCTCAGTAATTTAATTCTAGAAGGAATCTTTCACAACTTGATAAAGGGTATCTTCAAAACAGCTATAACTATTTCTTTTTATAAAAAATAAATTTGTAATAAAAATCTTTCTTTGGAAAATTCTATACTATTTGGTAACTTATACTGGTGTCTGCACCCACCAACTGATACAATGGGCAGACACAAAGATAAGGGCACATACATTTCACATTTGACCACAGTATTACAAGTGTAGAAACAGTTATAGGAATAAAGGGCTTGTGTTTTACATCATGAAAGTGAAAAGTCATTCTATTTTCTTTCTAGGTGCACACTTTTTTACTTTTATTTTTTCACTGTAAACTTATGTTTGTAATGATCTGTGCAAAAGGTCTTAACAAATAGCCACTTTAATGTTTCTAAAAGTGCTTCCTAGTTGGAATAGTTAAGAACAACCCAGATCGACTAAATATCACTATTTGGATGCCCGTTTTTCATGTAGGGAAATATGCATGTATACTGTTGTTTTTATTTTTGTGTAACTTTGAGAATCTCGGGAGCTCCTTATTCCATTAACTAGCTAGAACCATTTATTACTTGATAATTCTTATTTTGAGAATTAGTTGAAAGACTAGCTTGAGCTATAATGCTGTTACTATTATTTTATTGATTTCAGTTTATAACACTGTAAAGCTGAAATGTTTTAGGAAAGCAGTTGGATTCAGGAGTCTAGAGGCTAGAGTAGGAAACACAGTCTCATAATTACCACAGTTTTTTAGAGGATGGAGGAGACAGAAGATTTATATTCCTTAAACATAGCAATCTATCAGTCTCAGCTTCTGTGATTTTAAAGGTCCTGGTATTTTTCCCACAAAGGAAGGTGATCATTTCTCAACAAGTTTGTCTCAGATCTGACAACACTGCATCATACCGTCTTTCTTAACTAATGACTCCATGACAAGAACTGGAGAGACCCTAGGCCATTTTTTCACCAAAAAATGCTCACTTTCTTCCTTGCTTCTGAGGACTTCTATACAACCTGGGAAATTAGTATCTTGGTTCATATGGTAAATGAATATCTGCCTATATGTACTTCTGCACATATGTTCTTGTGGTTAACAAATAAATCTTCCACTTCACTATCATCTCTGAACAGGAGTTCTGTATTACATTGGAAAATTCATCTTTATTATTGAAAATATAATGTTTTCAGAAGGTCTATATCTTGATTATTCCACATAAAATAAAATGGTAAAATATTGTACCCTCCTGTCACAAAATGTAAATGGAGTTCACGCATAGAAACCAGGGGATGATACATTGAAGCTAGATTAATGAAAAGCAACATTTTTACTAAAACTTCCACTAGTTTGCTGAAAAAAAAAAGAAGTCATGTTTTTAATAGGTAGGTAATTAACTGATTATTTCAAATAATCTGAATTCTTTACATGTACTGAGAAAGTTCCAAATGATGACCAACTTTCCCTACCTCCTACAGAATAAACAAGTAGACAAAGAGAAAGTTTGGACTGTCCATGTTTGAGACTGAGTCCAGGTAAAAGATAGGAGTCAATCAATAACCACATTATTATAAATTCATGTTATTGGGTTTAACTCTAATGGTGTGCTTTAATATTAATTAACATTAATACTAAATTTGTAGTTTGAGGAATCTTTTCATTACTCATGTCAGCAATGAGCAAATGTTTTCTGTAAAGAATCAGATTCACAGTCAATGTGGCCTCTCCCAGCTATGCAAGTCTGCCCTTGTGCTTTTAAATTAGCAGATGTAAGAGGTATGGTATAGCTTAGGATGCTCCATTTTCTTTGAGGTTTTTATAGAAAAATAGGTAAGAGGCACACTGACCCTGACTGGAGATTATGATGTAGAACCATTTTTTTTTCTCTCTCAGTGTAGTGAAAAAAGTCTCAAGGTTTACTCAGTACCAAAAATTATCATGGGTAAGAAATACAATGACATAATATTATTATTGCATTAGATAGATTTACAAAATTTCTATCTTTGGAACCCCAAAACAGAGGAGGAATACTACACCTCTTTTCCATCTAAACTGATATCAGTGTTCCTTGAAATAAAATCCACTTAATTATCAAATTTATTTCAAAAGTAAAATTGCACTGCTACAAAATTTTCTGGAGGTGTCGCTTTTACAACAACAAAAAGGTTCAGGAACTTTGTTAGATTCAAATAGCAGACAAAAATATTCATTTCAAAAATATTTCTGGAACTTACTTTGTGGTTTTCAATTTTTCTTGGTCTACTTCTTCTTTCTGACACCTCCATTTGTCCCATAACTAGAACTTCAGTATTTATTCTGCTGCTTGAGATCTTGGATACATGATTTCTAGCAATGTCCTGATCCTATGCATATTTCACATTCATATACACACATTCACAAGTGTTGGAACCCTGTGATCAACCAATACAATATTAAAAGTATGCTATAACCCATGCTTCATGATTGTATTCATTATGATTTCCAATAGTTTTAGGAAGTAACAATAGCTTAGAGATGAAAACAATAATCACAATAATCACAACACATTTAACAAATGTTTTTAAAAAGTAATATGAAAAATACAGTGAAGGAAGTTATAACTCATCCTCAGTAGTCAGGGAAAACATTCCCAAAGAGGTGGTGATTGAGCTGAGATTTTGTACTGTTGTGCAAGTTGATTAAAGTGATTATGACAACATCTCAAATACAGTAAAGGTGGTACTCTACAAATATCAAAACCTGTGACATCCCTTAAGTACAAAAATGTTATACAAAATTCCCTCCCAAAATCAATAATAGAGAATATTAGGAACAAAAGAAACTCAACATGTAGATAGCTTCATAGAATTCATCTATTTGAAATTTTAATTGTTAGAGGTGTTCAGATTTACTCAGAATCTGCAAATCATGAATAGATAACTATGGGTATATTGGTTATCTAGAATTTGGGAAAGGCTTAGTTGTTTGTTTCTGGTTCAGCCTCTCATGAGGTCGCAGTTAAGATGTTGGCTCAAGTTGTGATCAAGATCTTAGGAGTCCATTGGAAAAGGAGTATCCATTTCTAAAATGATTAGTTCACATAGATGTTGGCAAGCACCCCAATCTGTTGGCTGTTGGCAGAGACTTCTATTCTTTATTATCTGTTGGCAGAACACCTCAGTTTCCTGTTTCAGTGGCTTCTTGTAAGCTACGGTTTGGGTGTTGGATGTCTCTCAAATGTCCACGGGTTGAGGACTTTTTCGACAGGGAGACACAATTGAGAGATGATGGAAATTTTAGGCGGTGGCATCCACTGGTAGGTTTTAAGTCATTAGGGACATGTCCTTGAAAGGCACAGTGGGATCCCAAACTCTTCCTACCACTCTCTCCTTGCTGCCTAGTTTGAGCTATCAGCATTCACTTTCATGTGTGCTCCTACCATAATATGAAGCCCTCACCAGAGGCTCAAACAAATAAAGCCACCCAATCTTGGACATGAAATCCAGAACTATGAGTCAAAATAAACTTCCTTACTTCATAAATAAGCTATCTCAGGTATTTCATTGTAGTATTGGAAAGCTGATGGAGTATTCTCATAACTGGTTTCCACCAGACAAAGCAAGTGATCTGAGAGAAAGAGAATAAGGAAAAGATGTTGCCACAAAGAACACTGTCACTTGGACAATCTACTCTTAGTAACACAGACAGCCCTATTCAATCACAGGAGAGCATGGAATAGGAAATCTTTGAGAGTCATCTTGCAGGCTGGTTACAACAATGGGGTTGGAGTTGGAAAAATGCTGGGACAAAAGGTCAATGTGAAGATCATATAAAAGATAGGTGGCTACATAGAGTTTTATGGTAAAGAAGGAAAATTGGGTAATGCAGTTTAGATCACAGACTTGGCAAAAGAGAACTAAGAACAAATTAAGAGGTTACTGGAAATGCTTTGATCTTGGGGAAAATATCCCAATCATTTGCATTGCTTTCAAATTTCCACATGGTCCAAGAGTTAGTTCTTTCTTAAGCTTCATTTCCTAGGGTACTCTCTATTACTCCTGCTTGGCTTTGAAGATTCTTAACTGTGACATGTTTCTTCAGTTCTACATTACGTACCATCTATTTAGAATGCTCTTCTACATCGTTTTACCTAGTTACTCTTTATGCAGCCATGAATTAAACTCATTATCAGTTCATCAGGCTATAACCTCTTAGTTTTAGTTGAATTATTCAGCTATTTTCTTGCATAATAATATCTCTATCCTATTGTTATTTATCATTCTTGTCATTATTTTTATTTCATTGTTATTTGTTTGTAATCAGACATACAACAATGCATTTTTTAAAAACATCGCAGAGCTGTAGTTTAAACTATATAACATGCAATCACAGTGCCTGGGAAATTATAGTTTTTCTTGTTTAAAGAACAAAGACGTTGTTCATAGGACAGATGAAGGGGGTCTGAAATAGTGCCCGTGTTAAGATAAAAAGGAGATGGCACATCTAAGGCAGATGTGACATCAAGAGAAAGGGATGAAAGAAAAAGAGGCTGCGGATGCTAAAATTCTGATTTAAAAAAAAAATGGATGACAAGAAAGAACTATAGGAATATATTCCATTATAAAACAAAGGCACTAACTTTGAGATTGGTGTCCCTCAAACTTTAATAAAAAGTATGAAATATATACTGTGCCCAATTTCAATTTAGCCTCTTCATTCCGAATTCACCCCTGCTTTCCTGGCTTCTCACAATAGACTGGGCTGCTTTTAGCCTTTCTCTTTCAAACACCACCGGCGGCTGCCGAGCTTCGTCAATAGAGGGCACTGGAGTAACGCTGCAGAAGGCACGAGCCTCTCTTCCTGCAGGGCTTTGGAATCCCCGCCCCCTTTGGCTTCTGCAGCAGTGAGTCCACGGTGTGGGTGTGTGGTGAGATCGGGCGGTGGTGCTCTATCCGGCCACGTATCCAGCGGGCACAGTGACCTCACTGGCCCAGTCAGAGCGCTGTGACCACCTTCCCAAGGCTTCCTGTCCCCCAGCCAAATGCACTGACCCTGCATGCTCCAGGCCCTGCAGGCAGCAGCCAGACTTTCTCTGTGTATCTGTATCCATCCACCTGCCGGCTCCACTTCACCCTGGAGCTCAGTTCCATTCCTTCTGTTCTGCCCACGGAGATCAGCCCTGGTCCAAATTCCTTGACACAGACTTTTCTGCCACCACGTGAGCTGTGTCCACATCTTCCCTAACAAGACCTGAACCTGCTTTAGGAGAAGGTTCTCTTTTTTAAGTTTGTCTTTCTGTCCCTACTCTCCTGGAGTCCTACTGTTCCTTTAGCGTTTCATCTACATCTTTATAATTATACCGTAAGAATAATTCTTTAATATTAAACTTCTCCCGTTCCATTTACCATGTGGATTCTGTTCCTAATTAGCTCAAGGAATGATACGCATACAATTAAAAATAAAGAACATTTTATACAGGGAATTAGTCAGAGGACCTGAGAAGTAAATCAGCAGCCTCTAAGTCAGTCCACAAATTAGCATCTGAAGGAGGTCATTGCCTTCAGCCGTCCGGAGGGACCAAGAGAAGAACCAAGATAAGCCATCAGAAGAAAACTAAAACCAAGATGAGCCCTCAGAAGAACACTATGTGGGTCGCCCTGGCAACATCCAGAATCCTAGAGGAAAGACTGTGTCATCAGGGTTCTAGTCCAGCTTTTCCTTTCCCTCGTTTGTTGGTTTCCTGTAGGGATTCCCCCATTGGTTGACACCAGCTGGAAATCAGAGGAAAGGGGAGCCTAGGAAATGCATCTGAGGGATGTGTTTTCTGAAAAACTCAGAAGATGAGGGAAAGGATGTGGAAGGATTCAAAGAGCTGAAAGACCAATGGATGGCAGAGATAGCTCTCGATTTAAATATGAATGAGCAGCTTTCCATGGAGAATCTGTCCTTTTTCCACCTAAGGGCATACAGATCTGACATTTAGGAAAGCAATCCCAAGTGGCCATTGAGATATGGAAACCATCACCAAATAAGTAATACTAAAAATGATACTAGGTGACACTTAATGATACTAAGTGTCAGATCTGTATACTTAACTGTCTACCCCTCATCTCCACAAGATGCCTGAAAAGTCGAATAAATGTCCAGAGGCCAGTCAATAACTCTCAAGATCTAGTTAATATACGCAGACATTATTACAAACGGAAACATACGAACTTTCAGGTAAATAAATTATATTTGAAACAGAAATATTACCTGTGGGAGAGTGAGACAAGAGAAAGTAAAAGAGGTCTGAGTAGCCAACCTTGGCTGTGACTGGCATTAAATGGCAGTGACAGCTGCAGAAGGACACCCTGAATAAGATTGACAAGGAATGTCCAGAGATATAGACCAAGCAGGCTTCAAACTGGCATTTCTTCCATACTAAATTTTATTCGAAGTTTTAGGAAATTTAATATATCAAAATTAATATGTAAAAATTATTCTTATAAAAATGCAGAGAGAGAGATCAGAGGCTTTCTTTTTTGTATCAAAGTTAATGAAAGATTTATCAGTGATTTTCTTTAAACAGACATTCTTAATACATTTACCCTGTGGCATATTATTATTTTATTAATAATCACATATATATCATTAATGTATGTGGCTATATTTTATATACAAATAAAATATATTTATGTGTGGACTGCAGTTTTTTTTTTTTTTTAAACTAGACCTTTAACCTAAAAAAAATATTGTTTTAGTCAGCTTTTTCATTGCTGTGACAAAAAAGACCTAATAAGAATAATTTTAGAGGAGGAAAACTTTATTCGGGGCTCATGGTTTCAGAAATCTCAGTTCGTAGATGAAAGACTCCATTGCTCTATGCCCAAGACGAGGCAGAACATCATGACAGAAGAGTGTGGTAGAGGAAAATGGATCAGAGCATAACCACCAGGAGTGATGTGAGGGAGAGAGAGGGGGAAGGAAGGGGGAAAGAGAGGGAGGGAGAGAAAGAGAGAGGGAGAGGGCATTCCACTCTCTGCAGAGATAAAATATAAACCCCAAAGTCACACTGCCAATGGCCCTCCTCCTCCTCCGGTAACACCCCTCCTGCTTACAGTTATTACAGAACTGGGGCTTTCTTGGAAATTGAGGCAATGCAAAGACCCTCCTTCAAACTCCGTTTCTTGAGATCAATCAGAAAGATTTCTGATATGTTGCTCAGAGTAACAGGAATGAGTTTATTGATGAGATAGGGGACACTTTGAAGGAAGAGAGTAGGTCCTCTAAGAGAAGAGAGGAACAGTGTGCCTCTCCTGCACATCAGTTTTATTGGGCATCCCAGAGAAGTTTCCAGAGAGGCCTGCCTAGGTCCACCTCTTCACTTTGGACTGACATCAAAATGACATCAGATTTCAAGTCTCCACTGCCATAACAACTCTAGGTCACCTTGGCCCATGCTGACCTGTTCTAATTGAATTCTTAACCACACATTCTTAACAGGTTTTATGGTAAGAAGGAATTACCCTTATCTCCCTGAATTTCAGGATCTGTTCTATGAAAAAGGGCACAAAATTATTCTCCATCAGGGTAACTTGGGTCCTTCTTATTGATGTTATTTTGGGCCTGCATTCCTCCTGCAGACAACAGGTAGTTTGGTGAGAAATGTGATATATCCTGTCCACTTAGGCTAGTCAGGGCTGCAGATAAGTTGCTTCCTAGAAAAGAATGCATGTTTTTGTATGTGGTGGGGGGCAGCACGGTGGGCCTATTTTATAGAATTATTCCCCTAACCTTGTGTTCCCACCGTTTGCACTTGTTGGTCTCCTATCACATTTACCACCCAGTTAATCCCTATCAGGGGATTAATGCACTAATTAGGTTAAGGCTCTCATAACCCAATCATTTCAACTCCAAATTTTCTTACATTCTCTCACACATGAGCTTTTGTGGGATACCCAATATCTAAAACCTATCAATTGTAGTGTAGTACGTAAATACTGTCTTATTGTTTTCAGGTGTAAGTATTAGTGTCTTGAATAAATTGATTACAGTTACTAGCAACACCTTTCAAAAATTCTTTAAAATTCTGAGAAGTATGTACTTATATATATAAAAATATGTACTTACATAATGAATGGTAGAAATTTCAAAAGCATAAGTCAGTCTACAATTTAAGATTATGTATGGTTAAATCGGACATACACGAGATTCTAAGAACACAAACAAATATTAACCTGAGGGAGAAGGATAAAAGAAAACTTGCTTCTGGATACTTGTAAGCTTACTTACTGTTTCTGAAACATCATACTCAGCTCTACATTCAAGCTTCATCTGGGAAGAGGCTGACCTCTGGGGAAAGCTGCTAATTTTACTTCTGATCAATAGAAACAGGAGGGGAAAGCTGGACAATTTATTTTTCTGAGATTGTTACTTTATTTGCTTACTCAGTGTAGGTAGGCAAGGAGATATCTTATTCTATTTGATAATGACAGGATCTCTTAAGGAGTTATTTTACAGATTATTCAAAGTCACCATCTGAGCCCTTTATAAATGTGAATGGTCATGAGGTTGACAGTAGTTGGACTCTTTGGCTAGTTACACTCCCACTAGCCTGACATTTAACAAAAGGCTGTATTTTTTCTGCAATGTAATCATATTTTTTTCTTGATATATGTGATTTTTCTTAAAAAGGACTAAAAGAAATAATGTTGTTAGAAAATCTGATTATTTCATGGTGATATAATGTGCTAAAATTTATTTCAACTTTTATCTAAAAAAGGCCTGATTCTCAGTGTTGACAATGTGAATTGGGAAGTCATCAGACCAAAGTGTCCCTTCAGGCAAATCTGAAGGAGAATTTAATTTACTTTGATAATTATAGGGTTTCTGTCTGTTTTTCCAGAGAAAAGAAATTTACCAATAGATTTATCCAAATAAAGGTAATTTTTGCTGACATGTCTGAGCACTAGGAATAAACTTTCCTCCTTCAAATTTTCTAGAATGAACATAAATTGTGCAACAGGAAAACAAAAATTGATATGATTATAAAAGTCCAGTTAATGATTTCATAAAATTTGTAGATGTTTCTCAGTCCACAGTGGTTCTCAAATAATAATTTTGTATTAAGAATATAAAAGAGAATATGTCACATGACAGTATTTCTAGTCAATATATCCCATTATGAATCCTCTGAAAAACAAAATCTCTGCACTTTTCCTAGTCAATCTGGTCTGCTTTAACAAAAAATGCTATAGCTTGATATCTTAAAAATTAATTTCTGACAGTTTTTCAGGCTGAGTAATACAAGTTCAAGGTGAGTGGTGAAGTCTTACTTCCTACTTCATAGATAGCTATGTTCTTGCTGTGTCTTCCAATAACTGAAAAGGGCAAGAGACTTTTGGGAATTTCTCTCATAATGCCACTAATTCCATTCATGAGAGCCCTTCCCTCTGGACACAATCATTTCCTGAAGGCCCCACCCCTGAATCCCTTACCCTGGGGGTTTGGATTTCAACATAACACTTTCTGGGAACAGAAATATTTGATGTATACTTGTGGTCTGTGCCATCTCCCTCCTCCCTTAACATTTATGGCCTCTTATGCACAAGAGTTCCATCTCAATAGCCCCCAAACTCTTAACCCATTCCAGAATAAATTCTAAAGTCTAGTCTCATTAAAATATTTTATAATTATTTGTGGATAAAACAGGAGGTTCAATCTATTCTGAGGTAAGAACTTCACCAACTGTGAATCTGTGAAACAAAACAAGCTATGTTTTCAAAATATGGTGATGGGATAAGTATAAGATAGACACATCTATTCCAAAAGAGGATAATAGAAAAAGTAAAGGGACCAGTTATCAAATCAAGTCCAAAACAATGGAGTAAACTTAATTAAATCCCAAGACAGAAGAAAAAATTTCTTTTGACATTAAGCTCTGCCTTCTAGAACCAAAGTAGAGGTAATGTCACTCCCACAACTTGGTGGGCCTAGTTCTGCAGTACTTCTGATGGGGATTAGATGATCTGTTGGGCCGACATCCTATCCCTATGGCTCTCTCAGCCTGGTGTTATGGCTCTCTTGTTCTGGGTAGCTTCATCCTTTGAAACCCAGGTGCATGCAGTCAGGCCCCTGGGTCCATGTAGTCTTGACCTGTGACAAGAGTGGTAGCCCTGATGATTTCTTAGTCACCTTTATGGTCATTCTTCCATAGAATGAAATAACAATGCCTGGCTTCTGTTAGATGATTGATTCAAACTAATTTCCTTATCAAATGGTTACTTGGCCACACCTTCAGTGTTTTCATATTTTGCAACATGATAGGCGGAGGGTGGTCTAACTCTTTAAGTTCTACCTCATTTGTGTTCAACATTTTCATCCTTAAGCAATTTCTCCTGTCATATTTTACCATAAGCATTCAGTAGGAGACAAGCTTCTTCACCTTCTTTCTTCCACAAAATACTAGAACATGAAGACAATTTAACTAATTTCTTTGTCAGTATATAAGAAAGATCCCATTTCTCCCATTTCCAATGGCATGTTTCTTATTTCTGAGACCTCATTACAATGGCCTTTAGTCTCCATATTTCAATCGCCCTGAAGTCGATAATTACTTAAGTATTCTCTAATAAGATTGGGGCTTGCTCTGTAGCTCTACTCTTTTTCATCAGAATTACCTTTAAAAATCCATTCACAGCAACATAGGCTTTTCTAGCATGCAACTCAAAGCTCTCTCGATCACTATCCATTATCCAGTTCTAAAGCAATTTCCATAATTTTAGGAATTTGGGACCACAGCATCTTCGGTTCTTAGTACCAACTCCCAACTTATTTTGGCTACCTCCACAAAAACTATAGATTGGGTTGTGTGTAAATAACATTAAATTTATTTTTCACAATTCTGGATTCTGCAAAATCAAGGTTAAATTGTGGGCAGAACTGGTGTCTGCAGTTTTCTCACTTCCTGATTTACAGAAAATTATCTTTTTGTTGTGTACTCACATGGGAAAAGGAGAAGGGTTGCTCTCTGGTGTCTCTATTATAATAGTGTTAATACCATCTCTTTCCTCAATACCAATTCTCTTTCCGAATGTTCACTTCCTAATACTATTACATTGGGATTGTGGTTAATCATATGAGTCATGGGTAAACAAATATTCAGTGCATAGCATTTTCATATTGGGACTAAAATGATTTATCCGTCACCAGTACATTACTAGAATATCCTGTATTCTTCTATATATTTTCCTATACAGGAGAACTTTATACTTTCACATGCTTTTGTTTTTCTGTTTAACATCTTTTTATTTTATCTTGAAATACTCTCTTAGAATTTATTGTGAGATTAGTCTACTGGTGATCAGCTCCTTAGAATTTTGTTTAACTTGGAAAATCTTTATCTCAGCTTCATTTTTGAAGGACGGTTTTGTCAGATATTGTATTCTTGGTTGGTTATTTATTTATTTTTTACCATTTAGTTCTTTAAGTATGTCATCTACTCCCTTTTGGCCTGCAAGGTTCCTTCTAAGAAATCACTGATAATCTCATAAAAATTCCTTTGTACAGAAAGAATCATTTTTCTCTCATTGCTTTCAAAATCTTTCATTGCCTTTGATTTTTGGCAATTTGCTTATGATGGTCTTGGCAAGAGATATCTTTGTGCTATCTTTGTGTCAATTTGTCTTTTTATATCCTGATGACCATTTTCTTCCCTAGATTTGAGGAGTTTTCTGTTATTACTTCTTTAAATAAGATTTCTAACTTTTTTCTTTCTCTTTTTCTAAAATGTCCATAAGGCATACATTGGTCCATTTGTCTAATAAGTTTCTAACAAGTTGACTAATATGTTTCTTAGATTTACCACATTCCTTTACATTTCTTTATTTTTTGTTCTTTTGGAAAATTTTAAGTAACATGTGTTTGGGTTCAGAAATGCTTTCTTGTGCTTAATCAAATCTACTTCCTCTAGTGCATTTTTCTGTGCAGTTCACATACTGCATTTTTCAGTTCTTATGGTTTATTTTATTGTATATTTTGAAAAAAATTTTAAACTCTTGTTGAAATTATTTTGTTGTTGTTGTTTGTGTATCATTTCCTGGACTTCCTAATAGTTGTTTTGAATTCTCGTCTCATACTTCATATACCTCCATTTCTCTAGAATCAATTTCTGAAGAATCTATTGTTCCTTTAATTGTGCCTTTTGCCCCTGTTTCTTTATGTGCCTTTTAACTTTGTTGATATTCATACATTTGAGAACACAGCCCCCTCCTCTAATTTTACTGATTTTAAACAGAGAAAGTTTAAAATCACTACTCAGTTTGACTGGAGATTCCAAAGGCCTCTTAACATTTTCTGTTGATATGTCTTTTCTGGAATTATGCATGTAATTTCCTCAATAGAAGACCTGACTTATTTTTTTTCCCTCAGGAGTTTATAGTCTCTCTCTCTCTCTGTCTTGTCTGTGCCATATCACAGATCCAGGGAAGCCTCAGGATGCCTGCCATCCCCTCCCCATTTTTTCCTCAACAGCCCCATGCATCTAGAACATGTTGTGTCCTATCAATTGGGCTAGACAGTAACCAGTCACTTGGGTAGACCCCTGAAAAGCTGTAAAATTGGGCACATAACCCACTCCTTTTTACCCAATGAAGGAAAGCCCACTGATCTGTTTGGCCCTGTTTACATACTGTAGATCCTCTGAAGCAATGGTGTAAATTTAACACAACTCTTTTGTTGTTGTTGTTCCCAGGCATTTAAAGTATGCAAAGTCCTATTGAAACTCTGAGACAAAGAAGATAAAAAATAGCCCAACGTTTCTTTCTCTATATCCATGGAAGAAACTGGAAGATGAAGATTTTCTCCCTCTATTATGGTGATACACTGAGGGCTGGGGTTGTGATAAATAGTGTCACAGATTTTCCTGTCAACTTTGATGCAACTACTTTCATAGTCTCCTCAGGTGCAACAGCCTCTTAACTAACATCAGAATTTCTTACAAAGGAAATTGGTCTGTTGATCAAGTGTCTGTCTCTGTTTAAAGAAGTAAGGCCTGGGGCTTATTCTACTATCATGCTGATGCCACTCAGAGCTCTGCACTTCATAGGTACCTAGTAAATACTGATGACCACACTCCAAGTAATCTATCAAGATGTGACTGAATGGAAACATGTACATGTGTAACAGAAATGTAAAATAAGAGTACACATATAGTACAGTGTATAGTCAATATAGTGTTTTCTAGAGACATGTAATACTCAAACACATATGTGTTGTGTATGTGTCTGCACACACACACACCTATGTATTCTTCTACATATATACATATGCACACATACACTCACTGGCTTATATATTTACCTCTCACATTATTTTACCCAGAAAAAAAAATCCTCAAAATTGCACTAGATAGGAAAAAAAATATTTTTTTTCTTTTTGTTATTTAATTTTCTAAATTTCTGTTACCAACATAAGATACTTTTTCCTTTTAAAAACTTAATAACTGTATGTTACTTGAAGAAAGAAAAGATAAAGAAACTGAATCCACTAGGGCACATTGTGAAGGAAGAACTCTTTAATTACTTTGTACCATTAATTCCAACTTTGTCAAGGTCACACCATGTAGTGACATTTGCAACTTCTTTTGCATGCTGACCGAAGCACAGTGCTGAACAGATATATCACAGCTTTTTAAATGGTTTAGAGCTGAATTATTCATGGTATAAGTCATATTGACAATTGATGGCCCTCAAATTAGAATGCCATGTCATGTATTTCATGCACGTTTTCTTTTAGTCAAAGAAGCAGTTTACTCAGCTTGCTGAATATAGTCATGGGTAAGAAATGCTGATAACATTTCCCTCCTGAAATGTCAGGTCTTTACTGTGTAGATAAGGAGCAGCAGTGTGTTGATGGCTTGCAATTCTTTGTGCTAACAGGATGCTTCAACACGGGATCCAGAGTGCTGCTTACTGCTAATGTAAGAAAGACAGGCAGTTCTTGACAGAAGAAAAGGTTTGATCTCACTGTTCACACAACACAATTAAAATAAATTTATAAATACAGATGCAAAACAGCACTGATTCTACATCATTTTTGTTGAAACATTACTATTATGGGCTAGAGATAATTGAGGTTCTGCATGATCATTGGAGGGGATTTTTAAAGTTTTTCCCTCTAACTTACAAGAGAACAATATGAATATATAAATGTAGAAGTTTTCTTTTGATTTCTCATTTAAAAATGCAGTGTTGTTTCCTCACTTTTGTTAATTAATTTGAATAGTTAATGGATGAACGGTAAGCTAAATGTGACAAGCTAAAGCTTTATCTCAGGTCACTGATCATAAATGGCAAGAGGCTGCATATATGTATTTTAAAATGGAAAGATTAGTCTTTAGCATCTATTAAATGAGATGGCTTGCTCAGAGCATTGCAATGTTTTTCTACACAGATACACCTGGCAAATAATAATATGGCTGATAGAATTCTTTCATTACATTTCCTGTCTTTAATGAAGTTAAATGGTTCAGAGACTGCTTGCAGAAAATAACTAGGAAGAGATAATGTACCACATTTCAAGTTAAGAGTATTTCTATAAACTGAGAATAGATTTGAGGAAGACTTCAATGTGCTTATGTGAGCCTAGGAAGTTCAGCTACACTATTTTCATCAGTGGTGCTGAGCTTAACACCACATCTGGATTCTGTGCATTCAGTTAAAGTGTGGGAAGTGGACCGTATCCTTCAGGGATGTATGTTAGTGGCTGGTGAAGTTTGGTTTCAGATTTTAGAAGCTGTTTTCAGACAGCTACTGTTCTGCTTCAGAATTCTTGTGAGTTTCACTTGCATCTTCAGTGAATGTTAACCCCCAACACCAATGATACCTCACTTACGTTGAAATTCTGGTTTACGGTATACACAAAGGTATTAAAGATATACTCCAGTGCCATTTCTGGGAGGGTAAAAAAATGTCCTTGTTAACTTCCTTCAGAAAGTGAGACTTCTTGCCTGGAACCAGTCCAAGTTCTTCACACAGGCTCAGTCATTCCTCACTTTAAATTTATTAAATTTATTTATTATGAGCTGTATTTGCTTCTTGTTCAAGGAACTTAAAATGGAATCAGCCAAAATATTCCTGCTTAAATAATTATGAATTATGGATGACGTGTTTCCCTTCAGGATATCAATGGGGGCTTAGAAGAGGAAAAACATATCCCACAAATTCTACAAGTATTCTCTAAGTGTCCTTTATTTGTCCTACATTAGATAAGATTGCAAAAGACTAGGGAAAGAATAAGCTCCACCAGCTTCCACAAGGGAGGCCACAGTATGGAATAGAAAGTGACATGAATATGCTTGAAATAAAGGTACTAAAGTGAGTCAGGAAAAAATACATCCATGACCAAGGGTGTCTAAATATTACCCTGAGTCAGATCTCAGAAGGTAGATGTAATGTATATAGGTAGAAGAGGCAGGAAACTGCAAGACACAGGGGAGGCCCGGATAGCTGGGGTTATCACACATTCAATTTGCTGAAATAATCTGGGCTATGGCTACTGTCCTGTTATAATTTTCAATAGCTTCCCCTTTCAGTCTCAGAAATGTCCCAGTTGCATGGTAGATTGCATAGCTTATCAACTGGAGATTAAAAATATCAGGGTAACAAAAGAAGAACTATTGTCAGGGGATTAGAGGATCATAAGATTAGATTGCTGGAGTCTGGCCAGGTGATGTGGGCTCCTACATTTAGATATGATGTGGCAGACAAGCAGGAAATAACATACTGGAGTTGAAAAGTGAAATAATAAGAGTGATATTGAGAGATACATCTGGTATTAAATAATAATGACATACATGTATGAATTGATTCTTATTTACTTATAGACCCTGCTCACTTAATAAGAAAAGATAATAAATCTCCTGAGCTCTGGGAAGAATATTGACTTTAAAATCAGAATTAAGTCAGTATCTTTGTTGGCTAGTGTCTATATTTATGTCTTTAGCCATACACAATCCTGAGGACCTTTAAGTAATTAGATATCACAAAAAGATAAGTCACTAAGTATAGTGATTTAGATCATAAAATATAATAAAAGTATCTTGCATAAAAACAATACCATTTTTGTTTCTGCTAAAAATTTTACAGTTTACAAAACCTCTTTTTTCAACTTTGGAAGCTTGGAGTAAAGAAGTTTAAGGCAACTTCTATTGTTGAATTTATATATAAAGAATTGTTGGCTCAATTTGAGTAATGAATAGGACAATTGTGAATAATAATCAGGCAGGCATGATCCTCACTAAGAGTTAATATAAGATTTAAGAAGGAGCACCAAGGAAAAAATAGAAATGATTGACATGAACATTTCTAGTCTTTGGGGTAAAAAGAGTAAGATTAATCAACTTGGATCAGGTTAAATAAAGTCACCATACATTAACTTGTGATTCATTGGAAACAATAAAAGCAGCATTTATTAAACACTTAGCCCACACATGCAGTAGTAGACTCAGACAACCCTGCAAGGTAGTGTTAGTGCCCACATTTTACAACTGAGGACACAGTAAGCTGGCAGAAGAGAGATAGGAGCTAGAGTAACTCAGTAAGAGTAGCTCAGACGTGGATCAAGGACTTTTCTGCCTGCAAATAACTTTCTACCCCATCATGCTACCATTTCTAAACCTAAGTTGAAATATTGAGACTGTTCAGGACTTTGAAGTATTTAAGAAAGGATGGGTACTGAAAAAGTGTTTTAAAATTTTGTCCTTAGAAGTTCATCCATAACCTTAAGATTAGACTGAGCCAGAAAACTTAAAGAAGATTACTTCTTTAAGCCAGCTTAAAGAAGATTACTAATGGGATAACTTTTTATGATCATATGCTAACTTTGGATCTATCGATTAAGAATGATTGAAAAATGTGCCAACTGCAATTCACAATAGCTAAACTATGGAGTCAACCTAGGTGCCCTTCAAAAGATGAATAGATAATGAAAATGTGGTATATAAACAGACTGAAGTATTACTCAGCCATAAAGAAGAATGACTATGACTTGTAGTAAATGGATGTATCTGGAGACTATCATGCTAAGTGAAATCCACCAATCTCCAAAAACCAATAGTAGAATGTTTTCTCTGATATGTGGAACCTAATCCACAATAAGGGGTGAAGGGTGTGTTTTAAAAAAATAGAAGTTCATTGGGTTAGGCAAAGAGGGGAATTAGACAAATGAAGGGAAGGGAGGGGGGATAAGAAAAGGAAAGTGGAATGAATCGGACATAATTTCCCTTTGTACATATATTAATATGCCACAGTGAATCTCACCATTATGTACACCCACAAGAAATCAATTTAAAAAATAACTATGAATAAAGGGCATAAAGTTCAACAGAGGGAAGGAAACAGGGGTGTGGGGAGGGAAGGGGAAGGAAGGATACCTGGGACTGAATTAGAACAAGGTATATTCTATTTTTAAAATAATTTTGTCACAATGGATTCTATTCTCATGTATAACAAAAAGAACCAACTAGATATATCACATATAGTTATATATGTGTATATACAATAGAAAAAATTTAAATGTGTAATATAATAAAACATTTTTAGTTTGTTATCAAATTTACAAAAATTGATCATACTTGGTATAAAGAAGGTTGAGAGAGTAAGAACAATCATTTAATGTTCATGGGCAGATAAGTAGACAACAATGATCAACTTTTAAATTGTTGAAGCTATTCAATATGTTAATTCCATTTCTAAAATTTTTTATGATTATATCTACATAATGATTAAATATTCAAGCATTGTTAATTGAACAGAAAGAAGTTACCCGGGTCTTCATTATGAAGAGATTATTTAAATAAATACATTCATCAAAAGAGTCACTGGGAATCACTTATAAAGAATAAAATAGTATAAATCATTTGGAAAAATATCTGCAATATTTTACCAAGTAAAAATATTCTAGTGTCAAAATATCATATATTATCTGAACTTACTGTATTTCTAACATACATTTTAAATAATAAACTGTTTTTATTTTTTTAAATTGCTTTTCTACATAATCAAAATTTACTGTTATTTTACAATAAAGTTGTAATATCTATTTAATTTTCATATTTTTCTCCGGTTATATTTTCTTCCCATGTCCATTTCTAAATATTAATATTTTAGATCAGAAATATATGTGAAGAAACAAATTCCTTATGCCATACAGACAACTTTAAAACTTTTTCATCTAGCTGAATATTTAATAACTTCTCTATGAATATTATTTATTGAGATAATATATGTGATAGCATTATTAATACATTGTAATGTTGTTTTATTCTGATTTCCTTACATGGGGATATTTGATCACAACAAGTTTCTATTAGGTTCTGAGTCCCTGGGTCTGTGTTTATTTTCATAGTCAGCTTTATACACTTTCTGAAGTCATGTTGTTGTGCATTATAAAAATGGTGCCCTAATAATATCCCAGTCCCTTGATAGACTTAATTAACTCTCCTAAGTGAGCAATACACTCAGGAAGTAGTTTAATTGCTAGTAAGGCAGCAAAATGTTTACAAAGAGCTTTGAACTCCCCTAGTGAAGTAGTGAAGACATGTAAGATAATCAGGTGTTTTGGGGTACTGTTCTTTTGCTCATTTGCTATCGAATAAGAGAAAGACATCCAGCACTTAGAGCAACATGCAAAATAACTTTCACTTTCGCAAACAACATGGTACTTAAAACTGAAGCATAGCTTTCTGCAAGGGCCCTATGAACCACAAACATCCCTATACATGTCTTTGTGCAAAGTTTCTTAAAAGTATGATTCTAATTCTTTCATATGAGATCTTAATGTCCTACTTCTTAAATAACAATGTTTGTAGACTGATCATGTCTAAAAAATTACTGTGTGGATCCAGGTATTTTAGTGGCATTCAGAGCAGTTTTTTAAAAGCAGCATTTTTGAGGTGGTTTTCTATGAATAATCAGTTGACATTTAGGCAATAACATTTTCTTTAAATTTTAGTATTTTGCAATAAATTTATTTCTTAAGACATGCAAAACATGTTCACATGGAAAGATCTACAGTTTATGCAGACATTTTTATTAAGAGTACAATGGAACCAATCACATGGGCTGGAATTAAAAGAGGTATTTCAAGCATAATGCTATTAATATAATGTAGGAAATATGTGGCGGCATTTGGAATAAAGTCACATTCAGTAACAAAGTATCAAATTAAGGTAGGAGGGTTTGCCCAAGGCACTTTAAATAAACAAAAAAAACTGCAAAAGAATGAACACGAATGACACCATCACTGAGACCACAGATTATTATAGCACAGTTATCTCAAAAATTGCAATTATTAAACATATTGAGAACATAAGAGGGGAGGTTTGGGAAAGTTGTCTTTTCATTTCCATCTAGGACATTTTACATAAAAATATAATTCATCATTTGGTTCCAGAAAAAAGAAATGAAGCAAGAGAGCAGGTTTCCTTGTTTATAGACATTTAAAAATCAAGCAATAGAGGATTTGTAATTGTTGCAGACCCTCACAGATTATCATTACCTAGTTAACAGGACATATATTTTATTCTTTTTTGGATCTTTAACTTTCTAATTATGTTAGTGGAATTTGTCTTCATTATGTTATTGAATTAAGATAGATGACAACTTTTATAGGCCACCTCTTTGGATTGTTTCATTACCTGTAAGCGCTGTAAGAACTAGGAATGCATATGAAATTTCTCCTAGAGTTAGTCCCAGGTTTGCCAGTGCTGAAGTGTATGCTAGATAAATTCTTTCAGCCTTTTTTTTTAAAAAATGTGTTTATTCATTTATTTCCTAGTTTTATTGGGGGTATAAGTGACAAATGATTGTGTATACTTAAGGTGTACAATGTGATGTCTTGATATATAAATACAATATGAAATGATTACCACAATCAAGCCAATTAATGTACCTCTTTCCTTGGATAGCTTTTTTCTTTTTCTTTTTTTTTTGTGTGTGTGTGTTTGTGTGAGATAAGAACATCTAAGATCTACTAATAAATTTTAAGTATATAGTACACTATTTTAAACTATAATCATTATGCTGTGCATTCGATCTCCAGAAATTATTCATTCTGTCTCATGGGATCTTCGTACCCTTTGACCAACATCTCTCCATTTCTCCATCTACCTCCACAGCCCCTGGCAACCACATTTCTGCTTGCTATTTCAACTTTTTCAATTCCTCGTGTAAATGAGATCATAGTGTATGTTTCTTTCTGTGTCTGGCTTACTGCATTTGGCATAATGTCCTCCAGGTTCCTCCACATTGTCAAATATGGCATGATTCCTTCTTTTTAAAGGCCAAATAATTTTTCATTTGAAGAAAAACTGCATGTGATTTTAAGTGAGCACTGAGCAAGATCAGTTGCAATTCTTCATGGTGTATGTGGCTTTCTCTTTACATTTAAATGTGGCAGGATGATTTATCGGGACATTAATTCTGACAGTTTTAGGCACAATCACCTTCCCTGCATTCCCAGTAGGTAGACCACATACTCCCCTGCCCAGGGAAATTAAAGACAGGCTTCTTTCTGACTTTTGTTGTTGAGCTTCTCTGATCCTGGAGAAGGATAATCCTGGGATTAGAGAGAGAGGATCTACCCAGATTGGAAGGGCCAGAAAGGTCAGGAAAGGTCTTGAAAGTCAGAGGCACTCCTTCACCTAGAAGCTCATGAGACTTAACCTATGAGGCCCTCAGGTGCAGAAGAGTCTTACAAGTCCTGAGCCTAGTTTAAAAAACCATCTTTTTTTTTTTTTAATCTCTAAACGTTTTATTGCCTATAATATTCACATAATAAAATACACAAATCCTAAGTGAATTATTACCAATACAAGTATTATAGTAACCACCACCCAGATGCAGATACATCATTTACATGTCTCTATTTTCTTTTCTCCATTAGATCTTCCAACAATGCACAAGTTATAGTCCCCCTAGCATTTGGATCTTTCCCTGTGCAAAACATTAGAAGTACGAAGTGGTAAGACCCAAAGTGTAGGAAAGATTGCCTGGAAGTAGTTCTCCACATGGTGTTCCTAGGGAGAAGGAATTTTGCCATCCTTGAACAAAATTACTGGGCACAAACAGGATTCATGAAGGCAGTCAAATATTATGTGTTCAAATGCCATTATGGTACTTGAATATTCTGTATTCTATATTTGAACAACATATAGGTCTAAATGGTCTTCTGCAGGAATATTTAATGGGAAGTAAAGACCAAAAAGATATTCTCTGATGTGACACTGATATCAGGATATTAGTGAAATTCGGGGTGTGGGAAATAAACTCTTGCAAATAATAAAATTAAATTTACTGCCAGATCAACAAGAGGGAAACTTCAAGTAAAATTTTGGTTCAGTTAAAGAAAATAAAAGAAAATGAACTTTTCTGTTTGTGGCCAGCCTGAATTTGGAAAGGTAAACTTGTACTTATCTGAATTGTGAGGATAGAATATAGTGGCATCAAGACCAACAAACCTCTAAGTCCCAGAGGATTAACCCAGCAAACACACATTCACACATTTCTCACTCATGAGGTCCTGGTCATCCCCAGTTCTTGTGCATGTATTCATCATGTATTCATGTCTAATATGACAGAGACAGTCTTCCTATGTGGATATAATTGTGTGGTCAGGATAGGAGAGAAAGGAAATGTGGCCCAATGTTTTAAGCTTGTGCCAGATGTAACATACAACACTTGGCTTTCCCCAAGTTCAAAATTAAGAAGTAGACCCCTATTTTGTGCTTGAGTAAACAGTACTAACAACCAGTCACATAAAATAGAGCTTTGCAAGTTTCCTCAAGGAGATGTTTGGATGCTAATGCAGAAAAAGAGTGCATTACCTTTCTATTCAATTTAGAATATTCTAATGAAAACCCTGATCTCTTTTGTGTGCCATGTAACAGTCCTTCCATTTGTCTTGCCTGCTAACAAGGAAGGTAAAAATTGTTTTTCAATTTTCCCAAGATCACATGTCACCAGAGACATTTTATCAGGTCCTAAAATGGTATGCCAGGGCGATCTGAGTATATACTTTACTTATTTTATTGTCTCTTGCTAATACAGAGGCTGTATTCCTTTAGATGCTGATTTTAAGGAAGTGCTTTATACGAGTTTTTGATGATTTATGCTTTCTTTCTTTCTTTCTTTCTTTTTTTGTATTCTGTTTTTATTAGAAACAGGCCAGTGGCTTCTAGTGTTTGAATTGGAATTTGGTTCACTGACAATAAAATAACAACCATCTATCAAAACTTGCAATCCACTTTTGTTCTCTTCATTATTTGAATGTGGCCAGGGTCCATAAAAATGAAAAGTAGCTTTCACACTCTAGAATAGACTTTCCACTTAAAACTTAAGAGTCAGTAGAGCGTGGTATTTAGGTATGTACATTCAGAAGCCAGAGAGCTTGGGTCTGAATTTCAGGTTTGAATCCCAGCTTTGACACTATGTGACTCTGGGCAAGTTGCATAATTTCTCTAAAATTCAACTTATTGATCTGGGGATTACAATAATTACTACCTACATAGATGGATTTTAAATGAATGAATGCTTAAAAATGTTTTAAAAAGTCTGATCCATAGTAAGTTCTATATGACCTTTTGTTATTATTGTTATTATTTCAATCCAGGGAGAAACCTAGAGGAATTTTTGCTAGTCAAATGGTTTCATTGAATTTTTAAGGTCATGTAATTGACATATGTGACCCCAAAATATTATATATATGTATGTAAATACATATATATGAGATATATTAACACTATCTCCTACATATAATATATGCATATTATATATATTATATTATATTATATTAACCACTATATCCTATAAATGAAGCACAAATGGTTAAGTAGTTCACAAATAGTTGCATAACTCATAAATGGTCAGAGCTCTTAATGCAACATCCATGCACCTTAACTTTGTTATTGACAGATGAAGTCCAAAATAGGTGACTGGTGAAAAAAGTACATTTAAAGTATAAAAGCAAGCTGAGTTAGCACTGTAATGGTAGCCAAGAACATAGATTTTTTTATTCATAACAATGAGACAAGAGTGCCACATATATGACAATATTTATAAAACAACTTCTTCATTAGGAACCAAAGTACATTAACTGTCATGTTAAATACAAATAATTTTCTAGTAAAATAATTTTGTTAAAGTGTTTCCTTGATTAAAATATTTTATACACACTGGCTTTCAGTGTCACTTCTGTTTTTCTACTTCACATTTCTCTTTAATATTGACGGATCAAAGATTTTTCTTTCTTATTGTGTTTTCAGATGGTAGCTATGATTTTTCTAATGTAGAGCTGAATTCTGTTCACAAATCTATGTATCTTGAGAAACAGAATCTTCATCCTATGTGATCTCCAAAGTGTGAGACATACACTCCAAAATGTGAGACATACAGTTTAGTTTCTATGAATGAAGCTATATCCTCTGTTTTTTTTTTTTTTCTGGAAAGTTTAACGTAGTGAGATAGTAAACGATAGTAGCCATGTGCTTATGAGCTCTTTTGTTGTGGTTGATGTGAATTATATGGAGCAATTTGAAAATTTCTGACAGATATCTTCACCCCTAAATAGCTTCCCTTGCTAGAATTACTAAACATCGTCTCCCAACTTGTCTTGATCATCTATGAACTTAAGAACACATGATAGTGTGTTTTAATTTATTCACTAACAGGAATTGATGTCATCTATCACATAGGAGAGTGTTTACAGATCTTAAAAAACAATTCCATAAAAGTCATATCCCCTTTCTTTAGGAATATCACAATGGGATGGATGTGTGTGTGTGTGGGGGAGTGGTATACAATTATTTTACTGATTATAACTTGGTAAAAAATAATATGGTAACACATGGAACAGGTGTGAGAGAAGTTGAGGAAGACATCTTTGAAGATATATCTAAATGGGATTTTGAAAGATAAATAGAAATTATACCCTTGAAGTATGTTTAGAAGATTATTCCAGAAGAGGAAAGGAAGCAGATTATGTTACAGTGTGAGGGCAAGAAAAAAACAGGGCAAGTCAGGACATGGAAGTAGTTTGTAGGATAAAACATGGCATGAGAGGGAGGGTATGATGAGACATGAGCTGAAGAGTTGGGTGTGGCTGGCTAGCTCAGGGATTGGCCAACAGTAACCTGGCAGGCAGAGGAAGCTTTGGACCCTGTTTTGGTAAATAAAATTTCATTGAAACAAAGCCATGCCTGCTTATTTACTTATGGTCTATGGCAGCTTAGGCATAAGATCAGTGTTGAATAGCTATAACAGAGACCTATGATCTCAGCAACTGAAATATTTACTATGTGGTTTCTTACATAATAAGGCTGGAGGTTGGCTGCCTTGTGCAGGATGTAAAGGATGTAATGAGAAATGACAAGTGCAGAAGTAGGGACCCTGGTTAAGAAGTTGCATGAAAAATGCTTTAGATAGACTTCCACCTGAAGTCAAGAAAGACAGAATGAAAAGAGTGGATTGATTCAAGAGATTGCAAGTTGGTATTATTGAGACCTCACTGAACATCACTGGTGATTCATCAGAAATATAGAGAAGAAGCCCAGGATAATGAATCAATTTTGGAGTTGGGCACCTAGAATATATTTGAATTCATTCATTAGGAGAGAAAATTCAGGATGAATGGATTAGAAAAAGAATAGAATGATGAGTTCTGTTTGAAACCTATTAGATTTGAGGTTATTATAGTAAAAATAATTGGCCAAATGAAAAAGAAATTCTCATAGATGGGTGTGAAACTGACAGAGAAGACTCAATCACAAGTACAGATTTAGGTGTTGGCTTGCTCATTTAAAACAGTTCATGAGATCTCTGAAAAAAATTATAAAATCTTCAGAGAAAGATAACCTGAGATTAAGGTGAAGTAGTAGACTGAATTTTGGAAATATAAGAATCAACAGAAGCATGTAATGTTTGGGGAGTCAGGGAAGGAGATCTTCATAACCAGAAAATTTTCAACCTCACCAAATGATAAGCTCAGAGGAGATGTGAGAGGTGAATAATGAATGAATCTCTGTCAACAGTAGCAAGAGAAGTTTCAGTGGAAACCAAATCAAACCTGGGGAAGGAATTAAAGCCAGGTAAAGAAGGAGAGGCAGTAGCTAAAATAATTGTGTTTAAAAATAGGTGAATAGAGAGCCTACAGAATGGGAGCAAATTTTTACTACATGCACAGCAGATAAAGCACTAATCTCTAGGATATATAAAATGCTCAAAAATCTTAACACCACCACCCCCAAATAACCCAATCAATAAATAGGCCAAGGAACTGAACAGACACTTCTCAGAAGAAGATATACAATCAATCAACAAATATATGAAAAAGTGATCAACATCTCTAACAATTAGAGAAATGCAAATCAAAACTACTCTAAGATATTATCTCACTCCAGTCAGAATGGCAGCTATTAAGAGTACAAACAACAATAAGTGATGTGGGGAAAAGCACACATACACTGCTGGTGCAAATTGGTGCAGCCAATCTGTAAAGCAGTATGGAGGGAGATTCCTTGGAAAACTTGGAGTGGAACCACTATTTGACCCAGCTATCCCATTCCTTGGTCTATATCCAAAGGATTTAAAAACAGTATACTACAGGGACACAGTTTCATCAATGTTTATAGCAGCACAATTCACAATAGCTAAACTGTTGTACCAAACTAGATGCCCATCAGTTGATGAATGATAAAGACAATGTGATATATATACACAATGGAATACTATTCAGCATGAAAAGAGAATAAAATCACAGCATTTGTAGGTAAATGGATGGAGTTGGAGAATACAATGCTAAGTGAATTAGCCAATCCTGAAAAACCAAATGTTAGATGTTTCCTCTAATATAAGGATGCTGATTCATAATGAGATTGTGGGGGAGGCATGGGAGGATTAGATGGACTCTAGATAGACTGAAGAGGAGGGAGGGGAAGGGGTTGGGTATGGGTGTAGGAGAGGTAGTGGAATGGGATGGACATCATTACTCGAAGTTCATGTATGAAGACATGAATAGTGTGACTCTATTTGTGTACAACAAGAAATGAAAAATTGTGCTATATGTGTGTAATATGAATTGAAATGCATTCTGCTGTCATATATAACAAATTAGAATAATTTTTGTTAAAGTTGGCTAAGGAAAAAGAGCAAAGGAAAAACATGACTAAGGACTAAAATTTGGCCAAGGTTTTGGTTGAGGAATCTAGTATTGTTACATATAAGGAAAAACAGTAGACATTTTTTTAATGGAAATTACAGAACCTTCAATGTTAAGGAGCTTTGTTTAAATCCTGTTGGGTTCACTGTTAACTTGTGTAAACTTTAATCTTTCTGTTACAGAAATTACTGAACTATTCTGAGCTTCAGTTTCCTCTTATTTAAATTGCAAATAAGTTTCTACATTGCAGACTTATTTTTTGAGTTGAGTGAAATGATGTCTATAGTGTATAGAATGAAGCTTGCCATGTCATAGGATCATAGTAAATAACATCTGTATTTTTATAATAAAACATTAATATACTCATTAGTTAGTGATAGTGTAGATCATATTTTATTGCACTGATCAATCACAGACAAACTTACAAAACTGAAATGTCAGAGACTAACAAGTAGTTTAGAAACACAAGGACAAGAAAGAGGTTTTTCTCATTATAACTTTGAGTAGTTGGAGTACAGAAAGATTGTTCTGGAGGAGGAAATGTGAGCTGAAAACTTCTGAATGAAGGTTTCTGAAAAGGGATGTGGCATCACCTGGGGACCCACTTACTTCTGTCAGTTCCAGTTTTTGTACTGAATGTTTTTAGTTCAAATGCTGTATGAAAATGAATATGTTTTGGATAATAATAATGGAAGTACTCTTTAACATTGACTTGGATGAAACCTGTAAATTTCTCATGAGTGGCCATGTGCTCTGAAAAGTCCTTAAAATTTCACAAATCTGAAGCAGGCTTTCAGCAAGACATCATCAGTTTCTTGATTCTTACAAAAGAAACACAGGGAAATATTATATTCATTCCTAGGCCTATTTACAAATTATTTCTGGACCACAAAATAGCAGAACCATGAATGCATCATTTTAAGGAAATTCCCTTTGCTTGAACATAACATATGTGTTTGTTCCACAGGACTGAGCTTATAAATTCTTATGACTCCTTATTTGGAATTGTCCTTCTGAGTAAAACCCAAACCATAAAATGTGTAATGGTACAGACTAAACATAGGCAACATGCTACCACTAACCACCAAGAGAATAAAACATGGTCTCTTGGTGTGGTAATTTAGGAGCAGATAAATATTCTCTTACAAAATGAGACAGAAACCTTAAACCTTTCTCATTTTTTATTCTTCATTTTGGATAGAATTCAATGTCAAGTTTACAAATATGGATAGATTATCTTTAATCTTAATAGTTTTGTCTCTATTGTAAAATCAGTTTTACTTATAAGACTATTACAATGAAGAGGACTTTTTCTTCTCTCTTCCCGTCTGCTTCATAAAGAAAACAAATATGCAAAGAAGCAAGGTCATAAAAACTGCCTGTGTGTGGTCTGGGGCCTGCTTAGTGTAGAATGAAAGGACTCTAGGACTTCAAGAGACTTTCAGTTCACTCCACCACCTTCAGACAGGATTGCACCTACGCTTTCTTGGACAGACTAATTTATAAAGTGTCGAGGTCAGGCATTTGGATACTTACACAAACCAACTGCCAGGAGTTTATGCTTAGGTTTAAATCTCTCTTAAACACATCTCTTAAAAATTAAACCCTCATTCTCAAGTTGAACTTTTAATAGAGAACCTCTGGATATTTAAGGTCTTGTTATGAATAATTTCTAATACTCTTCCATCCCTGATCTGTTAACAATAACAAATCAGCCAACTCATTGTGTAACCAGATATTTTAATGCCAACAGAATCTTCAAGGATGAAAAGGTAAATAGGAAAAGTGATGCAAAGTCCAAGTTTGTGTGTGAACACATGCACATGCACATACACACACATTCACTCACAGAAGTGAGGTTGTGGGCATGAGAAAAAAGTACTAGTGTAGTATCATTGGTACAATAACAGTCAAACTTTAAACAGGTTTTGAAAAATTGCAATTCATGGAATTGTGTTGAACAGAAGAAATATACAGGTTTCAAAGGCAGGAGACCTAATATCTTTAAGCGAATTAGATGGACACAGTTAGGAAGGGAATACACTCATTTTTAAAACATTTATTTATTTATTTTAGGTCTATATGACAGCAGAATGCTTTTTGATTCATTGTACACAAACACAGCACAATTTTTCATTTCTCTGGTTGTACCTGATGTAACACTCATTTTTTAAAACACAAATGTATGCTTCTTTTACGTGATATGTAGGTAGTAATTCCATTTTGAAATTTTACTGTTTAAACAAGGATATGTTCTCTTTAGTAGAACATATTAAATGCCCTCTAGTCTACCTGTTTATGAAGTTGTGCAGAGAACTGGCCAGGTGAACAAATGTGATCCAGGGGCCCAGCTTGCCCCTTTGAAGCCTTACCAATTGAGATGCAGTAACAGTCAAACTTCAAAGATAGATGCTTCATCATTTTTGCGATCCAATCACCATTTCAGCTGCAATTTATAGTCTGGCTATGTTATATCAGGAATGGTTAAGATGCTCCCAATTAAGCTTTGCAAATGAAATTAAAAGTTCAAAGTACTCAGATGCCTATAAAGTGAGTTGGCAAAGTTGGGAGGAGGCTGTGGTAACTCACTTTGAAGTTTGTTTTGTTTTTCAGTGCATCTTAGAGTTGAATTAAATGGGAAGCTTGTTTGGTATTGCAGTGTTTAAGGCAATATGATCTGGGTCCAAACACAGTTTATGTTGGATAGCATTGTTTTAGGAGGGAAAGATGGAATTATATCAGCTTAAAACTCCCTAAACACATTCACACTTCAATCCCTTCCCCACATACCCATAGCTTATTGTAGTCGATTCCTAGAGGTAAACTGAATTTCCAAATTTACCTAGACCACCCTGTGGTTAACCTCTCGAGATTCCCCACCATCTAAACCATCCATCACATATGATTGGCTCCCTGTCTTAAAAGAAGCTTTAGGGAAGGAAGTTCAAGAGTTTCACTTGCATGAGTTCCAGAAGGAATGAAAATGATAAAACTAGATTCCAGAAAATAAGTAAACTAGTACAGCAAATAAAAATCTAATTGGCTCCATTTAATCAAACATGATATAAGAAACACCTTTCACTTTGTCATAAGGTAAGATTCTTAAATCTGAAAGTGATCTATGAGTGGGAGCTTGTAGCATTTTGTATTTTTTTTTAACTTTTCATCACATTTTTTTTGAGAGAGAGAAAGAGAATTTTTTAATATTTATTTATTTAATATTTAGTTTTCGGCGGTAACAACATCTTTGTTTATATGTGGTGCTGAGGATCGAACCCTGGCCGTACGCATGCCAGGCGAGCGCACTACCGCTTGAGCCACATCCCCAGTCCCTACATCACATTTTTAATTTTTTATAGCCGTATATAATGACGGAATTTTGTTTTTTACACATTCGTACATGCACACAACACACTAGTATAATTTGGCCAATATCACTCACCAGCTTGTGGTATTTTTTTTTTTCCAAAGAGAATAATCAAGCAAGTATTGAAAGTGTCTGAGTTAATAATTGAATGCCAATATTTTATTTTTATGGAGGAAGAAGAAGAAAAAACACCCACCAAAAACCTGGCAGTGTTTCTCACACAAATGTTGTACAGTTTTTTATGCAAATGAAATATGAGACAAGTCATTAGGTCAAAGGCATCAGATAAAAGCACATCAAGCAACGGTTTGTTTCATGTGACAATGAGTGTCTGCCTTTATATCCATGTTTTTCTATTGCTTTCTGCCTTTGAATATGTTTTCCAAGTTAGAATCTATTGCTCTCTTCTGATTTTCTCCAAATGAAATACCTTTTATCTTCCTGGTACAAACCTGAACTCTCTGAAGAACACATCAAAGATCTTTCATAGGTTCCAAGACTTATTTTTTTTTCAACTAAAGAGGCAAAGCATTTTGTCAACTAGAGAGAAAAGTGAAAGATGAACACATTGCCATGAGGCTAGGGCAGGAACCAGGTTACTGACTCCCAGTCCAAGTCTGATTGTCGGTCCTCCCCTCCCCCACTAAAACCAGTAGCAAAATAAATAGTGAATGAACTGGGTTATGAAAATGGTTCCTTTTCCTAGGAGGCAGATGGTGGGGCAGGAGGGAACCTGCCTATTTTATATCTATCTGTTAAACTGCATTTTACATCCCAATAAATCTTCGGTGTGTGTGGGGGGGAAGCAAAATGCTTTTAATAAAATGTCAACATGAAAGCTGACTTCCACTCTTAGCTAAGGTGACCTCTTAGTCAGGGCACAAGCACACTCTTTCCAATGTTGTTTCTGTGACATCATTGGAGGTTCTGCAGTGGGTGACAAGCTGCCAGAGAGCTCTCCGCTTATTTTATACTGCCTGTGAGATCAGAATCTCTCAATGTGACATGTTGGCTAATGAAGAAGCAGTTATTAAAGTCCTAAATCATTATTCTCTCTCTCTCTCTCTCTCTCTCTCTCTCTCTCTCTCTCTCTCTCTCTCTCTGTCTCTCTCTCTCTGTCTCTCTCTCTGTCTGTCTCTCTCTCTCTCTCTCTCTCTCTCTCTCTCTCTCTCTCTCTCTCTCTCTCTCTGTGTGTGTGTGTGTGTGTGTGTGTAAATAGATGCTATTGATGTTAAGGAAAAACTGATACAACGAATTCAGTAGTTCCTGCCTTTTCAAACCTGCTAGATGTAGCATTAGAAGAGTTACTTTTGGCTAAAGAGAGTCAGAGGTTGCTGAGTGGATCCTCTCTCCTAACAGGGAGGGATGTCTGTCTGCTGGATCCCACACCTGCACAATCTGCTCAACGGCATCCCTCCAGGAAGCTCCATTTCACAATGCTGCCAAAAATGGAAAGAGCAGGGAGAAACAGATGGTGCATCTTTAGAAGCCAAATCCAGTTGTATATTCTTGATTCCACATCCCCCCACGACACACACACACTTAAATGATCCTAAGCATTAGAAGATGTGACACAAATCTTGGAAGTCAAAGGAGCACTTTTTAAAGCATAGGATATTTTCTGGCATTTGATATGCCTCCTTGGATTTCTCCAAGAAAAAATAGAACTCTTTCAGTAAAATCAAATTTAGAGAACATCTAAAAACAAAATTTGCTGGTTTGTGTTAAGACCTGTAAATAACTAGTCAAAATATATAAATATTTGGTTCTTGTTATTCCAGGTCCAAGTACTAAGGTAAGTATCCAAGATCAATAATTCTTTCTTTCTTTCTTTCTTTCTTTCTTTCTTTCTTTCTTTCTTTCTTTCTTTCTTTCTTTCTTTCTTTCTTTCTTTCTTTCAACTGCATCTCACTTAATGCAGATAATATTAAGTTATCTGAGTGATACATCATGTGTGATTCAGCTGTGAAGAATTACCTGAGATAAACAACTTATAGGGAGGAAACTTTTATTTTTGGCTTGTGCTTACAGAGAGTCCGTTGGCTTTGTTGCTTTTGGACTTGTGGTAAGGCAGAACATCATGGCAGGAGCCATGTGGTAGAGCAAAGCTTCTCACCTCAAATTGACCAGGAAAGAAAAAGAGAGAGAGGGAGGGCTCCACTCCTAGTATCCCCTTGAAGAACTTGCCCTCAAGGACACTTCCTCACAGGAGGCCTTTCTTCCTAAAGTTTTCACTACTTGCCAATAACACCACAGGCTGGGGACCGACCACTCTTCAATACTTGGACCTTCAGGGACTTAAGCTCCAAACCATAATACTTTGATATCCTATTAGCTTCACAAGTTAGCATTCTCCAAATGCTAAAAACCAAAACCAAATCAAACAAACGACAGCAACAACAACAACAACAACAACAACAAAAAAAAACAGAATAGTTTGAAAGTTATTCATTATACTTCAATGGAGTTAGGGATCATAATCTGAACCATACCCTAAAATAGTCTCCAGTTGTGCTGGACTATATTAACATCAACGAAACAAAATAGTACTAATTTCCTAATTCTACTATTCTTGGCTAATAATGCCTCAGACCACACAGGACTGGAGGCAATAATCACTTTTAGTCACTATAGTTGAATGTTGTAACTCCATACTGAACATTTATCTTTATTTTTTTTTTAATTTTTTATTTTTTTAATTGGTTGTTCACAACATTACAAAGCTCTTGACATATCAACATTTATCTTTAAAGAAGTTGTGTTAATCAACTTTCTATTACTTTACCAAATATCTGAGAATAACTTAAAAGGAAGAGACTTTTATTTTGGCCTGCAGTTTTGGAGTTTTCAGTCCACAACTGATTAGCCCATTGCTCTGGGCTTGTGATACAGTACACCCCAGTGAGTGTGGTGGGGGAAACCCACTTACTTCATGGCCACATGTGAAGGGAAGAGAGAGAGGAAGACACCCACAGTCCCTCTTAGATTTGCATATGAGGTATCTCTTGAAAAACTCACATCAAATGTTCAGATGTGAAATGTTAAATTGTGAGAGCTGTAACCTAATCAAAGAATTCATGCGTTTGGTGGATTAATTATTGAATGGATTACTGGGTGGTGACTTTAGGGAGGTGGGACATAACTGGGGGAAGTAGATAACTAAGGATATGCTCAGAGGGATGATATTTTGTTCCTGGCTGCCATGAGCTGAGCAGAATTCTTCCACCATTCCCTTCGGCCATGATGTTCTACTTCACCTCAGCCCACAGCAATGGAATCAGCTAACCCTGGACTGAACCTCATGAAATGTGAGTCCAAATTAAAATTTTCCTTGTACAAATCTTTTTTTTTTTTTTTTAAATTAGGCATTTATTTTTTGTCACAGTGATGAAAGCTGATTAACACATCCCCTATGGAGGCCATACCACTAATGACCTCAAATGTCCTTTTACCCTCCCATTACTGCCACAGTGGAGAGTAAGCATTTAACACATGGGCTTTGGGGGATATTTAAGATCTAAATATTCATGGGAATAAATTTGTTACCATCTCCCTTACAATAATGAAGAAAAGAGCAAAATGGTGCATTATTTCCTAAGGAATGTTTTAGTTCATTTTCTCTGGATGGATATTTAAAAGGATGAGACTTAATGAGAAAGAAACTGATGCTCAAAAATATTGCAATATAAGATTTTTGTATTACTAGTAATTTTATGTTTGATTAATTTTATTTATTTAAATTTAAATTTATTTAAATTATTATTTTTAAATTGCCATATTTTCTCTAATCCAAATTAAACTTAAACTTGACATAGACAGTGTGACATTGTTGTATGGCAAGAAGGCTGTGCCTTGCTCAGGTGACATATGGAACAGTAGTTCTCAGGCTGTGCTTAGCTGTGAGTTACTCCATGTTATAAAGCAGTAGTCTGCCATGAGTTACTCCATTTTGAGTATGAGTGCTGAAGTGGAGCGACTATAAACCTTGTTTGTTAAACAGCCACCATAAGTTATGATAATTGATTAGTAAATGAACTGTGCTAATAAAATGACCCTCTGTGAACTTGTCAAATTCATGAAGCACACAGGTGCATGGGTGTATCAAACTCATAATGGAAACCTCAGGCCCTTGAGCTTATCAGACACACCACACCTGTGAGTGAAGCAACCCCTTCACCTGAGGCCTATCAAAGGAAGAACAATCTGAGACTGGTCACTGAGGCACACAGGACTCTGTCACCTGGTCACTTGTCAGTGGCCTTGCCACAGTGAAAAACTTTCAAATCTCTGTCCTCAGGCTTCAGCAGAGCATCATTTCTCCTGCCTACGATGACCACCCACAATCCATTCCAAGCTGACATCTCAAGCTGACACTCTGAAACTGCTATGTATCTGAACACTGACCTAGAATAAATTCCTGAGCTTTGACAGCTCTGCACTCTCAATAAGCTCTTGAGCTGGTTCCTAATTATACCTGCCTATAGTGACTCTTTGTATTCAAGATCTGCTCTCTACCTTTGCTCTCAGTTCAGCCTCCTGAAACCCTGTGGCTGCCTTAACCCTTTATTAGCCTTTCTGTAATATTTATTTGTGTAAATTATTTGTGTAAAGTGAGACTTGAATGTCACAGGTATGAGTAGTTAAAAATTGGAATAAAAGACCCTATGATCTTATGACTAACTGGTGATCCATGAGTATTCAATAAACTGACCCACTGAAGATGGTATAGCCTGTGAATTTATTTTCATTCAATAAATTCTGACATTCAATAATTCAGACACAAGTGTGTTTGGTTTTTGTTTATGACACAGCTTGCTCACAACAGTATGGTTTGAATACTGTGTTCTCTAATTCACATGTTGAATTCCTAACCCCAGAGGTGATAGAACTAGAAGCGGGGACCATTGGGAGTTGATCAGATTTTAAAGGTAGAACCCTCATGAATGGAATTAGTGCTGTTATGAAAGAGACTCCATATAAGGGGCTAGATCTTAATTCTGGGAGTCACATCTGGCTAGATGAAGACAACTCTGTAAGGAAAGAAGCCCTTGACAGACACCGAATTAGTAAAAACCTGGATCTTAAACTTACCAGCATCCAACTATGAAAAATAAATTTCCATTGTTTATACTCCCCTACTTTTGGTATTTTTTACAGCAGCCTGAATGGAATAAGACAGACACATATGTTTATTTCATTTTTTATCATAGCAGCAATTAGTTAATATTATAAGTATTCTAATAAGAGATATACTGGGTGATTCAGAAAATATTTGCTTAATTAATATTGGGTGTAAAAAAGATAATCCAGAAAACAGCAGCAAGAAAAAAAAAGCCCCAAACTTCAGAAGAGGTTGCTACAGTCCTATACCTGTCTTACCTTCCCCAAGCATTTCTAAATAGTATAAAAATGTTAGCAGTTTTTCATTGGTGAAAAGAATGGTATTTAATATAAGGGGACTGATAAGAAAACTTGTCTAAACATCATGGCTTCAAATCAGTAGAGAATAAGAGCAGAGGGAGGGCCTGAGAATACAGCTCAGTGATAGAGTGCTTGGCATGCATGAGGCCATGGGTTCAATCTCTGACACCACCCAAACAGAAGAGAATACGGTGGGCCTGGTAGAACAGAGGATGCAAAGTGACACTCAAGCATAGGTCTCCTTCATTCTGCCTTTACCTACTTAGGACCCTTGAGAAAATATTAGCTCAATTATTCTACTAGCCTATTTTAAGCTGTCTTGGTAAATATTTTATGTAATATGCTGATGATAGTCAAAATTTCAGAGAACTGAGCTTCAGGTTTATATGTAGTAGGTTGAAGGAGTATTTTATTGCCTACTTAATTTTATGTCTAATAGATTTGAGCTGAGATTTTTTTATTATAACACATCATCTGATAATGAGGTTGGAATTATACACATATGTGTGTGTATATATATGTATATGTAATATAACATGTAATAATATGATATATATGCATGGATATAATAATATAACATATATTAACATATATATAGTTTGAATGTGAAATGTCCCCCAAAACTCGTGTGTTTAAGTTTAGTCCCCAGGGTGGCACTATTGGAAAGTGATGAAAAATTCAAGAGGTGGAGCCTTAAGGGATTGTGGAGCCTTGTTTCTTTGTTTCCTCACAATCAAGTGAGTGGTTTTGCTCTGCTATGTGCTCCTGCCATGACATATAACCTTACCCCAGGTCCACAAGCAATGGACCCAATGGATCAAAGCCTGGTATGTCCAAAATAAGGAGATGAAATAAACCTTTTTTCTGTATAAATTCATTGTATCAGGTATTTTGTTATAGTAACATAAAGCTGACTGACATAATATAGGTCATAACAATATCCTATACAATTTGTGATATGTCCCATGACTAACTCACTGATTCTCATATATCATTATGCCCTTTTGCAGAGTGTGCTATGTATTTACTGATGATCCTAGCTTGGATTTAAGAATATATTTAGTTTGACCAAATGTCATGAATCTATGATTTTGACTTTTCAAATTTCTTCATCTCCAGAAGTAGCCAATAGGTTAACATGCTTTGATAGAAGTTTCAGATATGTAGTTCTGTTTAGTGAGATAAGCATTGTGTGAAGGCAAGATGTGATATTTAACCTTTTCCTAAAATCTTTCTCTGAAATACTTGGTTTCAGAAAAATAATCTGGTGGAATTATTTTTTCTCCATCATATCACCTGTAGGTTTTAGGATGCAATTTAGAAGTAACTATAAATAGATAAAACATTTTATTCTTTCTTCTTTCAAACTCGTGTGATTGAAAAATAGTATCATAACATAAAAGATCAACAAATATTTTTTAAGAGGAACAAATATACTAGGCAAGATAGATCTTTCATTAACCTCTAGGATAGAAATTAATGAGCAATGATATTTTCTGAGAAATGTAGATCTATAGATTTATACAGTTCAAATTTTAGCTAAACCATACTGTAGGGATTTTTATCCAAATGCTCAATACACATAACCCTATTAGTAGTAGAAATAAGAACTTGAAACTCAGAATGGAATTTTTCCTCAGAATGATTAAAAAAACACTAAGAACATATAGATGATAACTTTCCTAACACACCTGATGGTTACAGTTAGATCTACAGACTTAGATCACAATTAAGGGCTACATGCCTGTTATCCCAGTGGTTCCAGAGTCTGAGGCAGGAGGATCATAAGTTCAAAGCTTGTCAGCAAAGTAGAGGCACTAAACAACTCAAGGAGCCCCTATGTATATGTATAAAATAGGGCTAGGGAGGTAGCTCAGTGGTCCACTGCTCCTGAGTTTAATCCCCAGTACTCACTCTCCCAATTTAGAAGAGCCTATTTATTTTTCCCTTTTCATACGAGACAATATAAACTAGTCACATATTGATGGATTCCTGCTAACCCCAGTTTTACTCAGAGTGAATGTTGTGATTGAATATTTCATTCTAAATTTTACAGTGCTTTTAAGCAGCCCATAGCATGCTATGATCAAGTAGGTACATAAATATTGTGAAAACAAAATTTTGTTTTCTACACAGAATAATAATAAGTGAACTAATGGAACAAAAATTCCTCCAATAAATATGGCAAAAGTAGTTAAAGCAAGATTAAACTAAGCAATGTGGGACGACTGCCTTGAACATCCTGTTGAGGTTCAAACAGACCTTCCTTTTTTAAAAGATGTCAAAACTGCAATAATTTCCCTCCTGTCTCCTCATTTATCATCAGTTTGGGTGATACCGATTTGAAACTTAGGCTGAATTCCTAAGAGGGAATCTAACAGATCATTCTGAAGAGTTCAATTATTTTTGAACGAGTATTTTTGGGGGAAGGTACTGGGGATTGAAATCAGGGGCACTTGACCACTGAGCCCCAGCCCCAGCCTTATTTGTTATCTTATTTAGAGACAGAGTCTCACTGAGTTGCTTAGTTCCTCACCATTGCTGAGGCTGGCTTTGAACTCACGATCCTCCTGCCTCAGCCTCCTGAGCCTCTGGGATTACAGGCGTGTGCCATCACGCTTGGCTTGAACAAGTATTATTGGGTGATGTCATCTCCTAAATGCTAATTATGTAAAACACACATTGAACTCTTCTCTCTATGCCTTTCCTTTTTCTTTTTGGAGATAATGGGAGGGATGCTGGTGGGAATGTGGTGAGGAGGATGGGAAATGAGATCAGGGGCTGAAACTAGGGTGAGTTGAACTTGAGGTGACTAAAGTATAAAATATCAGGGAGATCCCAAAATCAAGTAATCAAGATAATTTATAGTACAATATTTTAAAAAATTAGTGCAAAAACTCCCAGGGAACATAAGTTTTAAATAAATTCAAGAGTAGTGTTACTTATTTTCCTTTTACATCAGGCTCCAATGTTTTGTTCAGTACTATTGCGAACACTGTTCAGAAATTTATTTTCTAGGGATCACTAAATTTGAAAACAAAAAGTGAATTATGTTCACACTAATCTTAATATATGCTACATCAGTTTTACTTTTATAAACATTAAATTTGCATAGTTTTACAAATAAGTAATTGTTTGAGCAACACATAACAAGTATTTTAGAAAGAAAAAAGGATGCAAAGTTGCATGTCTCAAAATAGTTACATTTTAGAAGATTTTTATATTTTTTTCTAATTATAAAAATACGGTTAATGTAACAAATTCCAAAAAAAGAAATAAAATAACCAATAATGATCCAATCAGAAGATAAAATGTAAACATTTAGGCGTGTTTCTTGTTTTCCAAGTTTTCTACTCTGCTTACATACAAATCATCTTTTTAGAATAAAATACTTCATTTTTAGTTTCGAAATATATTTCTGCTCAAACAATGGGAATCATGGGTTAGTGAGTTTCTATACAGTTGGAGACCAGAGACAAATCACAGAATTGCCTTCCTAAAACTTGAGTTATTTCCTAATCCAAAATACTGTGTGGTGGAGTCTGCTTCTCTGAATATACAGGTATTGTCCTTCTTTTGCTTCTTCAATAGTCTGAGTAATCAAATGAAAACCCAAAACAATAGAACACAGCAGTGCAAGCCTATGTTTAAATTAGTTTTCGTATTCCAGTTGGATATTAATTTTTAAATGTATGTTAGGAAATCACGGAGTGTTAATAATGCTATTTTTATCAGTCATGTTACGTTTTATTAGTTATTATTTGCAATTCCTCTTTTTTTCCTTTTATTAAAATCATCACAGAAACATCTAATGTTTTAAAATTGGTTTATCCCTTTTCTGCAGCTTTTTTGTTGATGCTGACAGACGATAGACTTCATCATGGCTCCATTTGTGCTAGTTTGCTTGGTTTTTAAATTTTTCTTTAGGTCGTAGGTTTTTGCTTTGTTTTGTTTTGTTTTTGTCAGAATTGATCCAGAGTTTGACCATTTAACTATGTAACTATGTGGGAAACCATGGGTGTGCATCTCAGGTCAGTCCATAAAAAATATATTTCTATGCATTTTCAAGTGTTACTTGTCCATTTCTACTCAGGAGCAACACTATTCTACAAATCCATAATTTACTTTTGGGTACTCCTGTTCACTGTGGAAGACTTTTTTCAGAGTTATTTTCTACATTAGCTGCTTTTATAATTCTTCTATTACAATTTGGCTCTGTAGTGCTCCAATGATCTTAAAATTCTGTCAGTTTTCCAAAAGGGTCCATGAATATCTTACTTAGACTCTTTAAATGTCTGCTTGCTTATAATCCTTTCACTTTTAAATCCTACCATTGTCTTCTCACTTCCTTTCCTTATTTCACAACAATTGCATTTTATGGAAATTATAAGGCAGGTACTATCCAATTTTTTTCTTTTTCCTGCAGTGGTATATATATATTCTTTTTGTTATAATATTTTCTTTAATATATAAACATATTGCTGTGGATGCTCTTGTTTCCGTTTATTTATCCTAAGATTTGGATCAAGTTTTGTCCTTGTCTATGCATTACTTTTTTGAGAATATTGCTTTCATAAAAAAAAGATTGCTGGGTTTTTCTAGGGTGTTTTCAATTTATAGAATCATGTTGAGACTGATTCTTTAATTTCAAATTAGAAGTCCTGTTTGCTAGTTCATTTTAGGAGAGTGATAAGAGAGGCAGAAATGTGGGGAATATTAGAATGATTCTGTAAGATTTCCTCTAAATTTTGGTACAATTTCTGTGCTTGTGTTCATACCCAATGCACTGAACCCATGATAAATCCCCTTCTTCTGCAAACTCAAGAACTGCTTAAAAATACAGCAATATACACATTCAGGTATATGAGAAAAGTAGGCTGAATGTGAACCGCCTTTTTTTTTTTTTTTGCCTTTTTCAATGTAAGAACTAAGCGCCTATTTCATAGTTATGAATTTAGAAGGGACTCATTCCCTTCTACAATGTTAGTTCTAGAAGAATGAGTGTTTCCATATGGGAAGTACCAAAACACATTCTCTATTAGCTCCACTCTTTTTTTTTTTTTTGGAAAATTCAGAAAACCAGCAGAAAAATGTAATAAAAATAATGCAAGAGATCAGCAGTTAAATATTTTTTGGAAATGTAACTACTATTTGGCATTGAGAAGTTATTTGGTACACTTAGAAATAAAGGAGGAAATCAAGTAGTCATTTAAAAAAAAACGAAAGATAAACCGAAGAAAATCTCACAGCTACTTAAAATAGATCTGACTCAAGGTCATGACATAATTTGGTTTTTCGACAAGTCAACATTGAATTTTTGTAAGTATGAATACAAGGATGTTAAATGGTAACCAGAATATCTGTGATTCTCTTGCTCATTTATATTACTTTTCTCCATTTTATTTTATCTGAAACAGTTTGAAAAATATTTTTATGACTTCATAGCCTTTGACTTTTATTTAGGATGTATTCATTTTATGTTCAAAAGTTTTTGATGTTTATATAGTAAAAGTTATCACATTCTTTGTATTCCCCCTCAATTATTTTATGATTAGAAACAATAATCATAACAACTAAAAGCTTTAATTGGGCCTATACTGTTGAGAAAATTAGTTGCTGTATTTCCCATAATTATGCCTTAATATATCTCTCCTTTCATTATTCATGACTGAAAAAATAGTAATTAAAAACTTGTTTGTTATTTTTCAATTACTGATATTTCCATACTATATGCAACTTCTCATTCAATAAATATATCTTGGCAGTTGACTTTAACTCTGTGGAATTTTAAGCAGAGTTGCATGAAGCATTTGAAATCTGGTAAGTATTGAGTTGTCATTATCAGTATAAAACACAACAACAATTTTTGTTTTTACTTGATTTCTTACCAAATCAAAATTCAATAAGGAGAGCTGTAATTTTCAATATTCTTTCACAGAAATAAATATGCATGGCCTATTTTCTAAGTATTATATGGGAAGTTCATTCCATTGCCTTCACGTATGAATTGTCAATTGGTCTTGTATGGAAATTTTGTGTCATAAACATTGTTTTTTTCAGATTTTCAAGTTTACAGATATGCTTTATTGATGAATCTGCATAGTGGTGTTGTGTGAAAATGACGAGATCTACCTCTTCCCTTTGACACAGGCAATCTTATTATTTATGTTGTATTGGATTTTGTTTTTGTTTTGCTCTGATATTTGAAGGTTAGCTGAGATATGATCATACTGAATATGAAAAAAGAGATTGCTGATAAATTAAGAGCGAGTTACAAATTCAGTGGCTCAGTGAGGTGAAGTAAAATTGCAATGGGCTAAGAAATGAGTCAGAGGGGAATGAGAGAGCTTAAGCGAATTTTTTAAAAGATTGATAGTGAGTGGACCACGTGGGCATTTGAAAGAGGCATGTGAGATAAAGGATTGGAAACAGAGTCTGCTCTATTTAGAATCACCCTGTTGGATAAAGCAAATCCCATAATACAAAAGAAAAACTAATAAGACAATTGTAAGTACCAGGGAAGGGAAATAAGTTTACCACCTAGAAGACAAATGTAAAAATTGAAATCTCATAGTAAGGGGACACCTTCCAGTGTAGCACGACAGAAGAAAGAGAAAGTAGCAAATGCCACCTTGTGTAAGTTGGGAAGTGGAAAGATGAACAAGCTTGTATTTGATGGCTTTTGTTTTTCTCAATGGAAATTGAATCTTTGTCATTATTTGAGAAAGTCTGCCTCAAGAAATGTTTGAGACTTGAGAAGTCAAAATAAGGTGTGAAACAGTTTTGGAAAATGAGAAATATCTGATTAGAGGAACAAAAATTGTTTGAAGATATACGTTTAAATTTAAAGGTGTCTATTCAGTTTTATTTACATATAAATATAAACCTGCATATTTTCTTTCACAAAGAAGATGATGCATGTGTTGGTGTGATATGTGTACTACCAATTCGAAGACAGTCATATTTGATTGTGATTACATTTTATCAGTGTCTAGAAACTAGATATAGGAAATTGAAATGTCAATGGTATTATGAGGCCGCTGGGAATGGTTCCAGCATTATTTAGGGTTTCCCATTCTGATTTATTTTTGTGATCTCATGATTTATTAAGGAGCATGAAACTTAGTAGATATTTGAAATAACACCAATTCTTCTTTATAAAGCCCAAATAATGTGGCTTCTGCATGACAAGTGCCATGCATTTCACCTATGTATATTATAAGTGGTAGGTGATAATGGACACATGTAAAATTCCAGGTATTAAGTTTGTGAAAAATCTAAATTTCATATTAACAGAATGTATATCTTTAAGACTGGCTACTTGTAGTGAAGGAAATGTTGAAAATACTTGTTCACTAATTGTTTCCATGAGAATTACATCTCTTCCAAGTCTAACAAAACTGACAGTTAAAATATAAATATCACTCTCAAGTTTGTATTTTTCTTGAAGATATGATCCTTTATAGTGAACTATTAGAGAATCAAACTATTTTTGACAAGAAACTATTATTAGATGAATGGCTATGATATATTAATATTTTTAGGAAATAATGGAACACATTTAGATAGATTTAAAATGTGCAAAATATCAAGACTGTGCTACAAATCTGTAGTACCTTCAACTAAATCCATCTGAATATGTTTGAATTGAAAGTTTTACATTAATATTTCTTGGCACATTCAGACTTTCTCCCATGATATTTCTAGTTGATAAAATATATTTTAAATAATTTTATTAAATTTTAGTTAAAAACTACAGATAAATTTCCTTAAAAATTATAACTTTATTGGCTCTGCCAACCCTAGTGCATCCAAATTTGACATTACATCGTATTTGTTTTAGAAATGAATGATATAATGTATTGCTGTATAACATTTTCTTCAAGAAGACTGCTTGCTCCCCTAAGACCAGAGTTGAAGTGTTACTAATGCTATACTATCCACCACATAAAAGTTTGACAGGTTTCTTTCTCAGCTTTCATTTCAAGTCTAGACTAAATTCCATAGATCAGTATTTTCTACCTATCTAATACTAAGAGGAGATCTTTTTTTATTATTCCTACTTTATATTCCTATGCTTTCAATTTCATATACTATATTCTATTAGAGAAAATCTTTAGCCAAATTGAATTCAAACACGAGGTTATTTAAGCAGAGAACAATGCACCAATAAGGCATGACTCAGAACCAAAAGGGGTTCAAGACCTTCTCGGCAACTTGGGGATGTTCACGAACAGAAAATGAAAACAAATTCCAGAAATAGCCTAACTGCTCAACTTGGAGTTCACTTTATCTGGAACTGATCTGAATCATGTGGTCTGAATCACTGACAGCCTGTGATTGGCAGAAGCATGACTGGTTTCTGATGATTGGTTTAGCATAGGTATCTGTTACCAAAAATACACTGCTAAGTTAGGTTGTAATTTGTTGCATAAGAGCTCAAAGCATGGAGACAGTCCTAGTCTCCTGTATATTTGATTTAAACGTTCTGATAGTTAGATACCTTGATTTTTCTTCAACACTGCCCTATTCTATGGAGGCTTAAATATTTTCCGATCTTTAACATCCAGTGACTTCAAAGTGAACATTGAAATCACTTTTGTTTAGTTGAATAGTCTGGTGATACAAAATTCCAAAGGTTGAAACAAAATAATCCAAATATACTAATACATAAAATGTCTTTACCATGTTTTCTTCACAATGTTTTAAAGAAATTTAACCAAGCCAGAGATCCAACTGCATTTGATAATACCAGGATTTGGTAGATATGCTTAGTAAAATCTTTTTTCATTTTGAAGACTTTAAACACTGGATTTCAAAGAAGTCAATGACAGAGAACATCAGGCTATTTGGTTCAGGTCTTTCACAATTTGTAGAGTTGTTCAATCTGCAGGAAGGCTGGGTCTTTGAACAAAACAAACCTTTCAGCTCTTTCACTGGTGTGACTTCTTACCTCAGTCTCTAACTATCAGAAGACCATCAGCAACTATATCTTTGCTTTCACCATTAAACAGCATTTTGTTCTGCTTCTGAAATTTTGAGGTAAAAATGAATTTAAAATGCTACTATTAGAAGCACTCATAGAATGAGAAGTGTTTAACCTTTTCTTTCTATTCTGATTAACTATAGCAGAGCAATACCATGCACAAAAGAGATTAAAGGGCTTTAAATTTCAAACTTTCTAGGGGATGTTTTGTAGCTGTGTGAGTCAGACCACTTTATCTTTCAAGTAATTTCCTTTATTCACTTTTATATCCTTTAGCAGAAGGGGAAAATCCTTACATAGTAATAAAGAAATCACCACACAATAGAATCTTTGGCTCTCAGACCAATGAGACTCCCTCATATTTTCTCACTATGTGATTAAAACATTTGACATTAGTTATGACAACGACTGTATAGTAGCTTATTTTAGGTTATTTTCCTGTAAAAAATGATGGGAAAATCCCATAAAACTTAATGGATTATAAATTGTATGAAATTTAATTCATTTTCAAGAGAGACACTCACTATTTGGTATAGGGAGTTTATGATTTATTTATCATTCCTATCTCTGTATTTGAAGCAAAATTTTTGATATAACTTAAATTCCAAAACATCAAGCAGTTACTTCAGGTGACTAGAGTGAGGTAGTAAAAGTAGGAAATGCTTAGTAGATTACAAAGTACGGATATCATGTTCTGCTTGATTTATCTCTTGCATCACAAATACTTCAGTGTGAACTGACTTATCCAGAGAATGCAGTCTCCCTTGATTGTCATGATATCAGAGACTCCTGATCCATCTCCAATGTCTCTATATGATCTTTTTCAATTTCCTGCTTGGGCCCCTCTTCCTCCACCTGTATGTTAGATATGAGATTTTCACAGAGGTTGTGTTCAAGGACCTCCTCCATATTATCCTTCTATGATGTTACTTATCATCTACATCCTGGTGAATTCCAATATAGTATTTTCCATCTTCTTCCTGGAGAGCTCCAAATATATGTAATTATAATAAGTAAAGTGTCAATTCTGCACTTTTTCCCCAGAGATTTATGTTCTCCCCAAACTACTGCTTTCTCCATCTTGTGATTTTGTCTTAATTAAAAGCATTCTTTTTTCATCTAATTACAACACAAAGTCAGACTTGTCCCTTTCTATGCTCATACATCGCAGAATGAATTAGTCATTACATCCTATCAATGCTGCATGTTTAATACCTTTAAAATACTTTCACTGTTCTTCTTCCATTTTTCCCAGTCTTGATCACATACTGACTTCTCTGACCTGAGAGCATATAACTTTTTCCTCTCTGGACTCTGCTCCAGATCTGTTCCCATTCAGATAATCTTTCCCCTAGGAAATTGAGATTTCAGAAATATGGATGGTCATACTGGATAGATGGGGATTTCTAGAGAAATGGAGAGAAAATACAAAGATTGCTTACCAGTCAAAGTTCATCTCAGAAACCTGTCTTTGAGAGGATGAAGTGGAATGGTATCTATTTATCAGTAGGAACTTAGGGTGACGATAAAGATACTATAGGAAAAGGAATTGACTCATATTCTTCATTCACTTATACATTCATTGATGATTTTGCTCCCCAGATATAGTACAGATTATGTTAAGTTCTACTCTATCCAAGAGAAGAATTATCTACCTTTACCTTTCTAACTCTCAAGACCATTGATCCTGAGCTACATTTATATATTTATTTTAAACTCATTTTTTGTCTATCTCATTACAATCAATACTATTCAAATAAATTGAGACTGCATCCAAGAATGGGTAACCTACCAAGGTCCGTGGTGTGCACATTGATTTTTGAATATGTATATATATGCATGATTACATGTTACTAAGATTGTTTAACATGTAAATATATTTATTTCATATTAAAATATGCTAACATTGCATTTTTTAAAGAAAGAGAGATAAAGAGAGAGAGACAGAGAGAGAGAGAATTTTTTAATATTTATTTATTTTTTTTTTAGTTATTGGCGGACACAACATCTTTGTTTGTATGTGGTGCTGAGGATTGAACCTGAGCCACACGCATGCCAGGCAAGCGCGCTACAGCTTGAGCCACATCCCCAGCCCAACATTGCCTTTTTAATGTTAAATGTCTAAAAACTCATATACCTATAAATACTACAACATTAGGATTTCAATATGGATCAGTTATTAAGATGTGAAAATGGTCTCAACTAAATAGTATTCATTAAATATTATTCATTAAAATGAAATTGTATTTGCCCTTTAAACCCCATAGTATCTTCAGAGACATTCACGGAAATTTTTCTAGAGCCAACATGAGCAAAGGAATATAGAAGAAACATTTCAGAATGGTATCTACTTGTCTATTAATTCATACTGAGATAGCAAACTGATTTCTTGTTTTAAAACAGTTTGAAACCTGTTGGAGAATAGAGACCCAAAGCAGACATAATACAATGCAAAGCAGTGCAATAATGTCTAATAGAGGTTCCCACCAAGTACTTAGCACAAAAAAGAAGTACTCACCTCTATATTGGGAAGCTTGAAAACTGTGCAGAAGTACCAAACATAATGTAAGTCACCAGTCAGTGAGGGTTATCACAAGTAATAGTGTTGACTGTTTCATGTCAAGGGCATAGACTGGTGGCAATTTTCCTCAGAATCACTCAGCAGGTCATCACCCAGATTTCCTTGTATATCTGGAGTCATGGAATGCAGCACCATCTCTGAGCCAGATTTTGAATCCCATATCTTATTCATGCCTTTTAGACTTGACCTGCATACTTGTTGGGCTGTCTTATTTGCTTTAGAAGACTGGGGGATTTAAAGTGTAAGGAAGCTAATAGAACTAGGCTCCTAATCAGAAGTGGGATCAGAGACTTGTAGGACTCACTGTGGATGGAAACTGACCCACAACCATTGTCTAATTGACCTTTAAATTTTTCTAAAAGAAATGTTGGAGTAGCAAACAAAATATTATCAGGTGAAAGTGTCTTTTATACATATTATCATTATCATCTTTAATTGATAAGTTGTATGTGTTATATGCATGCTATATTAAAGTGAATATATATAGTAGCTAGGTGCAAAATTAGATTTGATATTTATAAAAGGAATCACTAAAGTCTCATGACACTGCATATTTAATGAAAAAGTTTTGAAAAAAATTTATGTAATTAAGTAAAGTATCTTTAATAAAAGTGAGGGATACATTTTTGCCTTTTAATATTGTACACGATGGCTTACATTGGAATATCTGGAACTCAAAATAGCCTTTTCTGTGCATATAAACAAACATGACTTTCTATAATTATAATATATATATATATATATATATATATATATATATATATATATAAATTTCAAAAATCATTGCACTGGGCTGGGGTTGTAGCTCAGTGGTAGAACACTCCCCTAACATGTGTGAAGCATTGAGGTTGATTCTCAGCACCACATATTAATTAATTAATTAATTAAAGGTCCATGGGCAACTAAAAAAATCATTGCACATAATTAATTCAATTACAATATATTGGTTGAACTAAGTGACATTTATTTTAGCTTACTAAGATATTAAAAACCAACAAGGAGTTCAAACCCAGCCTCAGCTACTTAGTGAGGCCCTAAGCAACTCAGCAAGATCCTGTCTCTAATAATAAAATATAAAATAAATACTGGAGATGTGGCTTGGTGGTTAAGTGCCCTTGGATTCAATCTCTGGTACAAAAAAAAGAAAGAAAGAAAATATAGAAAGGATATAAAATTCCAGAGATCAACATGGATTGGAATAATATCTTGATTACATAAAATCCTGAGCATTGTTTTTATCTTTCCTTTAAATCTTCTTTCTCCTCATCAAATTATTTCTTTCCTTTTTGTTGAGATTAAAAATGGCATTTATATTTAGTAAAATTTTGTCAAAATGTAGAAAATGCCAATGAAACTACCTATAGATCTGTAACTACTTCAGACCACCTTATCTATGGTGATTTAATTTTGTAATCATTATGAATGATGGGCTTTGATGGGCTTTGTGTTATTTATGTCTGTACTTAATTCATATGTGTGAAGGCTGATTACTTGGTCAGGGATTTGAATTTAATGGCCAGGATTTGAGAACTAATATAACACTAGGTGTGAAGAACTGTTAAATCCTTTAACAGTTCTGACAGACATTTTCCTTGGATAATCACAAGTACTTCACTAGATTGTTTTGTAAAATGAGATTACTTAAAATGGAACTAGGTGAGCTGCAAAGCTATAATAAATGTTAAATCTATTTCCTGTACAATTATAGATGTTAGCTTAAACTGATAACCCACATTTAGCTACTTAAGAAAACATTTTTCAAAGTGATTTGATGATACTTTTGCAAAATTTAAAAACCCATAACTTTACATGTTTCAGAAATACTATATACTACAGTCCCACTTAACCATGTAAAGTTATTAGTGTTTTCTATATACTACAGTCCTACTTAAAAAAAAAATGTTTGTATATTGCGGCACATAACAGGATCCAAGGTGTTTTTCAGTAAATTAATATTGTTTAATACAGGTTTTCTGAACTTCCATGATCTTGGAAAAATTTTCATGTAATAATCTTCATATTCATTTCAACTTGGAGGGGGGCAATAAGTAAGGTGGTGGTCTTAAACATTTAAATGTAATTTTAATATACAAAGTTAAAATGATACTTTATATCAATATGTATAATACCCAAGTGTATACAAAACTTGGCTTTCAAATTTTGATACATTTAGATGGAAGAAACACAAAGAGACTATTTATTGAGCAACCCATCTTATATGAAGCATAAGTGCCAGATATTTATTTATTGCAGAGATGAACAGAGAAATAAGGAAACAATTTTTTTAAAGCCTCCAGATAGGGTAAGCTATTGAGAATGCATTTTGAAGGAAGTTAGAGAAGTGCTTAGCCAAGTGGGGTAAAAAGAGAATTTCAGTTAAAGCAAATCATAGATGATGGTCCTAAGAAGGTGAGCGTATCTCCAGCATGAATGACAGAGAGCAAATTAACTTGAGAGATGCAGAATCCTGGGCTGGGAATAATGATCCAAAGCTCAGTAAGACAGAATGGAAACAGAATTTGGAGTTAGACAGGCTCGATGTCTATCCAATGTTTTTCATGGAACTTAACATCAGAACTTCTCTCTATATATTGAATCAACTAGTCACCAGAGTTCACAATTCATCATCAGTTATCCTTCATTTTAAATACTAATTATTCCTGTCTAGACATTCAGCCGGTTGTGTGTATAGTTTTAGGAAAGCTTGATAAATATTTTGAGTCTGATCCTGTGCATGAAACAGAAAGTCTTTGTGTGGCTTCCCAGGCAGTGAAGTGCGAGTGACATATAAAACACACAGAGGTGTTTTAATGAGAGTTATCCTTGTACACTCACCTTCCAGTAAATACCAGGCTTCCTTTTATGAATCCACCTGTTCACTCCCGAAGTCTCCCAGGAATATTGCCAAACTTTCTATTTTTGAGTATGACAGTAGATGCTATGGAGCAATTCCATGTAATCTCATTTCACCAAATCACTAAAAAGATATTCAAATACTTATTTTTAAGCACATTTGAAATTTTCTGATGCAACAAAAGTTTCATTGTCCTTTTAATCTCCAAGAATTTTGATCTGTGAGACAATTCAGATGAGGCTGTGGTCAAATTTACATTTGAATCAAGGGAAGAAAGATTTGTGAACAATGTAATATGGATAATAAAAACAAAGGGAAATAGTATCATATATTTTAAAATAAGATATTTTAATATGTTAAAAATAGATTTCCCCTTATATTCAGAAGCCTAAAAAAACTTTTAAAATAACTTTTTCTGGGAAGACTGAATATGATAAAACATGTATTTGGCACTATGCTGCTGCCTTGAGAATCCTGTTCCAATTATTATTTGGCAATAAAAATATAATTCCATGATATATTTAATAATCTTCAATTCTGTCCAATTTTAACACATATTCTGTCAATTATCATGAATTAACTAGGTGAGACATCTTTTCAGAGTGCTTTCAAAGCAAGCTGTATAAGGAATTTCATAGCAATTTTAAAAATTATTGTAGCAAGCAAAAATAGATGTTCAGGTCCAAGTTGGGTTTAGTCATCTATATTTTTCCAGAGAACTAAGTTAAATCCCCCTGTGAACAGCATTTAAGTAGTAGGGTCCTATAGTTTTTCTTGGCAAGTTGCATAAACACGACAGGTCCAAACCTGTCAAAGAAGCTAATTCGTTCTTTAATGGCATTTCTATAATCTTAACAAAATAAAACAGTTTCTGAACTACTCTGACAATAAAGGTTGTTATTAAGACAGTGTTTATATAGCCAGGGCCTGGTTCCATGGATCACAATAATAACCAATTTGTCCTCAAGACATGGTCTTCAATATTATTTGGAACAAGCAAGTTACTGTGTTTCTGCAACACTGAAGAAAACCAATGTATTTATTTATTTACCATGTTGTTCCATAAAGAGTTTGAGTTAGTGATTTTAGATGATGGGAGAATATGGGCGCAAACATCAAAGATGAATGGACATGAATATACACACACTATGTGTTTTGCTGGTAGTGGACTTCAATTTTGGTTCAAAGTTGCCTACTAGCAAAAAAGCAAAAGAAAGGGAGAGGGAGAGAGAGAAAGAGAAGACAGAGATGAAATAATGCTTAATTATTTAATCAAAGTTTTTATAAAAAATAAAATTGGCCCATTATTCAGAATTTAGGGTTTTTTTTTTTTCTTAGATCCGAATGGGAAAAACATGCCAAGTAGCATACGATATCCTTTGGAGCATCCCTAAATTACAGGAAACATTAAACCTTATACAATTTTCATTGCGTTTCTCAGTGACCCTATTGGTTAATGATGAAGGTAATTCAACAACTGTCAAAATGGGCACTTGCTGCATTTGAGTTGGCAGATTGCATAGAACAGGAATTTCTGGAAGTCTCATTTCATTTTCTTGGAGGGCCCCCTAGAATTTAGAGATTATTTATGCAACCGGCTGTTCCTTTTGTATTTGATGAATCAGCATCTATAAGCTCTTTAAAATATAAGTAGTATGAGAAAGCATTGACAATAGTGAATGTTGGTATGTTACTTTATCTTCAGTAGTAATGTCCAAGTTTTGTAAATCATAAAAATATTGACATATTAACTGATTTAATTACCTTATTTTTCTTATAGTGGTTTTAATCTCTATTTTTATTCTTTTATGTACATTTCAATGTTTAATAGAAAGCTGAGACATGTTAAAAGCACCTGCCTTGTATCATTCTCTCCCTAATTCTCAGCTGAATTTCAGAGCCATTTCTGATGCTCCACTTATCATGTTTGTTGTGCTTTCTGCATTAAACCATGTCTCCTAAGTTTCCATCTGTGGAAGAAAATTTGGCTTCTGAGGCATTCCTCTTTAATCATCTGAAAGCTTTTTACAATATGATTAATTATGTAGTGACCAGATCTATATTCTTTAGCAGATAAGAATTGTAAAAGCCAGTCTTTTTTGCTGCTGTTCATTTTATATGGATTATATAAAAATAAATCAAATCTTCTTGGTCTTTGAATAATTATTTTCAAAGACTCGGCTTGCCTTAAATCATTTTTTATCTACATAATAACTGGTAAGAACAAATCTTTTTGGATATCTTTAAATAACATGTCTTTGTAATCTAAATCAAACTGATTACTAAAGGAATAAAATTATATATGTTTCCTTGACAACATATGACACTGAAGGGTTTGAAAAAAATGTGCTTAAGATTCAGACTTGGAAATAACTCCACCTCCCCTCTCCCTGCCCCCACCGTGAGAACATTATACCAGACCTGTGCAATTGCTGCTCTGCCAGCCTGCCTTGCTTAAGCAATCGGCCTTCATAGTCCATGGTAACCTGCAAACCTATTTTTACCATGTAATCAATTTAATAGATTGGATAATGTGCCAGGCACAGTGGCACATGCCTGTAATTCCAGCTGCTCAGGAAGTTGAGTTAGGAGGATCATGAGTTCAAAGCCAGCCTCAGCAAAAGAGGCACTAACAAACTCAGTGAGACCTTCTCTTTAAATAAAATGCAAAATAGAACTGGAAATGTGCTCAGTTGTTCCAGTGTCCCTAAGTTCAATTCCTGGTACACATGATACACATCACCCAAAAGTAGATTGGATAATGATCTTTTACCTGTAATTTATGATCCTTGAGTTGGCAGTAAATGTAGATGTTATAGTTTGGATCTTGAATGTCCCTGAAAGGCCTGTGTTAAAGGTTTTGTCCCTGGCTTAGTGTTATTGGGAGGTGTTGGAAACTCAAAAAGTGGAGCCAAGAAGTAGGTCTTAGGTCCATCAGGGTGTGCACTCCAAGGGGAATGTAGAATATTTTGACAATTTTGTCATTATGAATACATTGGTTTTCCACATTCTAGTTGTTTACCCAGTCATATTCTTAGGATAAATACTCATTTGCTTGAAAATCCTGAGGAAGTTTTCTGTGTTTTAAAACTCAAAGAGCCATGCACAGACTTGCAGAAATCAAACAGCATATACTGAATACAGAAATGCAGACAGGTAATTATAAGGTTAAAAATGATATAAGCAGTCAATAGAAAGAATTTATGGGTAGTTTCAACAATAGAAACAACAGGGAAATGGTTAATATTCCATGTGTTACCTGGAAATCAAAGTCTTACAGAGGTACCAATTCCAACACTGTGATGATGTTTCTCATACTGGGATGTTTTGGGTGAGAAGGGGCAGAAATAAGGCTGCGTTCTCATGTGATCATGGAAACAGGACTCATAACTGCAAAGAGAGCAAGATTCTATGGGTGGAGTCTGCCACATGTGGAAAAGAGTTAGAATTAAATATTCTGATGTGGGAACAAAATAAGTAGACCATTGTAAGAAGTTGTATTCAAAGCAGAGAAACTGGAAGAGGAAATCCAACTCAACAGGCTGAGTAATTTTAAATAAAAAACAGCATGAGAGGAGAATAGTCAGAACTGAGGTCCTTCACTCAAGAATCATGAAGATTTACTGGAATTGCACCCCTGGATGAAGGTCTGGAGTTTTATAGTTCTCTGAAGTGGATCTGGGCTTTCAACAACCCTCATGAGGTTCAGAGCAGAATGCATTTAAAATGAAGTTTCAGCCAGCAAGCCACTGCTTCAGAGGATCCTCCCATGTACGAACTATTTATTGCCATTCAGCCACACAGGTCATTCATTTGAGATCCATATTCCTTGCTCCCACCCCACCAAAATCTAGTTACCAGGGGTGTTCCTATCACAGAACTGTCTCTGCTCCTGAAAACTCTGCTGGCTTGAGCCTCCTCCTAGGAAAAAAGATTAGGTACTTGTACTTGGGCACTAAATGGGACCTTATCAATAGAACTAAAGCTTCAGTCAGAATGAAGTTCTGCAATGGAAATTTGATCTGGGAACAATATTATTAAAATGGGTCTTTGTTCTATACCGACAGATCTGGTGGTCTGAGCAATACAGAGACAGTTGGGAAAATCTGTGACCCATCCAGGGTAATGTTAGGGAACAAATGTTTGAGCAGTGCAGCGGGGTCTATTTAATTAATGTTAATTAATCTAGTTATCATTGATTTTAAGGTAAAAAAAATAAAATATGATGAAATCCAAAGTTCCTTCATTCTTTCCCCTTCTCTCACTATGGATTAGCATCTCCTTAATGAAGAAAACACTCGGCTTTTGGTTTTTTGGGTTTGCATATTTCACTTTGCTAGATATTCTGCAGCTCCATCCATTTACTGGCAAATTACATAATTACATTCTTTTTCAAAGTATATTTGCTTTAACCATTCATCAGTTTTTTAAACATTTTTAAATTTTCTTTATTTTTTCTAATTAGTTATACATGACAGCAGAATGAATTTCATTTCATTGTACACAAATGAAGCACAACTTTTCATTTCTCTGGTTTACATGATGAAGAGTCACACCATTTGTGCAATCATACACGTACCTAGGGTAATGATGTCCATCTCATTCAACCATCTTATCTACCTGCATACCACCTCCCCTACACTCTTCCCCATTCATCTATCATATGATCCAGATGTCCCATATCTGGGTACATGTGCAAAGAAAAATAAATCAGTACCTCAAAGAAATATCTGCAATACTCATATTTGTTATGGTACTTTTCACAATACCTAAGATATAAAATCAGCCTAGGTGTGTATCAACAGATGAATGGATAAAAAAGAATATGGCAAATATACATAATGGATTATTATGCATGCATAAATAAGAAAAATCCTGTCATTTATATAAAAATAAGTGGAATGGAAGTCATTATATTAAGTGAAATAAGCCACATGCATACATACACACACACACACACACACACACACACACACACACACACACACGACCTAAATATAGATGAGTGATTATGAGAGATTGGGAATGGTGTAAGGAAAGTATGTGAAAAGGGTAATTGGATTTATCCATGCAATACTATATTTTTATATGAAATATCATACTGATCCCATTAATATGTACAATTAATACATGTTAATAAAGTGCTTTTAAAGGAAAAAAAAGAATGATGAAATCAATAGTCCATAGGCAGTATGCTATCCTTTAATCTTAATCTCAATAAAAATAATTACTATACTAATAATGATCATCAACTATCATGTAGAATTACAATGCTTACAATATTTCAATAAATATTTTACTCTATAAATCTTTTTACAAATGTTGAAAGTAGGCAGACAATATCAACCAAAAAAACCCATAAAACTTCAAAGACTATATATTTTATTCACTCATGTATATATTACACACACGCACACATGTATGTGTATATACTAATGAAATTGAATGCAAATGAAATTTTTTCATCAGATATTACGTAAGTCATTAAAAACTATATAATTCATCAAAACTATTTCATATACACAAAAATATTTTTTTTCCATTTCAGTGCAATGGCAGTAAAAATTTTTTTCACTGATTTAAGATACTCACTTTTTAAAAAACTAATTCTTGCATATATATGTTTGCCAGTAATCTTGGAGATATGTCTTTTAGAAGTTATAAGATCATTGGATACTAGATAAATAAATAAATCTCTTAATAACATTCCAGCAAAATTTATTGACCATTCATCAATCAGTTTCATTCAATCACTCATCTTCATTAAAATTAATGAAAGTGAAATTATATTTCAAGGTTAAAACATAATTAGGAGGGCTGAGGATGTGGCTCAAGCCGTAATTCGATCGCCTGGCATGAACGGGGTGCTGGGTTCAATCCTCAGCACCACATAAAAATAAAATAAAGATGTTGTGTCCACCTAAAACTGAAAAATAAATATTAAAAAATTCTTTCTTTCTCTCTCTCTCTCTTTCTCTCCTCTCTCTCTCTTTAAAAAAAAAACATAATTAGGCAGTTTACTTCATTTCACAATTTTCTACTGATGTTACAATCTTACTTTTTTCAGGTCTAAATTGCCTGGCAACTGATGTATATCACCAACCACAGTGTAGACATCTATATTTTAATGATTCTTTTTCTCTTAACAAAATATTAAGAATGTGCCCTTTGTAAGAAACATTCAATGATGAACCTATAGATTATAATACTTACTTGTGCACATAGCCAAATTTTAAGTTGTGTTTTTCAGTGAAGAAACATGAATTAAATATGGACTTGCCATTTATACTGTATACATTTTATATCCCTATCTGCGTTATAACATGGCATTTTATGATAAATTTTAGAACAATTACTTCTGTTTCTATTCAAATAAGCATTCCAGTAGCTTGTTTAATTTTGAACCAACATGATACAGTACCATGTGCAACAGTAGAGTCAACCTACAAATTGGACAAATAATTTTCAGATATCTTGGAGAATTGACATGAAAGTACTATTCCAAACTAAATGTTTAGAATGTCAATTATAATTGAATTCATTTTAAGTGTGTGATGTAATTTGAATTATTTCTTTTATATTTCATGAAGGATCTTTCTAAAATACCATCTAATATATAACAGATTTTTAGAAAGTTCTTCTTATGAAATACCCAAATTACAATGAAATGAGAGACTTAGCAATATTTTAAAATAATGTTCTGGAGTAGCCACAGAATAGTTCTTGCTACAAAAAATAATACTTGAACAAAATCATGAAATCTTTCTACCATAAAAATAAGTAATTATAAACATTTTCATTTTGATGCATACAGGGGGTATATTTTTGAACATGAATTATAATATAACCCTTTGTAAAAGAGCACTCTACCATATCATCTCCCATGTGGGAACATTTCAATCAAATCATGTTAAGATTAAATCAATCTCATTTAATTATTTTTGATTATTCATTAATTTTCCATAGGAATGTCCATGAAAGATTTTGGAAAGGAATATAAATTTTGGAAGTGAGATAGTATCATCCAATATTTAGACTTTGATTCTCACAGTTTTCAAATATTTTTTCTCTCCTTCATAATCATCACCCTCATTTTTTAGCTTTTAAAATTTAAATTAATTTTTAACTCTTACATTAAAAACATAGAAAATGAACATATTAATCGGGTTTTGTATGATGCTTCTTGATATATGTATACATCGTGTAATGTTTGAATAAGTTAAACATATCTACTTAAATATTTCTCATTTTTTATAATGAAAATATTAATTTTTTTCTTTTAGCTTTTTGCCATGTACAGTATATATCATCGTTACAGATCATTATCTTACCATTCAATTACACACAGGAACTTCTAGCTCATATCTAATTGTAAGCTAGTACTCATTAGTCATCCTTTCCCCAGTTCTCACGTCTTCCTCCTCTTTCCATCCTCTGACATAGTTTTCAAATATTCACCTCAAAGTGTAGTTCAAAAATCTGAGTACAAGAGCAAATTATCACTAAAATACAGAGGAAAGTTGGCAAATTCAAATGATTTCTGCCTACAGTGAATTCAGAAAGTGTTTTTGGATGCCTACTTATGAAATAGAATATATTCTCTTCCACTCAGCTTTAAAATATCTTATGTTGGTGCATTGGTTCTAACATTGATGGGAGTAGTCTAAAGTTGAAAAGAATGCAAAAAAAAAAAATGAAAGGGCAACAATACACCTGGAGAATAGAAGTGATTTGGAAAGATTATAGTTCTTTGTTATGTAACCAATCCAAGGACAGGCACATCATTCTCTCTCTCTCTCTCTCTCTCTCTCTCTCTCTCTCTCTCTCTCTCTCTCTCTCTCTCTCACACACACACACACACACACACACACAGGCACACACTAATAATATTTGGGTTTGTTGCCACTTCACCTGCTGCTCCCCAGGTGCAGTGCTGGAGAGAAAACACATTGGCCCTGATTTTCTTCAGTAAGTATAGACCAAATTCAGCTACTTAACGAGGACTTTGAAGCTCAGTAAAGCTGGAAGTTTTCAGGCTATTGATTGCTTCATGAAATTATTCTGCTCTCAAATAAGTTACTTCAATAATCCAGAAGGGGAATATCAAATAGAGGTTGAGGGTACATTTATTTTTTTCAGTAGTAGGAACAGAAGCCAAGGGCGCTTTACCACTGAACCTTTTATAAACTAGCTCATTATCCATTGATAGCTGTTAGTATTCAGGCTAGTTAATATATTTATGCTCTAGAAAATCAGGGCATTTTTTTTGTTTTGTTTTGCTGTGCTGTGCTGTGCTGTGCTGGGAAAGGAAGCTGGGTCCTTGTACATGCTGGGCAAGCCCTCTACCACTGAGCTATACCCCAACCCTACGATGCTCATTTTTGATATTTGCCACAGGTAATTGCCAAATATGAGAATGTTTGCTATTTTCCTGAAGTATATAGTGAAAATGTTATACCATAAATACAGATGTTGTGAGGAAATGGAAGCATTATGTTATAAAAATAAGTTATTAAAAACATGACTTGCATAGTAAATATTGAAAAAAAAAAAAAGCAAAGGTAAGTAACCAAAAAAAAAAACTAGATTAAAATGTGTGGGCATAGAGTGATGTTTTGTGAAATCCTAGACTTTGCAATGAAATTTGTTTATGTCTTTATTGTTCAATGTTTTCATACCAGTTGTCATTCTGATTAAGGACTGTGATGATATATTCTCAGTGGAGGAGTTGTCAGCAACTGCAATTTGTGCTGTATTCTGGCTGTGCTATTAACTTATCCTTAATACCGAATGCTTCAATACTACTAAAGTTGATATTATGCAGGTGGTGGCAGAAAGAACCTATAAGAATCTTAAGGTCAGTTTTATCCTAGCCCTGCCTTCTTTTCTGAATCCACTGGGAGCCATTTATAACAATTGCTGAAAAAGCCAGAACACTCTTATTTCTTCACTGCGAGAAGCACTCACCCTTAGAAAGACTCTCAAATCTGCAACTTTACAAAGTACACTTTGCTAATAAGCCTGCAGAATACCACAGGGCTTTTGAAAACATAGATCAATGCCAACTACTTTATTACTTGACGTTGCCAATAGCAGGCACCTGCAGTGAAGTTTTCTGTTTTTAGAACGCTTTTTTTTTTTCTATTGCATATTTGTATCTTTGGATGAGAGATTTTATACCAAGCAAACTCCCAGTTATTGCTTCATATCTGAACTCATAATTCATACTCAACCACATAGTTATAATTGGCTATATTGAAGACCTCTTTAACTTGCCAAAGGAAAATATAAACTAACCTTTATTTTGAGAAATGAAAGGTAATATTTATTCTTGATGTTTTCTTATTCTCTTAAAATAAACCAATGAATTGTTTTGCATTTTCCAGCATACTTAACATGAATGCTCCTCAAGTAACAGCCAGAAGATATTTTCAGTGCACATATTTATCCCTATTGTGATAATTTTGCATTACTTACATAAAACACTGACAAGTTGATCTTAAGAGAATTATGACTTACTCATATTTAAATTTTGTCACTACACAAAATCAAATGCTTAGCTCTTTCTCCTGACCCTCGAGCTTCCACTGAGAGTGCCCAAATATTACCAATACTAAAGAAATGGTGTGCTTAGAGATATTCACAGTGATGTATTTAAAATGAACCAATGGCCTGATGTGTATGTGTATAGGTGTGTGTCTGTGGGTTTGCATTTATACATATAAACTGCAGAAAATCAGTCCAATGTCACTTTCGAAATACTTAGATTTTTCTCTGATGTTTGTAAATGTTCTTGCACACTTAAAGTATTCTATCATATACAATGACTTTCTAAGGCTATCTATTTGAGTGTTTGTGTCTATGTGAATGTGTTTTTTGGCTGTGCATGAAGAATAGCACTTTAAAGATGAAGAACTTAATGTTGGCAGTCATTCAGACACAGGCTGCTCATTCCTCCAGGGGCAGATAATGGTTTCAGGGCTCAATAAATAATGCAGGCTTTTAACCTTCTTTTGATTTGAAACTATTTCTCTCCTAATAAAATTCTACACATTGTGTGCAACCTCCAAGCTTCCTGCAGTTCTACATAATCCCACGGAGGATGCAATAGAATCACTCTAATACCACACACTTTGATATATAAAACACTACCAAGGCACTCAGAAACATGCCATTGCAGTTTCCGGTGTTTCCCAGTCTGTGTGTTCAGTACCAGAAGACTCTCCCCAATGAGTCTCAATCAATTTTAAAAGCATCAGCTTAAATATCACAATCTTGACCAACCTAAATATGTAATTCGTATGAAATAGTAACAGTAGTGACTTAGTGTTTCATATTTTGAAAATCCATTTTTCTTTTATCAAGAAAACACAAAACAGAGCACTTTTAAATAAGAATGTAATAGTAAGGGTATTCATCAAATGCAATCATCAAATAAATTTAAATATTTAAAATATCAATGATTTGCTCATACATGAATATATCTATTATAAAGAATGTTATATATAATAAGAGTTAATTAAATACTGTAAATTACATTATAAAACTGATAATTCTAACTGTGCATTGTGTGTATTGCTCACTGAATAAAATAAAGACAATTCATATTCCTCACTACATTCTAAATTGAATAATTTCAAATAAAGAAATTCTTTCAAAATAACTTGAATATAATCTTTATCCAGAAAAAAATCTAAAGGGAACCAAACATTTTAGGTTTGATAATGTGAAGACTTTTAAATTTTTTCTATAGCTGAATTGTTGAAATGATTCTTGTATTGAAATAGTGAAAATTTTATATTTTTTGAACTGAGACAGTAATATCAGAATGGCCATTTCATAGCTTGAAAGAATCAGCATAGAACAATTCTGGGCTTCATTTTTGAAAAAATGGAAAACATTATCCCATGCAAACTACATGGCATATTTTTAAATATTTTATTAGTAAATTATAGTTGTACTTAAATGTAGTTGTACTTAATTTAAGTTATATTTAAATTATAATTGTACTGGGGTTCATTGTGACATAATCTTACATACATGGTATAATTTGCTTTATTTTGGTCCCCAATATTTCATCTTTCCCTTCCCTCCTTTTATGGTTTAGGTTTTAGGTTCCTCCAAAAGCTCATGTGTGAGTTAATGCAAAGGTTTAGAGGTGAAATGATTGGGTTATGAGAGCTTCAACCTAATCAGTGTGTTAGTGAACTGAGGGATTAACTTGGTGGTAACAGGCAGATAGGGTGTGAGTGAAGGAGGTGGGTGATTTGGGGTGTATCTTTGGGGTTTATATTTTGTCATTTTCGAGCAGAGCTCTCTCTTCTTCCTGACTGCTTTCCTCTGCAGTACTCTTGTGCCATGGTGTGCTGCCTCACCAAAGGCCTAAGGAATGGAGTTGGCCATCCATGCATTGAGACATTTGAAACTGTGAGCCAACAAATAAAAATTTCCCCCTCAAATTCTTCTTCTCAGGTCTTTGGGTCATGGCTATGAAAAAGCTAAAATACCTCCTACCTCTTTCTGTCCCCTTTCCTTTATTGTACTAGTTTTCTTCCTATTTATTTATTATGTTTTCAATTAGAACTTTATGGGTATACATGAATGTGACATCCATCATAGTATATTCATATGTACACAGAGCATAATTTTGTCAGTTTCATCATGCAGTTTCTTGCTTTTTCCATGTCTCCTCCCTGCCCCTTAATTCCCTTCCACTACTCCACTTATATCACTTCTCTTTTCATGGGATTTCCTCACTCCCTACTGCCCTTATTTTGCCGACCTCCCACACATGAGAGAAAACAGTTGACCCTTGACTTGTTCTCCAGTTCCATCTATGTACCAACAAATACTTATCTTATTTTGAAACTTCAGGAAGCCTAAAGAAGTATACTGCAAGAGGAAGAAAGAAGCTACATATCCATAAATCCACTTTATTAAACCTTTTAATAAGCAAATAAACAAGTGACTTATGTCATAAAACATGAGTTCTTTAGGTTGTCAAAAAAGCATGCTGTGAAAATGTGGTACATACACACAATGGAATATGACTCAGCCATTTAAAAAAAATGAAATCATGGCATTTGCCAGTAAATGGTCGGAACTGGAGACTATCATGATGGGAGTAGGAAAGACAGTAGAATGAATCAGACATAACATTCTTATGTTTGTGTATGAATACATGACCAATGTAATGCCACATCAGACAGAACCACAAAAATGAGAAGTTATACTCCATGTATGTATGCTAGGTCAAAATACATTCTACTGTCATGTATAATTAAAAAGAAAAAATAGTTTTTTGAAAGCATGCTGTTTTTCAACATATTAATACTTAAATTTAAATATTGTTTCAATATTGAGATCATACTCTCACTTTGATTTTTTTTTATTGGTTGTTCACAACATTACAAAGCTCTTGACATATCATATTTCATACATTAGATTGAAGTGGGTTATGAACTCCCAATTTTACCCCAAATGCAGATTGCAGAATCACGTCGGTTATACATCCACAATTTTACATAATGCCCAATTAGTAATTGTTGTATTCTGCTACCTTTCCTATCCCGTACTACCCCCCCTCCCCTCCTCCCTTCTTCTCTCTCTACCCCATCTACTGTAATTCATTACTCTCCTTGTTTATTTTCCCATTCCCCTCACAACCTCTTATATGTAATTTTGTATAGCAATGAGGGTCTCCCTTCATTTTCATGCAATTTCCCTTTTCTCTCCTTTTCCCTCCGATCTCATGACTCTGTTAAATCTCACTTTGATTTTAATCCTGCTTCTTTTTACTTAAAATTACATGTAAAACATACCATTGAATATTTTCCCCATATCTTTATTGGCATTCGCATTCTGTTATGATATCCTATCAATATTATGATGTGAGATTATCCTATTATCAAATCAACTGTGTAAATTATTTGCTATTATAAACATTATTATAATGAATAACTTTCAATACTAACTATATTCCCATGTCAATTCCTTGAAGTAGAATTACAAAGGGGCATAATTTTTTCAGGATCTCAATTCATATAGTAAATTGTCTCCTGAGAAGCTGCCACATCAAAGAGTAAATAAGTATATGTGTGTGTATGTGTGTGTATCAATGTAATCTCACCAACATTATATGATTATTGAGATCAATGACAATTTGAAAGAAAAAATCATTAATTCCATATTGCTTTCATTTCTATTTCATTGTATATAAATCATATTTTTTCACATATGTTAGCTTTTATGTTTCTGTGATTTCTTTTTCCTATTCAAGTTCTGTGCCCATTTTTCCAACAGTTTTTAAATTGAAAATAATTTTTGTTTTTTAAGTGACAAATTATAAATTGTTTATTACATACAACATGTTGTTTTAAAATGTATATACATTATGAAATGGCTAAATGGAGTGGATTAACATTAGCTTTATCTCATATAACTATCATTTCTGTGATGAGAATGCTCGAAATCTATTCTCTTAGTGATTTTTAAATTTACATTGTTGTGATTAACTGTAGTTGCCACATTGTACAATAGCTTTTTTGAACTTCTTTCTCTCACTAACTAAAATTTTGGGTTCTCTGATCAATAATTCCCCAACGCTCTCCCCACACTGAGCCCCTAATACCATTTAGTAAGTTCACATTTTTATGCTCCACACGTGAGTGAGATCATGTGAGATCTTTTTTTTTTCCACATGACTTAACAAAATGCCTTCCAGGTATATTCATATTGTCCCAAATGACAGAGTTTTCTTCTTTTTGGAGGTGAAATAGTTTTCCATTGTGAATACATTCTTCATTCATTCATTCATTCATTCATTCATTCATTCATTCATTCTTCTGTCCAAGGATAATTAGTTTGGTTCCATGTCTTGGCTATTTTCATAGTGCTGCAATGAACATGGAAGTGCAGATGTTTGTTCAACATGCTTATTTCATTTCCTTGGATATATACTGGATTACCCAGTAGTGGGATTAAGAGATCATAGGGCAGCTATATTCTTAATTTTTTGACAAATCTCTATACTGTTTTCTAATAACTATGCTATTTTACATTTTTAATAACAGTGTGGATGGGTTCGCTTTTCTCTATAACCTCTACAACACTTTTTATCTTTCATCATTTTGATTACACACATTCTAACAGATATGAAGTTACATCTCACTATGCTTTTAATTTGCATTTCTCTGATGATTACTAATAGTGATCATTTTTTCCATTTACCTCTGGGCCACTTGTATGTTTTCATTTGAGAAATGTCTACTCTTTGCCTATCTTTAAACCAGATCACTTGTTTTCTTTACATTGTGTTCGAGTTCTTATATATTTTAGATAGTAACCCCTTATAAATGTTATGTTTGCAGTATTTTCTTCCTTCCTGTGGTTGTCTCTTCACTCAATTGATCATTTCCTTGGCTAAACAGAAACTTTTTTACTTGATAAAATCCTGTGTGTCTGTTCATTTGCTCATTCGATGCTATTCCCTGAGGTTTTTTTCATTCCACATTATTTTTCTTCTCTATCTACATATTTTCAAATAACCTGTCTTTTAGTTAGCAGGTTCTTTCTTCTGCTTGGTCAATTCTGCCATTGGTGTTTTCTGTTATATTTTTAAAATTTCATTAACTATGTCATTCTTATAAAAATGTGAAATAAATAGAAACAGACTTTAATTTCTATTTGAATTGTTAAAACTAATTTCAATCTCTGAATTACATTTCTTATTTGAGTCATTTATTATCATTGTTATTTCATGGATTATTTGTATATATTTCCTGTGGTTCACTGAACTTCCTTTGCACAACTATTTTGAATTGTTTGGAAGATCATATAAGATTTCTTTGATTCAGTTACTGGGAAATTATAATATTCCTTTGGTAGTGGTATATTTCTTCTATTTTTTCATGATTCTTATTGCCTTATTGTTTATTATTGCATATTTGAAGAAGTAGAATGTCTTCTTAGTCTTTACAGATTGTCTTTTCCTCGGAAAGACTTTTACCAGTCAGCCTGTTCAGAGATTCAGGGCAGGTTGCTTGGTCTGGTCCAAAGATAGACTTGCTGCGGAAGCTGTCAGGCAGGCTGAACTGATGATAAGGATAGCTGGTAAGCAGGCTGGAAGTCCAGGGCTGCTGAGACCAACCTGGTAGTGGAGCAGGATTAGAGTCTGAGTCTGCAGAAATGACCTTGATTGTAGGATGCATCTAAGGCTAGGGTGGAGGCTCAGACTGCAGGTTACTTGCCTGGAAACTGTGGATGTGAGAAAATGCCTAATGTTGCATTTCACTGGGGCCAACATATATTGGGTCGGAAGTCTAGAGTTCACTTCATCCTCTTTCTCCCAAACAGAGGGTGTTTGTGTCCATGCTGAATTGCCTAATTTGGGGAAAGGTTAATGTAGGTTCTTTCTGCCCTCTTCAAAATATCTTTTCTTATTTCTCTGCTAAACCCAAGAGCTGTGATCTCTCCCTTGATTTTCTTAGTTCTTGTGAAGCCTTTTTTGAGTTGTTTATAATAATAATAACTCTTGTGAAGGCATTTATGAATAGTTGTTCATAATAATGTTTCTACAGGGACAAATACAGTAGAGTTTTATTCTGCATCCTGCTCCACTTCTCTGCTCCCAAATTTTTTTTCATATGAAGTTCTCAGTGTTTAGGATAAAAATTCTTAGTCAATAATATTTTTGACTTGTGAAATATGCAGTTAAAGCTTGTTCACAAATATTTACATGTACTTCAATCTACTTTTAATATTCATATAAAAACAATTATAGGTAAGATTTTAGTAAATAACATGAACAACTTTATGTTAAAGCCATTTCACAAATAATAACTCCTGTTTCAAATCATTTTAAATGTGAATTATATTAAATATTTAGGAAAGAAATAAGAACAGTTTCCTTAACAGTATTATGTTAAAGAAAATAAAAAGTTTGGAACCAACAGTTCTGTTTTTTACAAAGCATCATTACCCCATGCTAAAAGTTATAAAGATGATACAAGAAAGAAAAAGCGTATTCTAATATACTTGTGAATGTATAAGCAAAAATGTTTAATAAAATGCTAGGAAACTTAATCCAGCAATAGGGAAAGAGTTTCCAAGTATGTAATATAAATGGGTAGCAATGATGCAAGATACTAGTTCAACATTCAAAAATTATTTGGATTTTACATACCATCAGAAACATTTTGGAAAGTAAAGTTTAAAAACGTTATTATTGCTAGCATATAAAAATGTGAAATAAATAGGAACAGACTTTAAAAACAAATTAGAGATTTACACTTAAATACAAACATTGCCATTAAAAATTAAAGAAGAAAAAAGTATGGAGATAATCATAACAGAATATCTATATTGGAAGATTAGAAGGATCAATATTGTTAAAATGTCCTTTCTCCCCAAGAGGATGGATAAATCAATGCAATGCCAAACAATATCCATAGACTTTCTGATATTCTTTGAAAGTTATATGACATATGATGGATGTATAAAATCCAAAGTAATCATGAAAAATGATATGATGGACTATTTCTCATCACTGATTTCAAAATTTACTCCAAAGTCACAATAATTAGGACTGTATAAGACTGACATAAAGACTGACAAGTAAATCAACAAAAGAGGGGTGGAAATCTTTTTAAAATTACCATTATAAAAACATATGTTGACACAAAGATTTTCTTTTTTTTTTACTTTTTGATTTTTTACTTTATTTTTTGTTTTAATTAATTATATATGACAGTAGAATGCATTTATGCACTTTGACATATCATACATAAATGGAGCACAATTTCTCATTTTTCTGTTGTAGAATCCTATCAGTCATGCAGTTATATAAGTATACAAGGTAATAATGTAGGTTTCATTCTACTATCCTTTCTATCTTCATATCCCCTCTCCTCCCTTCACTCCCCTCTATCTAATCTAAATAACTCTATTCTTTCCTAATGCCCCATCCCTCCTATTGTAAATTAGAACCTGTATATCAGATAACATTTTTTGGCCTTTGGTTTTTTGGGATAAGCTTATTTCACTTAGCACGATATTCTCAAGCTCCATCTATTTACTGAAAAATGACATTATTTCTTCTTTAAAGCTGAGTAATATTCCTTCGAATATATATACCACATTTTCTTTATCCATTTATCTATTGAAGGGCATCTAGGTTGGTTCCATAGCTTAACTATTGTGAATTGAGCTGCTATAAACATTGATGTGGCTGCATCACTATAGTGATTTTAAGTCCTTTGGATATAAACCTAGGAATAAGTAGCTGGGTTATATGCTGTTTCCACTTCAGGTTTTCTGAGGAATCTCCATACTGCTTTCCATAATTATTGCATGAATGTGCAGTCCCACCAGCAATGTATGAGAGTACCTTTTCCCCCACATCCTCGCCAACATTTAATGTTGCCTGTATTCCTGATAATTGCAATTCTGACTGAAGTGAGGTGAAATCTTAGAGTAGTTTTGATTTAAATTTCTTTAATTGCTAGAAATTTTGAACATTTTTTCATATATTTGTTGATTGATTATATTTCTTCTTCTGTCAAGTGTCTGTTCAATTCTTTAGCCCATTTATTGATTTGGCTATTTGTTTTTTGTTTGTTTGTTTTCTTTTTGGTATTAATTTTTTTGAGTTTTTTATATATCCTAGAGATTAGTGGTTTATCTGAGGTGCATGTGGTAAAGATTTTCTCGAAATCTGTAGGCTCTCTCTTCACATTATTGATTGTTTTTCTTTTGTTGAGAAGTTTTAAAATCTGAATCAATCCCATTTATTGACTCCTGATTTCTTGAGCTTTAGGGGTCTTGTTAAGGAAATCAGATCCTAGGGTGACATGGTGAAGATATGGGCCCACTTTTTCTACTAATAAGTACAGGGTCTCTGTTCTAGTGCCTAAGTCTTTGATCCACTTTGAGTTGAGTTTCGTGCAGGGTGAGAGAGGTTTAATGTCATTTTGTTACATGTGTCTTTTCATTCTTCCACGCATCATTTGTTGAATAGGCTCTCTCCAGTTTTTAACACCTTTGTCTAGTATGAGATAACTGTATTTGTGTGTATTTGTCTCTGTTTTGTATTCTGTACCATTGGTTTATGTGTCTGTCTTGATGCCAATACTTTGCTATTTTTGTTATTATAGCTCTGTATTAAGGTTAAGGTCTGGTATTGTGATGCCTACTGCTTCACTTTTCTTGATAAGTATTGCTTGACTATTCTGGGTCTCTTATTTTTCCAAACGAATTTCATTGTTGCCTTTTCTAGTTCTGTAAGTAATGTCATTGGGATTTTTAATAAGAATTGCATTAAATCTATATAATGTTTCTGATAGTAGGGCCATTTTCACAGTATTATTTCTGCATATCCAGGGCATGGGAGGTCTTTCCATCCTCTCTCACCTCTTTTGTTAGATTGATTGATTCCCCAATTTTGGGGGAGGCTATTGTGAATGGAATAGTTTTTCTAACTTCTTTGACAGTGGATTCATTGTTTATGTATAGGAATGTGTTTGATTTATTGGTGTTGATTTTATATTCTGCTACTTACCAGAATTTATTTATTAGTTCTAAAGTTTTATGGTGGAATTTTTTGGATCTTCTAAATATATAATCATGTCATTGGCAAATAATGATAGCTTGAGTTCTTCTTTACCTATTTGTATCCCTTTAATTTTTTTTTTTCAGTCTAATTGCTCTGGCTAGAGTTTCACGGGTGGTGTTGAATAAAAATGGTGAAAGAGGGCATTCTTATTTTGTTCCATTTTAGAGGGAGTGCTTTCACATTTTCTCAGTTTAGAATTCTGCTGGATTTGGGTTTAGCATGTGTAGTTTTTACAATGTTGAGGTATGTTTCTACTATCCCTAGGTTTTCTAGTGTTTTGAACAAGGAGGAGTGCTGTATTTTGTCAAATACTTATCCTGCATATATTGAGATGATCAAATGATTCTTGTTTTTAAGTCATTTAATAAGTGCAATTTCTGTGTATTGAACCAACCCTGCATCCCTGAGATGAACCCCACTTGATCATGGTGCACTATCTTTTTAGTATGTTTTTGTATGCAATTTTCTAGAATTTTATTAAGAAATTTTGCATCTATGTTCATCAGGGATATTGGTTTGAAATTTTTTTCTTTGCTATGTCTTTGTTTTTGGTATCAGGGTGATATTAACCTCATAGAATGAGTTTAAAAGGGTTCCTTCCTTTTTTAATTTCACGGAATACTTTGAGGAGTATTGGTGTTAATTCTTCTCTAAAGGTCTTGTAGCACTCAGCTGAGAATTTGTCTGGTCCTGGGCTTCACTTAATTGTTAGGCTTTGGATGACATTTTATAGTTCATTATTTGAAATTGATTTGTATAAATTGTGTGACCTCCTGATTAAGTTTAAGTAGGTCATATGTCTCTAGAAATTTGTCAATATCTTTGATATTTTCTATTTTATTGGAGTACAACTTTTTAAAATAGTTTCTAATCATCTTCTATATTTTAGTCATGCCCATTGTGATATTTCCTTTTTCATCACATATTACAGTAAGTTTTATTTTGTCTCTTTTTATTATTATTATTTTTAGTATGGCCAGAGGTTCTATTTATTTTTTTAAAGAACCAATTTTTTTTCTTTTGTCAATTTTTTAAAATTATTTCTTTTGTTTCAATTTCATTGATTTCAGCTCTGATTTTAACTATTTCCTGTCTTCTGCTGCTTTTGGTGTTGATTTGTTCTTTTTCTAGGACTTTGAGATGTAATATTAGATCATTTGTTGACTTTTTATTCTCTTAATAAATGAGATCAATGCAATAAACTTTTCTCTTAGTATTGTCTTCATAGTGTCCTGGAGATTTTGATGTTGTATCAGTGTTCTTATTTACCTCTAAGAATTATTTATTCTTCTAGTATCTCTTCATCATTCAATAGTGTATTACTTAGTCTCCATCTTAGAGTAGTTTCTACTTTTTATTTTATTTTTGATTTCTAATTTTATTCCGTTATGTCCTGATAGAATGCAGGGTATTATCTCCATTTTATTTGTATTTACTAACAGCCTCTTTGTGGCATAATATATGGTGTATTTTAGAAAAGTATCCATGTTCTGTGGGAAAAAAAGAGTATTTGTTTGTTGATGGAAGAAATATTCTATATATGTCTGTTAAGTCTAAATTATTGATTGTATTATTTAGTTCTTAATTTCTTTATTTAGTTTTTGTTTGGAAGATTTGTTTAGTAGTGAGAGAGGTATGTTAAAGTCACCAAGTGTTATTTTATTGTGGTCTATTTGATTCTTGAAATTGAGAAGGGTTTATTTGATGTTCATATATACTTACTTTTGGGGGGGCATAAATATTTATAATTGTGATTTTCTTCTGCTACATACATCTCTTAAGCAGTATGAAATGTACTTCTATGTCCCTTCTGATTAACTTTGGCTTGATGTTCACCTTATCTGAAATGAGGATAGAAACCCCTGCTTGTTTACAAAATTCATATGAGTGATTTTTTTCCCCCGTCATTTAACCTGCAGTCTGTGAATGTCTTTGCCTGTGAGGTGGATCTCTTGGAGACAACCTATTGTTGGGTGTTGTTTTTTAATCCAATCTGTCAGTATATGTCTTTTGATTGATTAATTTGGGCCATTAACGTTCAAGGTTATTATTGAGATATGTTTTGTATTCCCTGTCATTTTGATTTATTTCTGGTTTTAATTTGACTTACTTCCTCCTTTGATTGACTATTTTTTTCTGGTTTTCACTTTTTCTTTTTTATTTCATCCTCATGGAATATTTTGTTGAGAACCCGATCTGTAGTGCAGGCTTTCTACTTGTGAATCCTACTAACTTTTATTTATCAAGGAAGGTTTTTACTTCATCTTCAAATTTGAAACTTAATTTTTCTGGATATAAAATCCATTTTCTTTCAGAGCTTGAAGTATATTATTCCTCTTATCTTTGAGGGTCTGGGTTGAGAAATCAGTTGAATTCTGAAATGGTTTTCTCCTATATGTAATTTTTTTTTGTCTCTCACATTCTTTAAGATTTTATCATCATGCTATATTTTAGTCATTCTCATTACAGTATGTCTTGGCGTGGGTCTGCTATAATCTTGTACATTTGGGGTCCTGTAAGCCTCTTGTATTTGATTTTTCATTTCATTCTTTAGATTTGGAAATTTTTCTGATGTTATATCATTGACAATATTGTGCATTCCTTTGGTTTGATTTTATGTTCCTTTATCTATCTTGATAACTCTTAAGTTTGGTATTTTTACATTATCTCCCAATTCTTGGACATTCTATTCATGGTTTCTTACCATCTTCTCAGCATGGTCAATTTTATTTTCAAGATTATATATTTTGGATAGGGCTGAGGTTGTAGCTCAGTGGTAGAGCGCTCGCCTAGTATGTGGAAGGCACTGGGTTCAATCCTCAGCACCACATAAAAATAAAAAATTAAAGGTATTGTGTGCATCTAAAACAAAAAAAAATTAAAAAAAAAAGATTAGATATTTTGTCTTCTTGTCTGAGGTTCTGTCTTCCAATGGTCTAGTCTGTTGGTGATGCTTCCTTTCAAAGATTTCTGCTTGTTTTTTTTTCTCCCCACAATCTCTTTTATTGAAGCATCTTAGTTTGTCTGAGGTGATTTGTTCCCTTGTTTTATTATGTTGTTTGTATGTTTTCCCACCTAGTGGTATCTATCTGAAGCAGTACAGATTCTACCCTGTAGACTTATATTGTCCCTGAAGGTTTCCAGTACCTTGCCTTTAAGGAGGAAACCCATATCAACAGCATTCAGTGTAAAATCTAATAGCTATAATAACTATAAAATCTATAATAACTATAAAATCTAATAGCTCTCACTAAGTAATCTACTGTTTTATCACTAAAAAAAAACCCAGAAATGATGAGTTCAATCACTGTCTACAGTACAAACAGAAAATTTGCTACAAGTGTTTCCAATTTAAAATGGTGGACAACAAGAGAATAGAAATAGTGTAGGATGTGATGTTCATGAGGGAGGAAGAGAGAAACTAGAAGTAAAAATCCACAGGAAGAGTGGAAGAGGAACTGACTGAGATTGGCTGTTGTTTGGGAAAAGGCACAAAAAGAATCCAGGAAAAGGGGCAAGTGAGAGAAAGAATACATATCAAAAGAATAAAATAAAATACAAAAATACAAGAACACTGCAAAAAAAAATTCATATTTCACTGTCCTTCACAAACTGATACATAAGAAATATTTGGCTCCAAATATGTAGAAATATTAGAGAAAAAATAAAATAAAATAAATCTCACTGGAAAATTGAACTGTCTCTATCAGCATTTAAAAGTTTCTCAGCCTTGTCTATAACTTCTCACAGGTTTGCCAGGCCCGGATCAGCCCCTGCAGACCCATATATTTGGGCTTCAGGTACCCCAGGCTCAGCCATGTTGCATCTCAAGATCTCAATGCTGCTTCAATTTTCAGAGAGATCACCAGGGATACACTCACACAAAGGAGCAACCCTGAGAAGCAGCAACGAGATGACAGCCACTAACAGTCCCAGCAGGAAGACCCCAGGCACAGCCAAATATATAGGCACCCCAACACTGCACCTCCAGGTCCTGGCCAGAGGTTAGTCCCCAGAGAGAGGCAGCTGTGCCCCAAGATTATGGATTCTCACTGTTGGTTTTGTTCTGTCAGCAGACTAACAATAACAAATGCTCATTTGTTATGTAGTCTATGACTGTTGGTTTTGTTCTGTTAGCAGACTAAATAGCTACTCTGAAATTTGAGATTTAATCTGACTCTTCACTAGATTCTTTGCTGACCACTCCTTCTGTGGTTGCAATATGTGTCTTCAACTTATAGTTAGATAGAATAAATATTATATTTCTTTACATAAAATTTAAGACACAGCAACACCAATTGTCCCAATCTGTCATTTGTGCTATTGTGATCAGAAAATTTTCTTCTTCATAAATTAGTCCTCTGTGTGCATGTATGCATATGAAACAACAAATCATAGCATTATATACAAATATAATATACCAATAAAGTGTGGGAGAAAAATAAATAGATTAGTCTTCATCAAGTTTAATTTTTTACTTTAGCTTTGAATACTTGTTATTTAGATAAATCAAAATAGGAATACAAAAATAATTACTGCATTGGGATCTCTTATATTTTTGGAACTAAATTTTTATCTAATATCATTGCCCTTCAACTTTCAGAAATTAACTTAGTAATTATTATGATGCAAGTTTAGTTTTTGTTTTGCAGAAGATGGCTTTATTTTACCTCCAGTTTAAAGGGTATTTTTAATCGTATGTAAAATTCTGGATTCCTTTTTCACTTTTAGTATCTTAAAGACACTATTCTTGCATGTATTTTTAAGTTTTTGTTTTCTCTCACTATGGTAGTTTTCAGGATACAGATCATACATTTTGTGGTTGTGGAAAAGTTTTGTTGAGGCTATGGTTCAGAGGTCTCAGCCCATAGACAGCCAGCTTCATTCCTCAGGACTTGAGCCGAGGCAGAACATCATAGTGGAATAGTGTGGTGGAGGGAAGCTGTTCATATGATGATCAGGCAACAGAGAAAGTGTCCACTCACCAGATACAAAATATTAAACCCCCAAGGCACACCTCTAGTGACCTATACCTCCTCCAGCCACATCCTACCTGCCTTCGGTTATCATTCAGTTAATCCTTATCAGAGGATTAATTCACTGATTGGGTTAAGGCTGTCATAATCCAGTCATTTTATTTCTGAATGTTCTTGCTTTGTCTCACACATGAGCTTTGGGGAGATACTTCATCCAAACCATAATATTCTGCCCCTTACCCTCAAGATTTCATGACCATCTCACAATGCAAAATGCATTTAGTCCGTTTTCAAGAATCCCTTAGTTTAAACAGTTCTAAGATTGCTCAAATGTTAAGTCTGAAGTCTCCTCTGGCACTCAAGCCAAACTTGCATTGTGATCTCCTATAAAAAATCAAAAACAATTTACAAATATCCAATATATAAGAGTACAGAGTAAATATTTCCATTCAGAAAACAAATAGGGGGCATGGAAAGAAGGGATGGGGCCAAAACAAGACCAAAGTCTGGCTGGACAAACAAGTCCTATATTTCTGTGTCTGGCATCTGGAACACAGGGCAGCCTGATGTTCTTTCTCTCCAAAGGGCTTGAGTATCTCTGCCCTGTGGCCTTGTTGGTTGCAACCCATGTGGCCTCTCTGTGTGCTTATCTGTTCAATTCCTAGAGTTTTCCTCTTCTGGTGCTCCACAATACTGGCACTTATTAATCTTGGGGGTGTACATTCCACCTTTGGCTTTCTCAAATCTCCATGCATTGCCCTTTCATGGGCTGCCTGTAGGATCTCTGATCCTGCTGCACTTTGTCTGGCCTCTCAGACCTTCCTTTGAAATCTTGGTGGAAGCCTCCATGACCCCCTAACTCCAGCATCTTGCATTCCTGCAGAACAAAAACCACATGGTTGATGCCACAATCTGTCACCATCCCCAGCAGTATCCAAGACTCCAGGAACCATGACTGCCACAGCTTCTGAGTGCCAGGGTGGCTAAGCATAGTGAAACAACGTCTTAAGCTGCCCTGTGCAAGTAGAGTGCTCCAATGGTCTCTTGTAAAAGAAAATTTTACTTTTACTTCCTTGAGCCTGAAACGGGAATGGTCTTTCTTTCTTTCCCTCAGGGCATCTTTCTTATTGTCTCTAAACAGTCTTTAGCATTTCTTTTGTGGCCATGTGTTATTAACAATTGCAACTTCCTTAGCCCAAGTTTTACTCCCAGTGTTTTTCAAATCTTTCTGCTCTGCTTTTTGTTCCTGATTTTCACAGTAGATTTGGCTAAGAGCTGCAAGCAATACCCATGCCATCACATGAATACTATGCTGCTCAGAAATTTCTTTTGCCAGATTAAGAAGATCATCATTTTAAAATCAACCTCACACAAAGTCTTAGGACATGGGCAGGGCAAACTGCAGACAGCTTCTTAGCCAGAACATAATACCAATGATCTCTAGTTCCAATTACTAATAGTGTCCTCCTTTTCCTCTGAAACCTCTTGTCCACAGTTGTCATATAGACATCAAAGTGCATAAATTCATTAGTATGTCCCAATGAATGCTGCATTAGTGTTCTTTAGTAAAAGAAATCCACATGTATAATTTAAAAGGGGATTTTCTAAATTGGGTTACATAATTAGATGCCATGTATCCCATAATAGTTGTCAGTTTGGATAGTCAGAGGAACCACAAGTTGCTCAGTCCAAGAAGCTGGAGTCTTAGAACAAGAAGGATTAAGATACAGTCCCAAACCCAGGAGGAAGACCTGGCAACTCCCTGGAAAATCACTGGTCAGTCCACCTTGGAAGCAGGAAGGGGTTGAAGTCTGAGGTCCTCAGGTGATGCAACAGCAATGGAAGCACCAGCTCAAGAAGAAGCCAGCTTGCATCTACCTCAGCCTTTTGTTCCATGGGTCCCCAAGCCTATTGGACAGGGCAGACCACATTCAGGGCAGGTCTTCCCCATTTAGCTTTCTGTTCTGCAAGGCGATCATATCATTCAACACCTTCACAGACACACCCAGAAATCTCTTAATCCTAGGGTATCATCCAGAATTGAGGGTACTATCCAGATTAACTACTACAGGTGTTGACAGACCCAGCACACCTGGGTAAGCACCAGTTTGGGATATAGAATGCTCCCAGTAGCCCAGTCCTTCATGCCATGACCTGAATATTATTGTACCCTGTGCTCAAAAGGGTAACCTCTCCTATGATTTCTATAATCATAGAATTTGCTGATTTTCAAATTGTGTTAAATGCCGTCATAAAGGATGTATCTCTTATTTTGCCCATTTTATCTCTGAGATTCAAAAGGTTGTTGCATGTAGTAATATTGATATAAATTCTATAGGCTATAAGGATTTTATACATTTAATCATCTTGTTATTGATGAGTATTTCTATTTAGGAGTCTATTTAGAACTTTGGGGCTACTAAAGCAAAATGCTGTAAACCAAATGACCTCATTTTAAAAAAAGTAATTTAACTTAAGTTAAAATTTTTTTCTCACAGTTGAAGAATATGGGAAGTCCAAGTTCAAGATACAAACATTTTTTTTTTGGTCTAATGAGGACTAAATTTTTATTTCACAAATCACTCCTTCTTGCTGTGTCTTCATGCAGTGGAAATGGATATGCTCCCTTGGGTCTCCTTTATAATGGCACTAATTTCATTCATGAGGTCCCACCCTTATTACCTAATCAACTCCCCATAGCCCACCTCCTATACCATCACTATAGGATTTCAACATATAAATGATGGAGAACTCAAAAGCATTCCAATCTTAGCAGGTATTTATAAAAATGGTGCTATAAACATTTTAATATGGCTTTTGAAATGTTACCCAGGTGTTGAATTTCTGGCTCGTGCATGATGTATGTTAGTCTTTCCAGTTACGATTGCCAAAGAGTTTCAAAATATTGGAAGCAATTTATACTCTAATTAGAAATGTTTGAGGAATTCACTTAGTCCAACACCACTTTGTATTGTTACTATCGTTTTCTTTTCTTCTGGTACTAGGAATTGAACCTAGAGGTGTTCTATCGCTGAGCTACTTGCCCAGCCCTATTTATTTTTATTTTGAAACCGGTTCTTAATTAGTTGCCAAGGCTGGCCTTGAACATGCAGTCCTCTTGCCTCAATCTCCAGAGTAGCTGTGAATATACTCATGCATCACAGTGCCTAGTTTAACTTGTTAGTAATTTTTTCTCCCTATTATTCTGAATGGCTTTAGTTCACATTTTTATGTTGGTGCTTAAAGGATAAGCACCAACATAAAATTTCATCTGTCTGTCCATCTGTCTATTGTATATGTGTGTGTGTCCTATCTACTGAATTTCCTTGCTCATTCTTGGAATTTATCTTTTTATTATTTGTAGAAATGCCAAAACAACCCTTTAACCAAAGTAGAACATGGACTATCCCCATCTTACATATGAGAGAACTGGAAATTAAAGTGCCTTTTAAATTAATGCTTATGTTAGATTCATGGCACAGTCTGCATAACCTTCCTATGAACATGGGTGAATATATCACAATGCAGTTCACTGTCGTGTACATCCAGGAGAAATTAATTTAAACAAATAACTATAGGTAAACACAGAAAGATCAATAAAGGAAAGAGCAGGAGGTTGGGGGAGAGAAGGAGAAGGAGAGATACTAGGATGTTTATTAGAATGAGATAGATTTGATGCTTGTATGGTCATGTCAAAATGGATTCTAATGTCATGGAAAACTAAAAAGAACCAGAAAAATAAAATATACTAAAGCGTATATCTATTAATTTATTATACTGTTATTTATGGCTAAAGTTAACGAGCAAAAAGTAGGAAAACACTTTATGCTTTCTATGGTTGGCTTTTCGTGTGAGACTGATCCCTGAGACATCTTGTATTGAAATTTAATCTGCATTGTGAGGAACTGAGAGTATGGAAACTCAATCCAACTATGGAATTAGAAATGAGGCCTTTGGGAGAAAGTTAGCATGAGGTCATTAGGATTGATCCACCATCATCAAATCAGTGGCTTCACAAGAAGAGGGACAGAGACCAGAAAACTCACACAGACATGTTCACTCTGCCTGTCATCGTGTGCTGAAATGCATTGCCTAGGACTCTGACAGCAAGAAGGCCACCACCAGATGGAGGACCTAGATGTTGCACCAGAGTATTAATCCAAAAGAAAACCATTTTCTTTATAACTTACTTAGTCTGTGGTATTATGTCATGAGCAACAGGAATGGATGAATACAATGCTTCATCCTATCTCCTCAAAGAGGATGCCACACATTTTACTCACCTTCAATTTTTAAGTTCCATTTCCATAAATATGAATCACTCTTAGGTACTAAGTTAAATAGACTAACATAAGCCAAAGGTGCAGTCTCTAGATGGGATGTGTTACCTATTACTGTCTATTTCTTCCTCTCCCCCAACATCCTGCTGCTGTCTTCTCAGGTTGAGGAGCAATTATTAGATGGGAAATAGATATAAGATTTAACCAATTCTGTTTTCTCTACTTCTATGGGTCAATTCTAATGGCTATTGATGACCCCTTTATGACGTGGTGTATTAGTCAGATTGTCATCACTGTAAGAAATACCTAAGACAATTACCTTATAAAAAGAAAAGGTTTAGCTTGGCTCATAGTTCTAGAAGTTCTAGTCTCAGATCCAGTGACCTCATGTTTTGGGCCTCTGTTGTGGGTGGCACACCATGGTTTGAATGCCAATGTCTGGGCTTGGCACAAGATTCAGGAGGCACCCACACTTTGTAGATTCAAACAGCAATTCTTTATTCCCGCTCTCACACCACCTCCACACAGGTCCAGGGGCAAACGTGTTCTGCCGTCTTCACGCACAATCCACCTACTCCACGAGGCTATCTCCAAATCCCATTTTAATCTCACGAGAACTCAACAGGAACAAGCAGCAGGAACACCCTAATCCCAGCAATAATCTTCAACTTCCAACTTCCCTAAAACCCATTATCTTAAACTGGCAACGCCTTAAACTCAAGGAGCCGGTTACTTCCTCAAACCTGATCAGCTCTAAACCCGGATCCTCCTTGGTTCTTGAGCAAGGTCACCTTATTAAAGCATGCATGCAATGTCCCATCGAATGTCCTCTAAGCAGCATGGGGTACGCTTGGCAAGGAAATTTCGATGCGTCATTCCTACTTGGTAATGGCCCTCAGCAGTTTGAACAAACTTCTCATCTCATATTCCCGGATAAAAGAGAATAGCTAGATAGGTCAGGGTTCTAAAATTTTCCTACAATAACCCAACTTACTCCCATTTGGCCCCACTGCCTAAAGATGCAACTACCTCCAATAGTAGCACCCTGAGGACCAAGCCCATAGCCCATGGGCCTTTGGGGGACAATCATCCAAACCATAGCACATGTGTGGTTCAAATTTCTAACTCTTTTAGAGGGTCCCGAAGCCAGACGTTTGGTGTGTACCTTGTGGACCTTGTATATAGTAATCTCTTGTTACCCCCTAAAAAACATTACTTATTTATCTATCTAGCAGGGATTGAACCCAGGGGCACTTAACCACTAAGACACATCCCCAGGCCTTTTTATATATTTTATTTAAAGATAAGATCTCACTAAGTTGCTTAGGGACTTGCTAAATTGCTGAAGTTGGCTTGATATTGCCATTCTCCCGCCTCAGCCTCCCAACTAGCTGGGATTAGAGGCGGACACCACTGTGTTCCCTTCCCTATCTTTTCCTTTCTTTCTTTGTACTAGGAGTTGAATCCAGAGGCACGTTACCACTGAGCTACAGCTACATCCCCCAGTTCCTTTTTTTTTTTTTTAATTTTTTATTTGAGACAGGATCTCACTAAGTTGCTCAGGGCTTTACTAAATTGCTGAGGCTAGCCTTGAACTTGCAACTCTTTTGCCACTGGCATTATAGGAATGGACCACCATGTCTGGCCCTGAAACCCTGTTTTCTTTGGACAGTATAAAACTTTTATTTCTAAATTTTTGAAGATCTCTCATTCAAACAGAATTTTCTCGTGGACAGAGAGAAACCTTCAAGATGGTTGTACTTGTGTTCTATTACTGCATCCACAAATTTAACAATTTAAAGTATTATGCCTTTGTTATCTCACTTTTTGTTTGTTTGTTTATGTTTCCTTTGTTATTTTGGTAGAGGTGAAGAGTCTGAGCATGGCTGAACTGTATTCTAAACTTAGGTTGTCAGGAAGCTTCAATCATCTCAGAAGGGTGACAGTCTTATGTAGAGGCTTGACTTGGGAAGAATCTGTTTTCAAGATTCCTAATCTTGTTGGCAGAATTTATTTCCTCCTGTCTGTAGCACTTAAAGCTTCAGCTGCCTTTGGCTCCCAGAGAATGTCTACATGACCACATGGAATTCCTCATCATGGCCACCTCCCAGAACCAGCATGTAGTCCATTATAAAGGATAAAGTCACATAGCATAAGTCTCAGGGCAGGGGGTGGGGACATTCTCTCACCTTTGCCTTTTTTATTGGTTATGTAAATCACGAGTTCTGCCCACCCTCAAGGGAAAAGGATTATGTAAGGATTTGAATACTAGAAAATAGAGATCACTGGGAGTCACTCAGGATCTGTCCACCACAATAGTTAAATCCTGTTTTTCATCTGTCACCTCCAGTTGTTCCATAAGTTTCCCATGGAATCTTCACATACCAGACTGAGTTGTAATTGGCTTTTTTTCATTTCTTTTCATCCCTGTCATCTTGAGCTACTTCAATCTTCCTGGACTTTAGAATTTGCTAAGTGAGATTTAGGCATCCATATCTATGTATACTGGGGTCTTAGATGAGGCTACTAAAACTTTCAGTCTTGCTGGGTGTGGTGGTACATACCTGCAATCCTAGGGGCTTGGGAGGCTGAGGCAGGAGAATTGCAAATTCGCAGCCAGCTTCAGCAATTTAGAGAAACCCTAATCAACCATAGTGAGACCCTGCCTTAAAATTTTTAAAAAAATGAAATAAAAAGGATTGGTGATATAGATCAACAGCAAAGCATCTCTAGGTTCAATCCCTAGTACTAAAAACAAAAAAAACAAATAAAAAAGTTTATTCTTTTCAATCTTACATCTAATTTATCTTTGCTTTCTACAACCCTACTGACACTTTCCCTTGAACTTAATTTGTATCTTTTCTCCAGGGACATAATATAAATAGGCAATCAAGTTTCTCACAGCTGTGAATCATCTACCCAGTCTGTGGTTCTCTTGGAATCACATTTTCGTGGCAGGAGTTATATAGGAAACATGGAAAGAGGACATAAAATAAAGTTCTTTTCACTCTTAGATACTTTACTGATATTTTCTTATTTCCATTTTCTTCCTAGATTGTAAATTTTCCCCCTTTTGAGAGGGTAGTTGAGAAAGTCTAGGTGAAAAGATGATCTAGGGTAAGCAGTGGCTACCAATGAGGATGTTATCCAAAGATGATTGCTCTCTTTGGTGCCTGTCTCCTGGTATTCAATCCTTTATAAAATCCTTTCTCTTAAGTGTGGGGCAGAATGACTGACTCATCTCTAATGTATAGAATACTGCAAAAGTGATACAGTATCACCACTGAAATTAGGTTATAAAAATCTGGCTTTCTTCCTGTTAATTTTCTCTCCCTTGCTTAGAGAAGTCAACTGCCATGCTTTGGGCTGCATATAAGTAGGTCATTGGGAAAAACAGATGTCTGCAGCTGACCGTCTGCAGGTCTCCCCATAATATGTGAGTCAGTAAGAAGCACTTTATTCCCTTAGGTACTCATAAAAAGCAGTTGTGGCAATGAAGAGTGATCCATGGTATGAGAGCAAATTTTCCTTTTACCAATGGTCACATTTCCTTTCTTTCACATTGCCTATTGATGTTTGTGAATACAAACACACATTTCTGTAAATTGTGGGTTAATATTTATCTCCCCTCTTTAGATTATTAGGGCTATGCATTTAGGTACCATTTATTTAGCTCACAATAACATGTTTGGTGCTTACAAGTCACACCAGGAACTTGTTAAATATGTAATGATTCATTGAGTAAATCAATGAAGTCTATCAGATAGTCTCATATAGCCCTGTTTGCAAACTGGGGAGATTTTCTAGGTCATTCAAAGACCCAATAACGCTTGCTATAATGCAGGAAGAGTTAGAGAATGGTGGTATTATAAACATGGGAATGCTCTTTTGAGTGGTACCTTATTCTTTTGGCTGAGTGATTCCTCCCTCTGATTGATTCAGCTTAGATGAATGTTTTCTCCCACCACAGTATGACTAAGAGCACAGATGGAGCCCTTGGCTGAGCTCTCTGTGGGCAGCTAGGCGGAACACTGGCCTACCCAAAGAGTTCTGAGGAGGTTGGATAACCCAGATTCTTCCCTCACAAGATCAGATGTTGTCCTATCATACTTTGGAACCAAGAAAGGGGAAAAACAATTGAGTACTATTTTTAAAAAGCACACATTTATTTTTTTCTCCTACTGCCCCTTTCCCCAAAGGAGTTCTACTCTTGAATAGTTTTCTTCTGAATATTGTATCTCTATATACGAGTGTGTGTGTGTGTGTGTGTGTGTGTGTGTCTCCCTGTCTGTGGATTTTTAAGTTTTTCTTGAGTTCAATATACAGTTGAAATGAAATAGAACTTGTGTAGAATCATTCTGGAAAATAAGTCAAAACAAAAGCACAGACTAGAAGCTTTCATTTCATCTTACTATTCTGTTGCCTCTATCACTCTTTCCCACTCTATACCCTGTGCCCGCTTTCTACTTGCTCATCTTTATACGGTACCGGTGAGAAAGTGGCAAGGGCTGGCCCCTGAGAAAACAAACAACAAAGGGATGGGTGTCCACTGGCATTTTAATAGTCATTGTATTCCAGATATTTTAGTTAATACTATTTGAACTTTCACAGAGAAACTATTCTACAGGTAAATGTTACTATCCTCCATTTTCTAGAGGAAGAATTTGAGGCTCAGACTAGGTGAGCATTTTTTCCCCCAGGTTAAACACTGTTTCTGCGTCACAAATATGAATTAAATGGATTTGTCTAACTCCAAAACCCACCATATTCTCACCTCCCTTGTAAAGAAAGAAACATGAACTATGCACAGTAAAAAATCAACAGTAGGTAAAATCTCTTCCCACCTGATTATGTAATATAAGGGAAATATTTGCATTGCATTGCAGATGAACTGGATTCTCTATTTCTAACAGTTTCTAAGAATTTCACCAGGAACATAAATCTGTTTAGTGCTTCAGGGAAAAAAAATAGGAAAGCAAACTTAAAACCCACAATCACTGTGCCCATACAGAGGTGCATCAGCTTTGTGTTGTTCTAGCATACCAATGGCCATCTGTGCTTCAGATTTTCCAAATGAATTTCTGTATTCACTTGCTTTTCATGGCAAAACCTTTCAGAACTCTTCTTGGTCATTTGAAAATCCATGTTGACACAAGCTTTTCTGGAGTTGGTTGTAATTCCATAGTAACCAAGAGCCTCTCCTAGCTGCTTTCTTCATCTGTTTGCTCTTCATTTTAGGAATCTGTAACAGTGTTGGATTTGCATAATCTTAGTTTCTTCCCTATACCCAGAGGCCAAATGGGAAAAAAAAAAAGTGTGTAGAAGATTGGGGAATTCACAGCCAAATTGAATGAGAAAATTGAGGCAATTATCAGAAAATACATGTGAAAACCTGTTATCACTCAGAATGAAAGGTAAATGTCTTCAAATTTCTGTTTCATTTGGACTAAAGAACCTTGAAGAGATTTCAATCTTTTGCTTCTCATGCATAAAACATTGAGTTACGCATTTGGAAGGATGGAGGTGTCACTGAAGTACTTGTTTAAAAATAAATACTGCTTTTCACAGAAAGGCTAAATGCATTCTCTAGGGAGCTGTAGTCATGGCAATGACACTTCAGAACTAAAATCAACATTACTTACGTTGATGAAGCTAGTTACTGCATAGTTTACATAGACACACTCATTTTGCCTACTTAGTATTTAAACTATTAAATTAATGCTCTTGGACAGCATTGTCTACAGTTCTTAAATTACTTTTCTGCAAATAGATAGGTGACTTCACCTGGTTATAAAGGCAGCTACTATATTTTAATAGATCAACAACCAAATCCAAGGTCCATCATTTTATCAAATCAAAAAATCCTAATATATTTGAGCTAAATAAAATTAATGTGTCCTAAATTTATGACTTTTTTCATATTTGTAGATTGGTTATAATGGTTTACTCAAAATATTGTTTTCAGAGTGAATCTCACTTTTGGAATTCTGGTTGGGTTTTTTTTGGCATGATATTTGAGTTTTCAAAAAAATTTTTTTATTTTTTGGTTATATGGGCTTATGATAGAAAATGTGAACATTGAAAGACGAAACTTACACAGTATACAGATAATGTATGGCAAATTCATAAACACTTCACAGAACTTATAAAGTATAGGCATTTATATGTCCTGTTTTTCATATTTAGCGTGTTCTGAGTATTTCCTTTTTTGATGATATTCTTTAAATTCTCAATTAAAATAACTGAATATTATTTCATGTCAGAGTTTTTATGATATATTTAATTATCCACTCTATACTTAGATAGTTGAATTACATAATATTACTGATAAATTGTTATTTTTTAGACAACATTTTTAAGATTATTTTAAAGAAAAATAAGAATGACTTGTTATTTTAGAAGTTACTTTATGTATTGAAAAATATCAGCAATATGTTTTATCTACTTCCTTCTGGAAATTTATTTATAAACTTTATCTTTAAGAAAAGATATTTCAGTCTTAATAAAAAAAAAACTATCAGTGCCTGGGACATTAAATATTGACTCTATGTAAAAATATAATAAATGTAAATAAGATAATGATGCTTGTACTTTTATATATAGTAGAATTCCCACACTCCCTGAAACATAATTCCTAACAGAAATACCTTTTATTGCTTTGTTGAATACTCTCCCCATATAAGAATTTATTTAAAATCCTTCCTGGAAATTGAGACAGAAAGTGCTTCCATTCATTCTTAACCAGTTTTCCTTCAGAAGGGAAACCCATGCATTTTCTGAATGCCACTACAGGACCTCTCTCATAGTAAAACTAAGTAGTCACCTGCTAGTCTCCCCCACTGTTCCTCTTCCTCCTTCCATCTCTACACCCTTGAAGAACATTCAGCAGAAGAGAATAGCTGTTCTGTTATATCAGAAAATGGACTATCTGACCAGAAAGACTTTTCTGTGATTTTTATTATTTTTTTTAACTGACACACAGCATCAAAAAATCATACCTACGAATGGGGTGCATGTGATATTTTAACACATGAATACATTGTGTAAAGTTTCACTCAGGTTAAACATATCTATCTCCTCAAGCTTTATATATATATATTCAATATCCTTTCTTGTAGCTTTTTAAAATATTCAGAAGATAATGGTTGCCTATAGTTACCCTATTGTGCAACAAAAGTTCTTGCTCCTAACTCTAACTTAGTTCTCACTGATGGCCTTCTGCCTAGCCCCCTTCTCTTACTTGTTTTTACATCTGAATTTTTGATCCTCAGTAACAGAAAACAAAGAATTTCTGAAGTACTGAAGTAAATTTTAATACCCAGTATGTTTCAGACCCTAGGGACATTCCTCAATGGGTAGAGTACTTGTCTAGCATGTGTTAGACTCTGGGTTCAATCCTCAGTACCTAGATGTTGCTGTGTTGTTGTGCTGATCCTCGTATTGCCACTATCTCCGAGTATTTATGAAGATAAATAAGAAGAAAAAGAAAAGAGGGAGCATTCCTTATTTTTCCTTTTACCTTTGCATTCACTGCACAGTCTGAATACGGAAGACCAAAAGAAAAAAAAAAAAAACAGAAAATATAATGAATAATGACAGCACGCCAAAGCAGGAGGTTGACAATTTCACTTTCAAATTGTTTTCACACACATTTGACTCCTTTGGGGAGATTCTCAAAGGAATCACCTGTACATTTTGTGGTCATTCATTGGTTGAGTGGCACTGACCATTCTTTGATGAGCCTGGAGATAGTCTGCTTTGGATGGGCAATATGCACAGGAAAGTTACAGAGCAGGTAATTTAGACAGACTAGATTTTGGAGCGATGAGCTGAGGTAGGAATGAGAGTACCCTTCAAAGGGGGTCTCTGCAACAATCTGGCTGGGCACAAAATAACCGCGCCACCACAAAAGCCTGTAGATTCCAACAGCAACTCTATTCCCGAACTCTCACCGGCACTCTACACGCACACGTTCTGGGAAAATACACTCCCTCCACTGGGCTCTGCGTACCAATACTCTCAGAACCCTGCAGAACTCAACGGGAACTCTAAAGGAATGGGCGCCTGATTCAGCAGGATACGCCCTAATCCTGGAGCCGCCCTATTCCCAGCAGGATCCACCCTAAACCTGGAGCTGCCCTAATCCCTGAGCAGGGTCACCTTTCAAACCAAAATGCCATGCATCATTCCTACTTGGCTATGGCTCTCAGCAGGTCTCTACCAAACAGAGGTCAGGACCAGGCACAGGAATGTGTAGGTATATATCAGACAGATAAATGGAAGACAATTTTGCTTTAAAGTTTGCCTAAAACTGTTCTCTTCCACCTCTGCCCTGTTTACCGCTGGAGTTCAATGGAACACAACTGATGAGGAAGATTATGAAGAAACCACCTCCTTTTAATTAATCCCGTGGTAATTTTGCTGATGATCTTTCTTCTACCACGTGTCCTCTTCAACAAGGTTAGGCCAAATACAGACTCATTAATTCAGCATAGCATCTGTTAGCTTGCCAGCTATTTACCATATTTTATTTTTTTACTCATTAGGTTTTCTACTTTCTTTTTTCTTAAAAAAAATTAGATGAAGATTAACAGGGCATTACTAATTTATGGAGTGGCTTTATTCATACTCTTAAACATTAGTTTGCATAGACTAAAATAAGACTGGGATCATCATTTTCCAATGTATTGCTTTCTTACTTAATAGTTATTTGTATGAAAGTATGCTGAGTGAATATGTTTTTAGTTTTCTGAAAATAATCATATCTAAAATATATTTTGAGATTCTTGGCTTTATTGAAGAGGTTGGAGTCATCCCTTATCCCTGTGTATATTATGTTCTGTTGAAAATCTCAGAAACATATGTTATAGAGAAAGAACAGAGATAATTTATAGATTCAGAACATTATCTCAGCATATATGAAATGTTTTATACTGTCACTTGGCAGTCTGCTTGGTTGTAGTTAAAAGTTTGCACACAATTCAAATATGCTATTATTTTCTATGATTCCTTTTGAAAATCACCTTTGGCTTCTTTTTTATTTCATCCTTAGTGTCAGCCAATATAGTTTGTGCCAGGTGAACTTATAGGCATATTTTTTCTTCTTTTTGTTCAGAAAACATGCCAATGCAAGAAGGTAATTGCCATTTTGAAGAAGTGATATGCAATTCTTTATCTAATATAAGTTTATATAATAAATTTAAAAAGCATTTCCTGGGCTTACCAGATACCTGCTCACTCATACTCCAAATTGCTGTTATATAAAAGAAGCAGAGGCCAGAGAATACAATGAATGTAAAAGGTTAGAATCTTTCTGTTGCTTTACAATTCAGACAGACAGTTCCATAGTTCTTTATCTTCCTAGTATTACTCTAAGCAGTCAAGGATTTTTATGGAATGTATGAAGGAGACATAAGGCTGTACACAGCATTGACTAGGCTATTTTAAAAATTGTGTGCGGTTGCAATTGAGCTCCTATTTTCTCAATGAGTGGTTTTCAGCATAAATTTTTAAAAAAATATTGAACCATCAATCAGCCTATAAAAGCTACCTATCAGAGAACTCAAACAAGTTCAGAATTTATAAAGCTAATATAATTGGATTCTTATTTTTCTATGGTAGAAATAACTGATCTATGGAAACTCAGGTCACTTTTCTAAGATCACCTGGCTGATTAACAATAGAGACTGAAATTTTGCGACTACCTCCCTAATGAAAAAACCATGCATAAATATAAAAATTTATATTTTGAATATATATATATATATGTATATGTATATTGAGTTTATATCTTGTACTATATTTGAATTTATAATATTAAACTTATAGTATACCATCTATATTTAAGATAATTTTGCTGTTTTCTGTAGGATTCTATAAATTTTTCATCTCAGCCAACTCATCTTTACTTTTGAATACTAATATAATAAGAACTAAAATTTAACTTTATCATTTGTGATGTATATGAGACTATGAACATGGAGAATAAATAGTCCAGAATATATTATCTGACTCTGATATACTTGGTTCTCCTATTCAGTGAAAATCTAGTCAAAATGATCATTGCTGCTACATATACTATGTATATTTTCTGGAAATACTTTCCTAGAATCTTATGTAAATAGTATTACACATTCTCTAAGGGATTCTTTTTCTTTGACACGAAGGACTAGAAGTAGTAAAGGTTACTACTTCTTGTATATATTGCTTGTGATGAATACTTTCAGTCTTTATTAGGGAAAAAAAAAAGTTTACATTTGCCTGAATAGTCTTTGTGTGCCTTAGTTTTTGAAAGACATTTATTTTGCACATATAATCATAGGTTGACATTTATGTTAATTTGAATATTTGTCCCCTAAAGACATCTACATCCTTATCTCTGGAACTGGTGTATGTCTTATCTTAAATAAATGTTGTGGATGTGATTAGGTTAAGGAACCAAAGATGGGGATGTGAACCTAACTTAATTATAAGTGACCTGATGAAAGGGTGGTGAAAGTGGAGAAATATGTATCTGAGAGGAGAGGAGATGCTGGACTGCTGAATTTGAAGATGAAGAAAGGGACCATGAGCCCAGTGCTGCAGGTGGCCTACAAGAAGTACAAGGTATGGAAGAAGATTCTCAACCGGAGCCTCCAGCAGGAAAACAATCCCATTGATGCCTTAATTTTAGCTCAATGAAACTGATTTCCGACTTATCCTCAGAAATAAAAATAACAAATTCATGTTATTTTAAGCCAATAAATTTGTGCTGATTTTTTAAATTGGCAATAGGAAATTAATACAATAGTATTTTTCTTTTGATATCTGTATTTTCACTTGCATCAAGAAATCTGTTGTTATTTTTAGTCACTTTAATGCATTTTTTTTACTTATTTGCTTTTAAAGTGTTCTTTTTATGATTTTTTTGAACACTTTGATTTTGTATGCCTCATAGGTTTCTTAATTTTCCTTTGTACTTAGAGTTTGTTGAGCATCTTGGATCTGTTGGCCATATTTTTATGTTTGGGTTATTCATTATTTCTGCATGTATTTTTTTTTTTATCTATTAACACCTTTTTCTCTTTCATTCAGCTGATTTTACTGAAAGCATTTTAGGCTACAGGATGTTTCACTGCTCATGGATGGAAGGTTTATTTTTAAAGTGAAATTTTTCTTTTATTTTTCGAAGTTTTTATTCCTCTCTGCAAAATCACTGATTTTTTTTACATTGCCTAGTTTACCATTATTTTCATCTGGCATTTGATTGTTATTGCACTTTGTCTTCTTAATAAAATTTATTTAAAAAAAATTTATTGACAGGAAAAAATGTAAAAATAAGACAGATTTTTTTGTATACCTATATCTAGTTTTCCCTCTTACTAATAATTCACCTTTGCATGGTATATTGAGGAAACAATATTGATCTGTTGTTAACTAAAATACATGATTTATTCGAATTTACTTAATTTTTACATAATGTCTCTTTGGTTCCATGATCTCCAGGATATCACATCAAATGTTCTCATTATGCCTCCATAGGCTTCTCTTAGCTGTGATAATTTTTCAGGCTTTTCTTCTTTTTGGTAATCTTGACATTTCGGAAAGTAGTGACAGGATATTTTGTAGAATGTCCTTCAGTTTGATATTTTCCTCATGAGTAAACTGGGGTAATGTGTTTTTGCTGGAAGAAAAGATTGGTAATGTTCCATTTTCATCACATGATATCAAGGCTGTATATGGTCAACATGATTCACCACTGCTAGTGTGTTTCAGTCAGATTTTTTACTGCTGTGACTGAAGGCCCTGGCCAGAACAACTGTAGAGGAGCAAAGGTTTATTTAAGGGCTCACAGTTTTCAGGTGTCTTAGTCTCTAGAAAGCTGGCTCCATTACTTGAGGCTTGAAGTGAGGCTAAACATCATGGCTGGAGAGTGTGGTGGAGGGAAGCAGCTTACATCTGATTAGGAAGCAGAGCGAGATTTCACTGGCCAGATATAAATATATACCCTCAAGCCACATTCCTATTCCCACTTTCTCCAGCTACACCCTACCACTTCAGTTACCACTTAGTTAATCCCTACCAGGGGATTAATTCACTGATTGGGTTAAGACTTTTATAACCCAATCATTTCTCCTCTGAACCTTTTTGCATTGACTCACATGTGAGCTTTTGTGGGACACCACGTCTAAACCACAACATGGTGTTAAGCTTGATTGCCTGGCCAAGATAGTATTGGTCAGGTTTCTTTACCATGAAGATATTGTTTTTCCTTCTCTTTCATATTTTATTTTTTGGAAGGTAGTCATTATGTGCATCCTGGGAGGGGAAGGGCAGCAGAGTACAACAGACACTAGTATTGCTGTATGTATAAATGTGGCTGTATAACCAATGTGATTCTGCAATATGTACACGTGGAAAAATAAGAATTCATACCCCATTTTAATCAAATGTATGATATGTCAAGATCATTGTATTGTCCTGAGCAACCAATAAAAAAAAAGAAATGGGGAATTAATACCACCTTTTTAAGAGTAGAGGAACTACAATAAATTATTGAAATTCTTCTGCATGAAAGATTTATTTCATATTTGTCACCTGTTTATTTAATTATAACAGTATGGACTCATGAATATTTATTTTATATTGTGGGTTATAATATAAAACTCTTTTTTTTGTTGCCAAAATTGTTCCCTACTTCAGAAATTGGGATTTTTGTCAGTTGTCCCTTTAGTATATCTCTAATTTTTTCAAAGCACTGTGTATGCTTTCTGGATCAAATTGCAATTTTCCCACCTAGGCCTTGCATTCATTATACATTTCTTTAAAGAGCCCTAATTCTGTTTATCAGATAATGATACTAATAATCAAGATCTGAACACTTGGTATATTCATTGCTACTGGGGTTAGAATGTTTCGGCTAAAACAAGAAAATATATGTGTGTATAACACTGTATTAGACTATTAGGGCTGCTGTGACAAAATATCACTGACTGAGTGGCTCAAACAACAGAAATTTGTTTTCTCATCTGGTAGCTGAAGTCCAAGATACATGCTTGTTTTGAAGCTTCTCTCCTTGATTTGAAGAGAGGCATCTCCTTGGTGTTCACATATGAGTTCGTTCTGTGCCTGTTTGAAGAGAGAAATATTTACGGTGTCTGTTCCTCTTATAAGGATATCAACCATATTGGGTTAAGGCTCCACCCTTCAAACCTTACTTAACCTTTGTTATCCACTTTTAGGTCCTTTTTCCAAGTAGTCATAATGGGGATTAGGGATTCAACATATAAATCTGGGGAGGGGAGCAAACATTTAGTCCATAGTAGCTGGCCTGATATGGCTACAAGCTAGTATTTCTACAAGTAGCTATCTGTGTATGTGTCAAGCTAAACAGGACATTATGCTAATGTAATTTATTTTTATTTTTCATCTCAGTCATTATAATTTTTATCTATAGACTTTTCACTTGGATGTTTTCTTACATATTTGATGTTTCTACTTGACTTATTGAAAAAAAGAAGTTATATTTTTTTAATAGACTTTTCTTCCAAATTTTACACCTGTGTGAATTATGCTTTCTTTTCAATTGATTATTATTCTTATCATGGATTGTGCTTTCCTGCTTCTTTGTCTAACTTTTGATCTTTGATTAGATGGCAGACATTGTGATTTTAGCCTTTTTGGGTATTGCAAATTTTTATATTTCTATAAATATATATGAGTTTTGTTCTAGAATACAGTGGAGTTACCTAGAAACAACTTGATCCTTTTAGGTCTTCTTTTTATGATTTATTGGTTTGGTCCAGATAAGCGGTCAGCCTAGAGATAATTATTAGCTTTTCTACTGAGGCAAGCACTTCTTAAATATTCTTCCCAGTGCCCTATGTATTATATTTCTTCTCTTGTGAGTTGAAATGGGCATTATTCACAGTTATTTGTCATCACTAAGCATTTTACATTTTTAGGTACTTTTCTCTTCAATTATGGAGAGTTTCTTCACATACATGTTTGATCAGTAATCTCTAAATATGCGAGGGAGACTTCTGTAGATCTCTGTAGATCTTCTGTAGATTTCCATCTGAGACATTCCCTCCTCTCCAGTATTCTACGTTAGAGGCTATAATCTCTGGCTCTCTCCCTGCTCCCTTGGATACATCTCATTAGTTCAGGAAAGCTTCCAGGTTCTAATTATTTTGTTTTGTTTTCCTGCCTGTACTGTGATTTGAAATTCTCCCAAGGAAAGAGGCTTAGAGCTACTTCAGTTGTTTCACAATATTTTCTTTTGTTTCCTGACATCCAGTGTACTGCAAATTATTATTATTCCATATATTTTTCTAGGTTTGTTTGTTTGTTTCATGTAGCAGAGTGAATTTAGTCCCTAATATTGCATGTTGACTATAAACAGGAATCCCGTATAGTTTTGCTTTGTATAGTTTGTGTGCCTTAATAGCCCAGTTTCTTTAAAGAATTCAACTCATCATTTATTGTTGTAATTTTACCATTAATTCTATTAGCATGGTAATACCTATTTTTTGAAATTCTCATTATTTACTTATGTATTTTCTTGACTTCACCCTCTAGCTACCATCTGATCCTTGTCCTTCATGTCTCAGATATGCATCCTGAAAGAGTAGCATACGCAAACTATCTCCACATTCTCACCTCCCCACCTTTCTTCAGAGTAATTTACCCACTGCTTGGGGCATGTAAATGAATATTCCATGACTCACGTTATTCATGACTCATCTGTAAAAAGATCTTACTAATACCTTTTTGTCCTAATCAGATTTCTCTTTGAATACAAAAATGTATTCAACATTTTTGACTGCTTGATTTTTTTTTAAAAAAAAACACAAGACTTCACCAATGGATCTAGAAAAACACAATATAATAAATCAAAAACCCTGACATATGGGAAACATTATGTAATATTGATGTTTTGAAGAAGCAGATTAAACTGTAGGGGCACTCATCATCTTTGTTCACTTGTTTTTGGCTTCAACCCACATATAATCACTTAAGAAAACATTGGTTTAAGGGAAATTTATTTGTAGGTGTAATAAGTATCAAAGGATCTCAAGGAAATCAAAGGCAGAGAGTAGGCAGACCGGAAGGCAATATGAAACTTGGGCAGCTATGTACCTCACTGTTAACTCTTAGGAGGACTGGCACTATAATCAGTAGTAAAACCTGTGTAGAATGCTTGAGGCCCTGGGTTCAATTCCCAGCACTACTAACAAACAAAAAATGGAGAGAAAAAGTAAATGAACTCTCATGATATCAAGATCAGCTTACCTCAAATCCAGTTCATAGGAGCTGAAAAGCCCACATCATTATTTAGAAAATTTCATTTGTTAGTCAACCTAGTAAACCTCTAAATAATTACCATATTTAATATTCATGTTGAAAGGTTTTTAAAATTTGTACTCTTACTGTTTTATAATGAGATTTTACATTAAGTAACAAGATATTTTTGAGAAAATATTTTTGACATAAAAGTACCTCGGTTAAATTAATCTTAAAATTATGAATATAAGAAAGCTTAATGCATACTTTTTATAGTAATATTTATTAAAGTAAAAATTTGGGGTCACAATTTAAAAGTAAAACAATGAATATCAATAAAAAAATCACCATTATTTCAAAATCTAATGTGATCAATAAATATATCTGCCTATCACACAATGTGATAAAATAGCATTTATATAAATTATTTAATTATAAAATATTAGGATAAAAAAGGTTTTAAATAAAAGGCCCAGAACACTAGCAATTTTGGTTATCTTTTGCATGTGGAACCACTAGTTGTCATTTAATACATAGAAATAATTTCATTTTGAAAGTATACAGCTTTGTTAATGACAATTTCACAATTTGGACTTAAGTGGTTGAAGAATTTATACAATAATATCACTATTTTGGTTGAGTTACTTAAACATAAAAAAAATAGTTCTTTCCTGTTGATAACTATTCTTGAAAAACTGTTTTTGAACATTTTGGCCAGAAGATTTAATGCTGATATTGGTATAAAAATCAGGTAAGGAGGGATTCCACCTCTTGGGTCCCCTTCTTCCTCTGGGAGAAGTCTTTTCTGCTGTCCTTTAATAAACTTCTAATTTCTACTCTGAAAAAAAAAATCCGGTAAGGAGCTAATATTATCTTTCAAAAATTATATGAGGCTCAAGAGTTTGCAGAGTAAATTAGGTGACAGAAATTATGATGTGGCCACCTAAAGATTAGAAATGAGCATGAGGCCAATTATTCAAGTGATAAAATGATTTGGTAACTCCAAAGTATCCAAGTGCACTCAAAACATTTTGTTCAATTTTCTTCTTTTCCCTTTTCAATAATCTGTTTGAGGTTGCCTTTGGCATCAATGAAGAATGTTAGTTAGGGAAATTTCATTGATAAACTTCTCTTGTCCAAATCTTTTGTTTTTCCTCCATTTGAGGAATAATATTCCCATAAATATGAGTATATTTACAAATAATAAATGGAGTGAGTATGTTAATTTAGTGTGATGTATCACAAATATAAAAAAATAAGTAGTCCCATTCATCATCTCCAAGTCATTAGCAATGTTTAGTTTTAGAAGATATCTTTCAGTGATACTTCCTCTTAGTAATCATTTGAAGTAAAACAATATCACACAAATTCACTTATTTCAGGGAGAAAAAAACTATCTGAACTAACTCCCCAAATTCCTTTCTTTACTGCTTATCTTTGTTTTGTTCTCTTACAGTTCTGGGGGTTGAACCCAAAGCCTTTTACATGCTAGGTAAGTACTCTACCACTGAGCTATAACCCCAACTCTCAGAGTAAACTTTTAAAAAAGAAGTCTGAAACCAAATGTCTTGAACTTGGACATGTGCCATTGAAAATTCATGTAATTAAAACAATAAATTTAAAGCAAAGTTAAAGAAGGTGATAATGAGTTTGCTTATAGTAACATAAACTAATCATGTTAGAGAAGGAATGTGCAGAGACTGAAATGATTCAACAATTCTAATTAAGGCAGTAGTTGGAAATGTAATTATAGGCAGAATGCTGAATGACCTAATTTTTCCTCCCTTCTCCACTTTTGAAGTAGCTTCACCAGATGAGTTTCCCTCTTCAGTGGTCCATGTTTATTTTATAAACTCTAATGATTAATACTTAAAATGCAAGTGAAGAAACATCATAACAAACATTCATTTAAAACACCAGTGTCTGATTACCCAAGAGTATGCTTCATATTGAATTAAATAATATGTTACTGTCACCATGAAGATTATTAATTGTACAGATGAAATTCCTAATATGCAATATTCTGGCACTTGGATTCTAAATTAAATTCAGTATGATTGTTTTAGATAGCTCCTCTTTGATCTGGCCAGGAGCTAATTAAATCCAATGTGATCACAGAAAACTGTGCCATAGTTAGAAATACAAAATGTGTCATATCATAAAAGAATTATTAATTAACAGAAGAAATGAAACATTTGATTTAGTATATAGTTATGTTATTTTTTTTAATGGACTTAGGTCAATGCTGACTACTTTAGCACCTGGTTCTACAAGTATTTCTAAATGGATTACAAACCAAGTAGATTGAAACAGAAGGAAGGTCAAGAATCAACAAGCCATAGACTCCTGAGATTATGAAACATTATTTTCAAGGTAATCTAGTCCAAATATCATGCAATAGGTATATCTACTGCACAACATTGGAAGTTTGACTTGTTTGACTTTCTATCATCAATTAGCCCACTTAAATTCTCACAGAGCAGAACAAGTTTTTTTAAATTTATGTGTTTTGAAGCTTAAGTTGACCTTTCTTAAAACTGGGACAAAAGGAATATGAATAAAGGATATTAACTTATCCTATGGATAAATTTTATTTATTTTTAAAAATTTAATTAGATATGTATGATAGCAGAGTACATTTCTATTCATTGTACACAATTTCAGCACAACTTTACACGATGTAGCATTGCACCATATGTGCAGTCATACATGTACCTAGGTAATGATGTCCATCTCCTTCCATCATCTTTCCTATCTCCAATCCCTTTCCCCACCTCTTCCTTCCATGTGCCCCATCAAAGTTCCTTCATTTTTCTCATGTCCTCCCCATTATGGATCAGTATCCACTTATCAGAGAGACCATTCAGCCTTTGGTATTTTGGGACTGTCTTACTTCACTTAGCATGATATTCTCCAACTCCATTTATGAATACATTTTAAATGGCATAGAATTATATGATTTAGCACATAATAATTGAATAAAAATATAGTTAGGAATAATTTTCATATTATAAAAATAATACATAAATAATATTTATATTCCTTAGTTTTCTTTGCTAGCATATTTGTCTTTTCCTGCAGTTATTTGTAAGTAATTTTTTTAGAGTGTATGGGATTTACTGTCTTTCTTGGAGTACAAAGGAATTTAGGACATTTGTTGTGTAGCCTATCTGGGAGCAATAAACTCCGAGAGAATAACATAGGCAGTAGGTGATTAGCTTCTCTTTCTTCTTAAGCGAACTCATTTATCCAATCTTGTATCACAGCACCAAGCATAGTTCTTAGAATAATGTAAGAAATAATAATGTGAGTAGTTCATATACTACTATCTCTTCAATTGCTAGGAAAACCATTGTTGGAGGGTCCAAATATACTACAAAAACTAATCCTTGCTTTTTAATTACAAACAATAAGTATCTATTTTTTTTTTCTTTTACAAACATGGTATCCATTCAACTTAAGGGTAAAGAATAAGAGGAAATCAAAAAAGTTAAAAAAATATAGACTAAAGTAAAAAAAATATTAAAAAGAAAAATTATACAAAAATCAGACTAGACTTTTTCTTTTATTCTTTGTGTCTTTTCTTTTTCTATATTAGCACATGTAGGGAGTCTAGAGATTGATTTAGTGTGTCTCTACTAGTAGGTCATCCAGACCTTGGTTAGCATGAAATGGAAAAATTGTAGATGCTTTTAATTTTCTGGCATTGCCTTCATGATTTTAAAACAAACATTACAACAGAAAAACTTCAAAGCACAAAGAAGTTTAAAAGAGATAATAAAAGTTGTCCATAATCAATGAACTCAGAAATAACTACTTTTATCAAGGTCTATTTCTTATGCATACACATAATAACCTCAATATGGGTATGAAAACATGCCTGACATATTCACAAGGTGAATACTATCTAGAATTAGTAACCAGTAATTATTAGTATGAATCTTGTATATAATTTAAATTGCTAGATTATATTGATTCTGTGGATTTCATAAAAATTCTCTTATTTTTGGACAGTTATATTCTATTGCATTTTTTATTAACATTTTTATGCACATCTACATCTAAGAATATTTATCTAAATATGTAAAAGTGAAAATACCTGGTTAAGACACAGGAACATTTTAAATGTTTGTAACTCATAAACTCAAACCAATCTTTATGAATAAAATGTATGCAATTTTTTTTCCAGCAATCTAATGATCACTTTGATTTCCTCAGAAAATGCTAAGGCATTATTCTTTGGAAAAAATTTGTCTTTAATATTTGATAGAAAGTTCTCAAAATTTGTGTTCTCTCTTTCTTTTTTTCCTTCCTTCCTTATTTATCTTTTCAGTTCTTGGTCATCTTTTTCCCTTTCAAAGATCTTGCTCATTTTGATAGTGTGCACCTATAGTTTTAGCTACCTGGAGACTGAGAAAGAAAGCCTTTGGTATGGAGGTGGTGAGGTGATTCAAACTTTAAGATGTGGGGCTTGGTGAAAAATAATTCTCAGTATCTCCAAATGACAAATTATGGCAACATTATGGAATGTATTCTTTTTAAATTATTTTTAAAATTTGTGCTTTTTAGGTATACATGATAGTAGGGTGTATCTTTACATATTATACCTATATGGAGTACAACCCATTCAAATTTTGATCCCATTCTTGTGGTTGTACATGATGTGGCATTTCACTGATGATGCATGCATACGTGAACATAGGAAACTTATATTCAATTCATTCTACTGTCTTTCCTATTCCCATTCACATTCCCTACCATCTTCCTTCCATTCCTCTTTGCCTAATCCACTGAAATTCTATTCTTCCCTCCCCACCTTATTTTATGGGTTAACATCTGCATATCAGAGAGGACATCTGACCTTTGTTTTTTAGGGGGATTGGCTAATTTGACTTAGCATGATAGTCTTCAGATTTATCCATTTACTGACAAAATTTAGTCAATTTTTATACCTGAGTAATATCCAATTGTGTATATATACCACATTTTCTTTATCTATTCATTTGCTGAAGATCACAATCTAAGTTGGTTCTCTAGCTTAGCTATTGTGATTTGAGCTTCTGTGGATACTGAGGTGGCTGTGTCACTATAATATGATTATTTTAAAAGTCCTTTAAAATATATACAGAGGAGTGGGATAAATGGGTCAATTGGCATTTCCATTCCAAAATTTGTGAAGTATCTTTATACTCTTTCCAGAATAGGTGCAGCAATTTTCAGTCCCACCCACAGAGTATGAGTGAAGGTTTTTCCCCATGTCCTCATCAACATTTATTCTTTATAATCACCATTCTAATTGGAGTGAGATGGAATCTCAGTGTAGTTTTAATTTGCATTTCTCTAATTGCTAGAGATGTCTAACATTTTTTTAAATATATATGTATTGACCATTTGTATTTCTTCTGTGAAGTGCCTGTTCAGTTCCTTTGCTCACTTATTGATTGGGCTATTTGGGATTTTTTGGTGTTAAGTTTTGTGAGTACTTTATGTATCTTGGAGGTTAATGCTCACTTGAGGCTCAGGTGGCTAAGATTTTTCCTATTGTGAAGGGTCTCTCTTCATGTGCTTGATTGTTTCCTTTGCTGTGAAGAAGCTTTTTAGCTTAATATCATCCCATTTATAGATTCTTGATTTTACTTCTGTGCTTTAGGAGCCTTGTTGAGAAATTCAGTTCCTAAGCTAACATGATGGAAAGTTGTGCCTACATTTTCTTATGGTAGGCACAGGATCTCTGTTCTAAAGCCTAGGTCCTTGATCCACTTTGAGTTGATTTTTGTGCAAGGTGAGAGATAGGAGTTCAATTTCAACCTTTTAGATATGGATTTTTGGAATGTCTTCTGAGCAAAGATCAATTTCAGAGCATTGTTACAAAGAAATGTCTAAAAAGGAATCTGGGAGTGTAATTATAACATCTTCTATCATGTTGTCAGAGAGATCAATGAAAGTGCTTAGAGTAGTATGCAGTCACACAAAAAAAGACATTTGAAAGAGAAGCTCAAGGGCTAAAATCTAAGATATCTGTGAATGACTTTTTTGACCAATGAAAGAAACCCCAATGAGATTTACAGGATGCTCACAGAGAAACAGAATATGGCGAAAAGACTTTGTTGGACTCCCTAATCCCATCACGACTCTATTGTCAACTAATGTAATGATAAAGTCATTCAGCTGAAAACCAGTGTTGTACTTCAAGAAACAGAAGGGGAGAACCAAGTCTCCTGAGAGAGACACAAAGAGCCAATGAGGATTGTTTCCTGGCTTTGAGACCTAATGAAGCCACTTCCAATATTTACCATTGCTATAGACCAGTGATTCATGTTTGGTTCCCAATTACCATCAAATTCTTTCCTACCATGTTTCCTGATTCCCATCCCAGTGGTCGTAATGATCCTTATGGTTGCTTCTAGAATCAAAAAGAAAGAATCAGAATCTCTCCCTTCTGTTTTTTTTTTTTTTCCCAATCTCTCTTATATTCTTGTTTTTTTTCAGGCTTTATTGTCAAGTAGATGCTATTGTCTGAATGTCCCTTTGAAATTCGAATATTGAATTTCTTATCCCTAAGGTGAAGGCATTAGGAGACAGAGCATTTGGCAGGGGAGTTGGGTTTGAATAGGATTTTTCCCCCATATATTCACGTGCTAAAATCCTCCAGTGTGGTGGTGGGGAGGTGATACAATTTTTAAGTGGTGGGATCTGGTGGAAAACAATTAGGACATAGAAGCTCAACTCACATGAATGGATTCATGCTGATCTCACAGAAATTGTTTGGGTCTCACAGGAAAGAATTAGTTCTCACAAGGTCAGGTTTTTATAAAGTAGGGCCACCCCATGTGCGTGGTCTCATCTGCACATAGCTGTTTCCCTTTCTGTTTCTCTACCATGTTATGTTGAAGCCAGGGGATTCTTCCCAGGATGCCACTGCCATACTGGTTGGAGCTTCCAGATAACAGAATTGTGAACCAATAAACCTTTTTACTTATAGAATTTTCAGCTTCAGGTATTTTGTTATAGCAATACAAAATGAACTAAGATGGGAGGTGATGAGGCCCTTAAAACCCTCATGAATAGTATTAGTGTGCATATCAAAAAGGCCTGGAGAGCTAGCTAAAATTTTCATAATGCAAAGACACAACAAGAAAGTGCCTTTTGAGGAAATGGTCCCTTGCCAGACTCTGAATGTGCCAGTATCTTTATCTTTGAATTGTCAGACTCTTGAAAAAGTGAGAAATATTTTTGTTGTTTTTAGGCTACCCAGTTTATGGCCCTTCATCTCAGCAGCCTGAGCTGATCAAAATACAGATTTCTTACAGTTCAGATTTCTTTTATTATTATTCAATACTAAATAATATATTTGTGCCTTAGTTTCTTGATCCATAAAGTGGAGATGATAGTATTTAATGAATAAGACTTTTGTGAAACATGGATGGGTTATTCAAGTCTTCAGAATTCAGCTTTTCCGCATGGTAAAATTTGCTTTGATTACCAAGCCTGGAATTCTGTAAATGTACACTCTTATATCTAATTGTCTATTTATAGGCCTATTTGAAAAAAAAAAAATCTCAAATTTAACATTTCTAACAATAGCACACCCGGTCACAGACTGACATCTACTTTTCTGACAATAATGTCATTATACTCAATTTTTCTTGTTACTCAGGCCAAAAACCATCATTTACTATTGTCATTGTTTGATATTCCATATCAAAATTGTCATCAAATTATGTCAGTTAAAGGGGTACTGTCCAATAGAACTTTGACTGTCAAGGGAAATTCTCCAGATCTATGTTCAATAAGATAGCACAAGCTCATGTGGCTATTGAGTTTTTCAAACATGGCTAGCATAATAGCATAATAGTACTGAGTTTCTTAGGGTCTCACTAAGATGCGGAGGCTGGCTGTGAACTGGAGATCCTTCTTTCTCAGCCTGCCAAGCCAAGCCATTGGGGTAACTGGTGTTATTCTCACTGATTATTCTAACAGCCTATAAAGAAGCTTCCTCCTTTCATCAGTGCATCTCCTCCATCTATTCTCAACACAGCAGCAAAGGCAATACTGGTGGAATTGATGTCATCACGTCACATGAGGACTTCCCTCAAAGCCCTCCACAGTCTTCTCATTCAGAGCAAAAGTTCAAGTTTCAGTAGCTGCAACCTTCCTGGCCTCCTTGTGACCTCTCTGACCTTTCTTCTGTCATTCTCCTTTTTAGTTTGTTTCCGGGTGCAATGGCCTTTATATTAACAAACACATTACCAATAAGGACCTTCGCCATCACGATTTCTTTTCCTGCAATATCCTTACCCTAGAATTTTCCGTAGTTTGATCCTTTACTTCTCTTTGTTCTTTAATCAAAGTAGTGAAGATTTGGTCCTTTCCTTCACTTGGTTCTTTACACAGTTACCTTGCCTGCTCACTCGGCAGCGTGGGACTGTGTGGGCTGGCCCACAGTACTTCTTCTCAGTACTTCTTGTCTCTCATTTCCTCAGTTTACAGCCTATACTCTTCTTTTCAACACTCCACATCACCTTTTGCTAATGTATTTTTTATTCTTTACTATGTATTACTCACATTCTTGGTATTTTGCTGATTTATCATATTTATTGTCTGTCACCTTCATTAACATGAAACCTCTTCAAGGGCAGTGATTTCTTTATTTTTTTTTCCACTGCTGAATCCAGACCTGTAACAGTATATGGTAGGTTTTCAATAAATATTTATATCAATTTTGCATACATGCTATGTATTATGTAAGAATTTATATGATCTCCCTTAGTACCATAAATATTTGCTCTGTATGAATATATACACATAACTTCCATTAAATAAAATTTTCAGGCTTTATACTTAAATTCTGACTAGAAATATTTATATACCCAGCTTGAAATAAATTATGAAAAGACATTTAACTATGAGCTCTTGGTAGTTAAATTTAAGTTACTCAGATATATTCATTTGTAGGACTCATGTATATGGCAAAGTCAGTTTACTAATTATAAAGTTTTCTTGTTTTACACATAACTTATGTATTGAACACCTAAATGAGTGATTATTATTTTATTTTTTTCTTAATCTACTGTGTTCTACATACAATAATAAGAACCTTTTTAAAATTGGTTAAATCATTCTAAATCAATTTTTTCTTTACAAATCATATCTTGAAATTTCTAACAAGCATTTTAATATTAATATTTATATACTCAGTTTTATAACAAAAATCCTATTAAATTTTTAGTGAACATTCCTTTACAGAAAATTTTTGTGTTTGATATTAGAAAAAAATAAATTCCAATGACTGTATAATTTCCTGAATTTGTTAGTTTCACTATTTTGAAAAATAAGAATATATTACCATTATTACTTTTATGGATTCAGTAAAAGTACTTGATAAAACTTAAAGTTATCAAACTGTACACTGTGGCACCCTGGGTGTCACAGTAAATTCATATAATTGCCATGGTGTATTTGAAAATTTTCAGAAGAAACACTCAACATCTCTTAGTACCATTAGAAATACTAGGTTAAGATGGTTCACAGTTCCAATATTAGATTACAATACAGTCTTCCTAATGATGTTATGTTTTTGCTATATTTTCCAATATTCTTCACAATAAAAGCCAAATGTTGTTAGAAAATATGTGTAGAATAATAAATGAGGCTGGCACTCTTTAACAGATTTCAAAGATTGAGAAGTTGTGTGGTAATCAATTGTTACATATGAACCATTATGAAGTGACTATGGGTATTTAAGAATGGGATAACTTTTTTTCTTTTAATTTATGGATAGCATTTTTTTTTTCAAATGACTTCTCAGTTGTTATACGAACACCTATTAAGTTACAAGAACATAACTACTTGACTAAGGAAACTCTTGGAAGTTTCATTTGGCCTAGAGGCTCCATGCAAACATTACTGAGTTATAAGGGTGGCATAAACTGAAAACATTTCAAAACCTTTGGAGTCAGGTTACTCATTTTCTATTTTACTATTAGCATTTACTGAATTTCTGCTTTTAACTTTTATAACTCTAGGAAACATTGTTCATAGGAAAATGGTGCAATGAGGCTCTTAATGCTGTAAAAGTTATTTATGAAGGTGCTTCTAACCACTTTTCATTTGTTTATCACCAGTACCACTTGAGAAAAATATTCAGTTTGTATTTGTAACAAAAAGATGATCAAAAATTAAAAAAAATAGTGAGGTTTTAGTTTCAGGGCAACTTCAAAACATAGTTTTGAAACCCTCTGGATCTGACAAAACCCAACTGAATATTGCCAAGACACTCTTTTCCCTAATTTTTAAGGTTCTTGTATATTTGTGGAGAAATTTAATCCTTATGTTACTGATTCATTTACACTTAACTCATCAGAATGTTTGCTAAATGCTGCTGCATTTGATATCCAAAGGGCTTTATAAGAATTTACATCTGGAAATTCTACAGTTTTACAAATCATTCTTCTCTCCTTTAAACCAAAAATTTACTTTTTTTTTCTTCCAAATCATGTAGAATTAGAACCTCAAATTTTACTTTAATTGCTTGCAGTTTGGAAACCAAGAGAGAATAAACCAAGGAAATCTTTTTGATTACATCTTTTGTAATCTGTTTCAAAGAGTTAGATTTTGATTTTTAATGGATTATAATTTTGATAATTTAAAAGCTGAGTAACGGTAAAGTATTTTATATGGGTTATATTTTAATGGAACCATTCTTATTCTGAGAAATAAAATTCAAATTTTCATAATTTTTCAAGCTCTTTTAGTGGACAAAGTTAACCAAATAAGTGATGTTGACTAGTAATGTATTTTTCATCATCAAAACTATCAAAGCCAACATAATAGCCTTTGTCACAGCATTTTATGTGTAATAAATACTGTCTATAACCTCAAGCATGTATCCTGCAGCAAGCAACAATTAACACATTAAGGAACAAAAACTAAAAGTACATTAGATCATGTCTGCCAAAGTCAAATGTTTGTTAATCACACTATATTAATTGGCCTAATTTTTAAATGTCCTCAACAAAAGCATTAATGAACTAAAATTGAACTTCAAACAAATAACTGTGAGTAATTTATATTCAGCAGTCTCCCCACTAAAACACAATGATTGGCTACCTTTGATTAACATAGACAATAGAATGGGATCAAGATATTTATTAGGTTGAATCATATGAAATTGCTATTTTTAGGAAAAAAATAAAAGGTTGTCATTGATAGATAATTTGACATGGCTAAACCTGAATGTGGTCATGAATGTGGCCAATATGGAAAGTACTATCTCTGGAATTAAAAAAAAAAAAACACGAAGACCGAGTTTATATTTTAAAATAGTTGTTTGGCCAGGCACAGTAGTGGAAGCTTTTAATCCCAGAGGCTCAGGAGGCTGAGACAGGAGGATCACAAGTTAAAAGCCAGCCTTAGCAAAAGTGAGGTGCTAAGCAACTCATTAAGACCTTGTCTGTAAATAAAATACAAAATAGGGCTGGGATGTGGCTCAGTAATCAAGTGCCCCCGAGTTCAATCCCCTGAACACTCCCCCCAAAAACAGTTGTTCATAGTATTTTCATGTTTCTCTAAGCCAAACATCCAAATATTTTATTAATTAATCAGGTAAAGGACTTCCCCTCTACCTGTTAGGATAGCCAGATTTTACAATTTTTATCCCAAATCTCAGTGTGTTAAATTAAATCAACTTCACTTGTCTTCATTATAGGACCTACACTGTCCAGGATGCTGATATTCCTGGAGCTCAAGGTAAACCAGAACACAGTGAAAGACAAATTAGCTCTGGATTTTTTTGCAGGAAACTCAAGCAGTTCATGCCTGCTCAGCGTTCATTCACAACAGAAAATCACGTGGAGGCTACTAGCTCTTAGATGATTGAAGATTCACCATAGAACACAAACCTTCAGTAATGGCTGTTGGTACTCCAAATGCAACTAAAGAAGGATGTGTAATAATTCATAAAAAATGAATACTGGAGATATAAAACTTCATTGTGCATGGTATCTTGGAAAGGACGTGTGACAAATACTTTGTGGTATGTGGAAAAATATTTGTTGCATTATCTTATGTGATGGACTAACTTTTCTAGAGTTAGATCAAGTTAGCACATTCCGCAGGAAGACTGGACCCTAAAACCAATCAGTGTGATGTGAAACATCATCAGAAGATCATACTTTATTGATCCAAATCAATGGATAATTATAGCTATCATTGTGTGTACTACAAATAGTCACCTGACTAATGTTGAGTCCATCAAATAAGAAAAAAATAATCAAGTCTGGTTGTCTTTTGGATTTGAGGGGCCTTATTTTATGTTTATGTTGGCAAAATGTCACCCATATTTTTTTTCCTTTTTATCCCTTGTTTTTTATTCTAGCTATATTATCTCAACCTGCTACAGGGTTAGAGCCAGAAATAACAGGCACCATCACAAAATGTGTACTTTTGTTTTGTAAGGAAGCAAATTGAATACATGAAGGGCTGAATGTATCATGTGCCAGAAGGAACAAATTCCTTAAAGAAAGTAAAACTTTACATGTTTTGAAACATTTCAAGAATAATCAATTCTTAGTTATAAAAAAGTAAACCAGCTTATATAGGAGTATTTTTTTGCCATATGTATAATGGGTGATTTTTTTATTTGAAAGGCTAAGTGTACAATATACATATGCAAAGTAAAGTTACGAGTGCTTATGTAAAGTTATCTCAATCATAGTGTAGTTATACTTTAAATCATATCATGGCTGTACTAATTCCTGCCAATCCTGAGAAGAAAACATTTGTATAACATATGGTTTGAGGGCTAGAACACTGGATTTCTTAAGTTAACCAGTGATAATCAACTTGATAGTTCAGAAAGTTAGAAGTTACCATTAATGATACATTTAGGAATCTTACCAACATCAATATTATAATAACATAGTTTTTAATAAATAGTTTTCTAATTTAAAAAATTTTTCTCCATCACTATGTTACATCAGATACTATGTCAATGTCACTAGCTGCTTCCAGCATAATTAAGAAAGAACAAAATACCTAAAGCTATCCTAAATCCAAGGCATGAACACATAGTTCATCTATGTTTGATTTGAAAATTATCTGACATTGTTTTTCGGTGGAAACTAACCCATTGGAAAGGAATGTGAAGTTTTTTAGGGACTACCTAGCTACCATGAACAAATGGTAAAAGCAACATGGAAAACTCAAATAAACATGCATGTAACTTATGGTCAAGTAGGCTGTATACATTTTGATATGAACATGTTCGCTTCTCAAGGGTGTTGCTTTTATTTTTAAGTTTAATTACTCCACTTGAAGGTAAATAAAGTGTTACAACAGAATCACATACACAGAGTAGGTTAGCGGTGGAGCTCAGAGGTGGAGTTAGTATGTGGGACACACTGGGTTCTATCCCCAACACCACAAAAAGTTAAAATTCATACCTGCATTAAATTTTCCTCTTTCTTTCTTTCTTTTTTCTTTTTTTTTTTTGTACTGGGGATAAAAGCTGGAACCTTGTGCATGCTAGGCAAGTGCTTTACCACTGAATTGTATCCCCAGCCTAAATTTAAAATCTGATGGTAAATATGTTGTTGAAGCAAATATACATTAAATGTATAACACAAAATAAACGAAGCAATTTTCCCCTCATAGTTCAACATTTTGCTAAATAAGTTTTGACAGTGTTTAAACAACTTGTGCTTTTCCATGACTGAGTCTCTTGTCTACTGGTGAGGCCCAGAAATATTTTTATATTCTCTCCATTTCCTTTCAACTTTTTCCTTGGCAACTTTCTCTGTATCATCCTGCTCTCCAGATGGTAGGTCCTTGCCTATGAGCCATGGCTCAAATATTCCGATATTAACTTTTCTAGATTCTTTGCGTAATATATACCCTATCTGCAGTGTTTTATTGAGCTCAATCTAGGCTTTGCGGCTCGTGTGGCATGACTGTCTGGAGATATGATTTCACTTCAAAGGCCTAGATCAATCTCTTTCCTGTGCTGCCTCTAAGATCCAATTTTCACACTCCCACTGAGCAAGAGGTCAAATCAATGATTTTACCATCTTATTATTATTTTCTTACATTGACATCCTCTTCAATATGTTTTTAATGTGCCCAAAGTCCCAACAAGATCTTGGCCAAGTTTTCTACACTTACCTGTCTATGCAATTCCAATTATTATCCAGAAAGCACCCCCTCTCTCCAAATTCATTTTTTTTTCATATTTTATAATCTTCTTTTTATAAATCACTTAACGAAAATTAAACTGGAAATTGAATTTATAAGATGTTGGAAAAAATGATCAATCTCATTTTAATTATTTTATGGGGACTTTATCATGTAAATAAAGATTCAACACTTACATGAGTTCATAGTTTATTTTTTTACCACAGTATATTTTAACTAAGAAAAAAATAACTTTATTTGGTAAAATGATAAAATGTACTTTACACAGTTGATTTGCTTTTTATCTTTTGATATATTTTATTTGCCCTCTTTATCACAGAATGTTTTGCATTAAAGAAAAGAGTTTATGGCCAGATTTAATATTGTCTATTAATTCCTTATGTTCAATTGCTTACGAGAATAGTCTTAAGGAGCTCTCTCCACACAATATCAGGGATCTATTTTTTTGTACCTGAGAATACCTACACATTTTCTGTACTTCTGCAAACAAACTCCAATCCCCAAACCTCTCACCATAATGATGGCCTCTTCAAAACAAAGCTATTATTTTCATCAGCTTTAGGTTAAAGAATTTACAGCTTCTAACAGGAAAATCTCTTTGCTACTCATATTGTAGAAATGAATTTTACCAAAGCCAAGATAAATATTGTGCTTCTTACAGAAGTTTCATTTTAAAGGTAAAATCACATCAAATAAATACATATTTATGAAATGTTATGATTCAGATTTACTAAAAAGTATATTGTGTGGTTTTTTTCTTCCTAATACCACAGATGGCTAGTTTTGTTTTATTGCATATCTTCGATAAATGTGTGCTTGGTTAAACAATAAGTCCCAAATTTATTGGGGAGTGTTATTTTCTATTGCATCTGAAATCCCTTCATTTTTAGGTTAATCTCATTAGTATGTAGGCAACAAGACTAATGCAATTATTTAAACAGAAACAAGATTCTGTTCATAGTTGCAAAAATGTTGATGCAAATCTACTTCCCTGGACCTGAGTGATGAGTGTGGTGCAGATAAGAGGTTGTAAGCATCAGAAAGCATTATTTAAGGTGTAATTCCAGAGGACTACATCCAGTGCTTCAGATGCATGGCATTCTCTGAGGGAAGATAATTGATTGCAAGTCACACACACAAACAATTTATGATTCAAGGCAAATAAAACACTTTGAGGGTCTTCTATGTTTATTTTCCCCTTTGAAGAGGAAAATTTCCTGTTTATTTATCAATAGGAGGAACTACAGTAAGAATAAAAAGTGGATGGAGAGGTGGAGGAAACTTGGTAACAACACACTCGATAAGGTTAACAGTTTAAGCAATAATTTGGTAGTTAGTTAACTGAGTGAATTACAAATCTTTTTTTTTTTTGTACTGGGAATTGAACTCAAATGCACTTAATCACTGAGTCACATCTTCATCCCCCTTATAAAAAAAAACATTTTATTTAGAGATGGGGTTCCTAAGTTGCCTAGGGCCTTGCTAAATTGCTAAGGCTCACCTTCAACTTGCAATCCTCCTATCTCAGCCTTCATAGCTGCTGGAATTACAGGCATGCACCTCCACGCCCAGGAAAATTATCATTCTTAATTCCATTAAGATATTTGTAGCTCATTTTCCTACTGTTAAGGATCTTTTTCTTTTCTTTTTTGACCATATTGAGAATCAACCCCAGATTCTTATACATACAGTTGTTACCAAAAATTAGCAAATAAAGATGATGCTATTTAAAGTTAGAAGATTTGAGCTTGAATGGTTACCCTAACAGTGTAAGACACTTTCATGTTTATAGATGGAATTTTAACTAATAAATGAGCAGGAAATACCAGTACTACTTGAAATGTTTTTCTTATTTTTAGACATATGTCATGGGATGAAATTAGATTATATTTGTGAAATTTCTGTTCTAATTATAAAGCAATTTAAATTCTACTAATTTACAATGAGTCTTCTGTTGGTATTTTTGATATCCTAAAATTAATACAAATGACATCTGCACTTCTATTTCTTACTTGCTACTGGCTTAATTTAAAATGGCTTAATCTATATATTCTTAGATTAGCTTTGCATGTTTTGAGTATTCTCTTTCATCGTGGAGTGATATAAATAAGATTTGGAAATAGTGTTTAATATTGTAGATGATCACAATATATTAATTCTCCTATTAATATAATTGCAAGCATATTGACTTTTTATTTCCTTATACCTCAGTTTTTTTCAAGTAACAAATTTCTAACATTTTAAAATACACTCACATGTTATCAGACACAATGTGTTTCTCTTTTTCATAATACTCATTCATAGAGGAGCAAACATGGATAGTATGTACAAAATAAACGTACACAACATTGAGAGTTATACTTCAATTACACAAAATGAATATTGTGCCCTGAATTGCAATGCATATGTGGAATCTCTAACTTCCACTATTACTGTTTTGGGAGAGAAGACATTCAGGAGTTAATTAAAGTTAAATGAAGTCTTATGGGTGGAGCAGTAATCAAATGCAATTGGTGTCCTTATCAGAGGAGACACTGGGAGCTTGCTCCTTCCCTCTTTCAATCCCCCTCCCACCTCTGCTATGTAAGGACAAAAACAGGTAGGGCAGTTTTCTGCAAATCTGAGAGAGACCCTCACCAGTAACTGAATGAATTGGCACTTGCTCTTGAACTTTTAGCCTCCAGAAGTGTGAGAAATAAATATCTGTTATTTAAGCTACACAGTCTATGGTATTCTGTTGGATTTCAAGATAAGCATTAATCCTATCATCCAAAGTTTTTTTTTTTTTCTGATATTGCAGACTTTAAACTCTATTCTAGTTACTTACATTCAGAAAAACCATTGCCAAGTCTTTAGAGTAAGACTTGCTACCTTGCTACTTTCATTGATCAATTTAATATATTGGAATTATAAGAGTAAATTATGCACTTTGCTTGAAGTTGGTCATGTTTCAATTTTGCAAATGCTCAGTAGACTATTTCATAGGGGCACACATACAGTAAAAGTTTCAGGAATCATTTAAATATTTAGGCATGTCCCTTTCGATTATAGATGTATTCTGTAAGAATTATTAAGCACTTTTAGCATTATGTTTGCCAAAGAAATAGAAAAAAGAACAATGCTAACATATGTCATTGGGTTAAAAATCCACAAATGAGGTTTTCTTAGAAGCTGGATTCTTTTAACTTATCAGCTGTGTCTCTCCTGATGATTTAAACGTTGCTCTTTAAAGCACAAAGTCAAAAGTAGGATGTATAGTACATCATGAATCACTGAAATACAGGTTAAATAACATTGCATATTAGTGTTTTTTTTTTAAATGACATGATTATTCCCTCTACATCAAAAAGCCTGAAAGGCCTTCTTTATCCTCTTAGATTCTATTTCTTCCTTTGACTTTTGCCCAGTTATCCAATGACATATACAAATAATCCTCTGTGGACAAAGAGTTATTCTGGGCAGGAAGGAGAGATACATACAGAGATGAAATAGAAACACGATGATGTCATAGACTAGGACCATATCTTAGGAAAAGATGAAGGGGGTGTTCTAACTTTGCTTCAAAATAATCTATCTTCAAATATGTGTGGCATAGCAAAAGCAATGTTCTTCATATTGATGAATTTTATCTACCAGGCACTGAGATAAATACCTTACATGCATTATTTTTTCATTCACAAATTTTATTAGATTGAGATTAATAGTACTGTAACTTTAAAAATAAGTAACTGAGACAGAATTACTTAGATAACTTTTTTTCAAGTAAAACTGCTTATTGACCATAGTATAACAATTCAATATTAAGTCTGTCTGCTCCAATGCCCATGTTCACTTGCTGCTTTTATATGGAAGATATAGAAACCAACCTTTTCACAAATACCAGCTTAAAAATTAGTAAGCATTCTGACTCTAGATATGCAAGTTCCTGAGAATATAGCAATACAGAAAAATCAAAAATTATAACTTGTGCAGACAGATGTGGTGGTATACACCTTTCATTTCAGCTACTTGGGAGTCTGAGGGAAGAAGATTGCATATTTGAGGGAAGTCTGAGCATCATAACAGGACCTTGTCTCAAAAAAAACAAATAAATTTAAAATGCCTGGAGATGTAGCTCAGTAGTAGTTTGATATATATATATATACACACACACACACATATACATATATGTATATAGATATAGATGATATAGATAGATATATTTACACATATATCTCATGCAAAATTAGCAGAGTGCAAAAATAATAATACCGCACTGTCATTTTCATTTCAATTGTTCTAGTATTCCATTTCCTTGTTCTTTGCAGGATGATTAGACAGCCAGCATAGGTATGGATGCAGACTTAAGAATTTGGTAAGTTAGATTCTAGGGAAACTGGCCCAGTTTAATGTAGAATGAAATACACTAAATCTGTTGAGCAAAACAGACTTCCTAGCAAGTTGTCCTAGCAAGGTTCAGAGATAAAGAAATTGGCTTCCCAGTAGATGGCAGCAAAAGAAAAACTCGAGACAGTGTGCCAGGATCTGGGTAATTGGGTGGAATCCAAATCAGATAGGTGGCAGATTCAAGATGGAAATGACATGAATGAAATTCGGGATCCCACTCTGCAGGTGACCTTAGTATTAGTAGAGGACTTAACAGAGAAACATTCGCCATCACAGAAACTAAATTGACTAATTTGGACAGCAAATGGAAATCAGATTTGAGAATATTTGTAATTACAAAAGTAAGTCTAATATCCAGGACCAGGTAGGGAACATACATGACCAAAAACAAGGCCAAATAATAGAAGGTTATAGCTTCTATTATTAAATAAGAGAAAAATAAAATAACTCTCACCATAACAGAAACCTGGTACCAAAGTGAGCCTTCAACCATCACACAAAATCTATATCTATCGTCCTTTCTTTAATTCTCCCGATGTTTAAATTTCCATGCCCTTCCACCACTCTAGCCAAATATATTTTTATATGTAGACCACAGCAAGTACATTTTGTTTAGAATGAAAGTTCGAACCTTTATGTCTTTTCATTCCTTCTTGTGTAGTAATACAGAACATAGTCCCTTCTCTGTGATTTTTCCCCTTTGTTTCCTTTGAATTCTTTTAGCATTTCTTTTTCACTTTTCAACAATTTCTTTCCCTATTCTTACTGATGTCTTGCAATGCAGTAACTTCTAGCAACAAGGGATTTAAGAAAGCAGCTGTATAGTCCAGAGATGCTATTATAGCTGTCAATTAACAGGAAAAAGATGGATAAGACCCGTCCAGTGATTTTCAAATATGGTTTTCTAATTCCCTGGTGATAGAACTTGATTGTGTCTATTAGGTAGTGATCTCCCTTCCTATTGCATTACAGGAATCTTCCTAGAGTATCAGAAGATGTGCTAGTCACCAAATTGTGGACTTAAAAAATGAAAATTACTGGGGCTGGGGTTATGAATTAGCAGTAGAGTGCTCACCCTGCACATGTAATGCCCTGTGTTCATTCCTCAGCACCACATAAAAATAAATAAATAAAATAAGGTTATTGTGTAGAACTACAAAAAAATAAATATTTTTAAAAATGAAAATTACTTCCATTGATAGATTCATAATTTGATGGCATTATTGGAAGGTGATGGAAAACTGTAGGAGGTAGGCAGAGTTGGAGAAAGAGGGTCATTGGGGGCATGTCTTGGTAGGGGTATATCTTGTCCCTGGTCCCTTCCTTTTTCTCTCTATGCTTTCTGGATGCCATGAGATGAGCATCTTTCCTATGCCATGCCTTTCTACTGTACTGAGGAGTTGAACCTGAACATTGCTGCATTGGGAAAAAACTTTATCCCACAAAAAGAGAATTCTATTAAGGTTTTGTTGTTGTTGTTGTTGTTGTGTTTGTTGTTTTTAATTTTGTTTTGTTTTGTTTTAAAAATATTTTTTAGTTATAAATGGACACAATACCTTTATTTATTTATCTTTATGTGGTGCTGAGGATCCAACCCAGTGCCTCACCCATGCTAGGCGAGTGCGAGTGCTCTACTGCTGAGCCACAATCCCAGCCCCTACTAAAGGTTTTTAAGTAACTCATATAATTAGGTTTATATTTTAGAAATATCATGTTGGGAGCTGTGTAGAGAATAGGCTGGCAGTGATACTGTGAGGGGCAATAGTGTAGGCTAGAATGATGAGATGAACTAATGGTGGAGTTCTAGAAGAGCAGAGGAATTTGAAGTATTAGAATTTGGTGTCAACATACCTTATATACAAACAGAGATATGATAAATTGTGGTATAAAGGTGTATTAAGAATTGTGATGCAAAAAAAGAGCGCTCATGTATAATGGCATAATTTGGCGCGAACATATTCTATATACAGAGTTACAAAAAATTGTGCTGTGAATGGATAATTATGAATGTAATGCACTCCACTATTGTCATGTATGTAAAGAACAAATATAAAAAATAAATTAGCCAAATTATGCTTTGTGCATATATGGATATATCAAAAAAAAGAAAATTACTTATGTTTTTAAGAAGTTTTTAGCATGATAAAACTCTGTTCTTAATTAGAATGGCATGTGGATGGGATTAACAACAATAAAAGAATGAAAAAGATAAACATTCTTTTCTCCATTAATTTAACATTTTTACAGATTTCCATTTTAAAGATTCTTCTACTAACCACTTCAGAATGAGTACAACATGACTGAAAAATGAAACAGGGCTGAATTAATCCTAACTAGAAGTAATATGTAAGGTGTATCATAATGTAAAATGATTGGCTTTACATGGCTGAATCATACATTTACAATGACAGTGGATTTTATCAATGCCAAGTCCCTAAATATCACATGTCCTTAGCATTAGTGTTTTGTTTTTGTTGTTGTTGTTTTTGTTTGTTTGTCAGCTTGTTTTTGTGGGGAAGCTTCACATTTTCACTGAAAAGATTTTTAAATACACAATGTAGTAATTTTGATGTTTCCAAATAGATTTTGAATACTTAGCTTTATATGAGAAACCCATTAGTTAATAGCTAATCTATTTTGAAAAAAAAAAATGAGGACACTCACATACCATCCCACATTACCAAACTGTCTTTAATTTGATTTTGACTGTTTTTTCCACTGAGAGAATATCTAGAACATTGAGCGTATTTTCTCCTTTTACAGATAATGCATATGCTCTGATTGAAGTGATTGACTTCAAATCTAAATAAATAGACACATTTCTCATAATGTGCAACAAGTGCCAACAATATTTTTTTAAACAAAAGGTCAAATAGCAAATATTTCAGCTTTGTGAGCCATATTGCCTTTCTTTCTAAACTCTGTCAGGTAGCTTGACAGCAGCCATAGACAATATGTAAATGAACAGGCTTGCAGTGTTCTAGTAAGTCTTCTCTTCACAAATTTAGGCCGCAGGCTAGATTTGGTACACAGACTATATCTTACAACCTCTCTATTAGAATTTCTTTCATATTATTTTGTGCTTAAATTGTTTCCCATAACTTTATATGAAGTTGTATATAAATATAACTTTTCCTATCATTGCTGTAGTTATACATATTCATACCCAACACATAGATGTTTGTGGTCATCTTCAGTTCACAGATAGCAACAACTTAGTTAACATGTGAGTAAACAAAAATCTTTCTTACCAATAACTGTGTTTTTCCTTCTCCTCAATTTTGTGGATAAGTCTCATGGAATCATGGAATGCTAAACAGAAAGGAACCTTAGTAGGTCTTTTTTCTTAAGTTCCTATTTTGCAAATCAGTGTATTGAAATAAAGAAATTAAGTGATTTCCCCAAATAAGGAAAACAGAACAAAAGCACAATTGTGGAGTCAAGCTTTTGAATATAGACAAAATACATGATGCCTAGTTATAAAGCGTCACCTACTAAGTATAGGATAAAGAGGTTTTTTTTCCCCCTTTAGTAATAGAGACTGCACATTCATGTGAAGGGGGGAAAAAAAAGCAGGACTCTTAACAGGAAGTTCTAAAAAGGAGAAAAGTAATTTATTTGCATAATCTCAATGCATCTCTTCAGGGTTAATAACCACCAAGATCTGATCTGCATGTCAAAGAATCAAGAATAGGTTGTGTGTTGTGGGGGGAGTAGCTTGTGAACATGGGGGCATATCTTTTCAAAAAATATGTCAAATGTTTTTATTGAAGGGAGGGAGGGAAGGAGAGAGAGAGGGAGAGAGAGCATGCGCAGTTTCCTCTGTAAGCTGTGGAGATGAGCAGAGTATGTGGAATGTGATCTCCAGGAGGGTACCAGAAAGTGGATGTGAGGTTGCTAGGCAATTTTCCCTATTGTTTTAAACAAACAGCAAAGAGCTGGCAGCAGCTGTCAGAGTTCCTGGCTCTTAAGAATAACAGAGCTGAAAAACACAAAGAACAAAGGTCTTCCACAATAAATGGCAATAAATAACCGGAACTTTCTATGCCAGCAAATGCAGGCACTTGGATGTTAAAGCAATTAATAAGGTTAACAAACACAAGAGGCCATTTTAATTCTATTTGTTGTCAAATACTTCTTCTCCTCAGACTCTTTAATTTGAATGGTAAGATGATCTGAAAAGAGAATCGCATGCTGTCATTTGATAAATTGTTCCTCTAATAATCACCATTTCCTTGCTTGTGTATTCAGATTTTATTCAGGGAGAATTTCACCTTCAGGACAATAGTATAAACTTTAAACAAGTTTTAAAGACATTAAATAGAAATAAATTATATAATTTATATTAAAAACAATTTATTCAATCATATCATCACCACAACACTCCCTTTTTCTTAGCCCTTAGTATCCCTACCCATTCCTTCTTCATCTAGCAGGTGGTTATATAAGGCTACATGTGATGAAATTGAACCAAGCTACATGCGCACTACTGAGATCTTGTATAACTGGAGAAAGTTAATCTCTATGGGTTGTGTCAATGTCAATTTCTTGGTGGTAATATAATTCTGTACTTGTAGGAGAGACTGCCATTGTAAGTGACTATAATCCTGTAATTTTATACATTGCCTCACAATCTCCTGTAAATCCAGAATCATTTCAAAATAGAAAGCTTAAATGGACCAAAATTTGTTCATTTTTAATATTTCAAAAGCAAAAGCTCCCCTACCCCCGAGTCACGAACAATGAATCATAGTCTTTCTGCTTTAATTCTTACCACAATGTGAATGACTTTCTTCAATGAATTTGTACTTAGGCATTTGTTTCAAAATAGTTTCAAAGGAGTCACTCAGACATTTCCTGATAACCAGTTTTTCTTTTTAATAAATTACTGGGCTTAAAAATTCACTGAAGGATGATGTTTTAGAGAATCTATGCAGTGTATTCAATAGGGGAATTAAAATCAAGGATTCTTCTGAGTAGAATGAAGATTTAAGAGTTTCTACACCCAGAAAAAGTTTCCTCAAAACAACTCTCTGAGAGTGTTTTTTCCAAGTATGTGTGTATGTATGTGTGGTTTAACATTCTATTTTGAAATAAATAGATTTACTAGAAGTTGCAAAGATAATACAGAGAGATTCTATATGTCCTTCCCTAAGTTTCCCCAGCAATTACATCATATCTACTTTAATCATTATCAAAACTAGGAATTTATGTCAGTATAATGTGTAAGCCTAGTTCTAAGACATTTTAACACATGTATATGGTTATCTCCAAGTATTCATGAGTGGTGCTACAGCCACTCTCAGAAAACAAAATACTCAGATTTTCAAGTTTTTATGCAAAATGGCATATATTTGCATATAGCATATACACATCCTCTTACATGCCTTTTATAATTTCTAGATTACTTATAATACCACCTACAACATAAACACTATGTAAATAATTTTTATCCTCTATGGTTTAAGAAATACTGGCAAATACAAAGGAAAATACTGGCAAATAAAATTGTGTTCAGTAGAGACACAATTTTTTCCTTGAACAAACTTTTTTCATGGTTGAATTGCAGAGGCAAACTCGGCAGATATGGAAGGTTAGCTATATAGTTTCTTCTAGTCCCTTACCTCTATAGGGCATAACTTCCCTATGTTCATATATGAATATGCCACAAGTGAAACACTCCACATCATGTGTACCCACAAGACTGCGATCGAATTAGAATAAGTTATACTCCATGTTTGTATAAATATGTAAACACATACTCTATTGGCATGCATACTTAAAAAGAGAAAAAAATTTAAAAAAAGATTCAGAACAAGTCAGGCTTAGTGTCCATGCTATAATCCCAGTGACTCATGAGAGTGAGGCAGGATCAAAAGTTCAAGGCTAGCCTCAGCAAATTAGGAAGCCTGAAGGAACCTAGTGAGGATCTGTTTCAAAATTAAAAGTATAAATGGGCTATGCTCTGGGATCAGTCCCCAGTCCAAACAAAAAAAAAAAAAAAGAAAAAATAAAGCAAAGAACGATCCAGAACTATTTTACACTATAGAGTTCTATTGGTATTGACATTTCACCAGCCCCTATGATATGTAGAAACTTCACCCCCTTTTATGTCCCTTACTCTCTATATCTTTATTTAAAATTTTCTTCTACATACATAGATAACCACATCAGTCATTATTCATTTTGCTATGTTTAAAGGAGAACACTCAAAAAAAAAAGGAAAATATAATCACATTTGCTTTATTCTTATTTCTTCTTAATGTTCAGAGATAGGTTATTTTACTTCATTTTCTTTGCATGAGAAGTTCCTTTTATTTTTCTTTTAGGGTCAGTCACTGTCAACAAATTCTCTTTGTTTTTCTTCATCTGAGAATATCTGCATTTCTTATTCATAAAATTTTGAGTTGATAATTCCTTATTTTTAAAATAACTTGAAAACTATTGTTTATGGCCTCCATTGTATTCTGCATAAAAATACACAATCACTTGAATTGTTTTCTTTTCCCATAGTAAGGTATAGTTTCTATTTCTGCTTTTAATATTTTCTTCTCTTCACTTATCAAAAACATTTTATTGGTGTAGCTTAGTGGTAGAGTGTTTGCTTAGCATGTAATAACATTTATATTTACTTTTGAAATGCTATCTAAGGTCTTCAAATATACAAATAAAAGTCCTTAAATTTTTAAATTCAAAAGGCATACTGTAATGTTACAAATATCAGACTTTATCCATGTATTCTATTTTATGCCATTTCTAAATTCAGATTTACATATAATATTTAATCTTTCATCTCAATTTATTTTTATGCAATTAGAAATTTAAGATGAGGTATTCCAAACCAAGCTATCACATCTTTGTTCTTAGCAATACCCATGCATCATAGGTTTTTTTATATTTCTATGGATATTTAGTTTCTTCACTTACTTCAAAACAATTTCAGCCTTTTAGGTCAGAGCTCTTGTTCTTTTCCTCAATTTTATGCCACCAGCCCAGAAGAGCAATTAAACTAGCAACTTAATATGTGTAGGGGAGTGTGATATTTAAGCTTAGCCACTCCTTTCGTACCACTATTCCCAGAAATTAAATAAAATAGAGTCTAAGTATGAGGATATTTTTCTACAATTTTCATGTAAATTATAATGAACAAACTTTCATTTAAAAATTTCATTGAATTATTCATGCCTGAGTGACTAAAGAGTAAGTTCAAAAGGTATAAGTGAACCCTGTAATTTGGATACAAAGTATAAAATATATGAAGTAAAAAGAACAATTTCATTGCAGAAAAACCTAACTACAAATTTAAATGACATTCAAAACTTCTATCCCATGTTATAAAATTCATGTTTAAAGCATAAATAGTCAGACCACACTGTAATTAATATAAAGGCAATTTCATAACCACTGTAGTATGATAAGAGGCTTCCACTGATAAAGATAGAGCATGTTCTAAAGTTTGTCAACAAGATAGAATTTCAGTTCAGATGACTGTAATTTCCTCATGTGTTGTTGGACTTTTATTTAATGTCTGAATACACCACATCCTCTTCCAGAAATATTAGAGCATCTTTGATCCTTACATTAAGTAATTTATCTGAGGTTTAAGATATAGTTTTGAATAGCTCTCTAGGAATTTTATGGTCCCAGTCCTTGCATTGTGGATCATTTTCTTTTAGGTTTATGGAATTTATTTATTTTTTTTTAAGATTCATGAAACCCTGAAAAATTGTTAAATATTTGTTTCAGGGGAATGAATTGTAATCATATTTTTCTGTATTTTTCTTTATTTTGGTATGAGGTGAGGAGATATCAAAGTGCATAATGAGAGCTAAATGCTATGTGCCAGGCACTGTTTGCAGTATGTGTGAGACAATAAAAATGATTCTGTGTGAGAAAACAAAAACCTCACAGTATTGGCACCAAAACAGACACAAAGACCAATGGTACAAAATAGAAGACACTGAGACAAACCCACATTAATACAGTCATCTCATACTAGACAAAGGCACAAAAAATATACTTTGGAGAAAAGATAGCCTCTTCAACAAATGGTGCTGGGAAAACTGGAAATTTCATATGTAACAAACTAAAATTAAATTCCTATCTCTTACCCTGCACAAAAATCAAACTCAAAGTGGATCAAGGTCATAGGCATTAGATCAGAGACCCTGTGCCTACTAGAAAAAAAAGTAAGGCCAAATCCCCATCATTTTGGCTTAGGAACCCAATTCTTCAACAGAACTCCTAAAGCACAAGAAGTAAAATTAAAAAAATGAATAAATCGGATGAAATCAAACTAAAAACTTCTTCTCAGCAAAGGAAATGATCAAGACCGTAAAAAGAGAGCCTATAGAATGGGAGAAAATCTTTGCCACCTGCACTTCAGATAGAGCATTAATCTCCAGGTTATATAGAGAACTCAAAAAAAAAAAAAAAAAAAAAAAAACACCTTAACACTAGAAAGACACAAATAACCCAGTCAGTAAATGCACACCAGAGCTGAACAGACACTTCACAGAAGAAATATTATCAGTCAAAAATTATATAAAAAAATGCTCAAATCTCTAGCAATTAGAGAGATGCAAATTAAATCTACACTGAGATTTCATCTCGCTCCAATTTGAATGACCATTATTAAAAATAAAAGTAACAATAAATGTTGGCAAAGATATGGGGGGAAAAAGTTACACTCATACTTTGCTGGTGGGACTGCAAATTCCTGCAACCACTCTGGAAAGCAATACAAAGATTCCTCAGAAAACTTGGAATGGAACTACTGTTTGACCCAGTTGTCCCACTCCTCAGTATATACACAAAGGACTTAAGATTTGCATACTCTAGTGATGCAGCCATATCAATATTCATAGCAACTCAATTCACAATAGCTGAGCTATGGAATCAACCTAGGTGCCTTTCAACAGATGAATAGATAAAGAATATGTGGTATATATGCCCAATAGAATGCTACTCAACCATAAAGAAGAATAAAATTATGAAATTTGCTGGCAAATGGGTGTAATGGGAGACTATTATGCTAAATGAAATAAGCCAATCTCCAAAAACCAAAGCCTGAATGTTCTCTCTGATATGCAGATGATGACTCACTATAGGCGGGGGGGTAGGGGGGTGGGGGGGGTAAGGGGGTGGGGGGGGTGGGGGGGTCCACTGGATTGAGTGGGGGCTGAGAGCAGGGGAAAGGGAGCTGGGATGGGAATGGGAAAGACAGTAGAATGAATTAGACATAACTTTTCTGTACTCATATATGAAAGCACGACCAGTGTAACTTCACATATACAACCACAAAAATGAGATGTTGTACTCCATGTATGTATGATATGTCAAAATGCATTCTATTTTAAGGTATGAAAAAAATTAAAGAAAAAAGAAAAAAAGTATGTTTAGAGGTAAAATAATTAATCTGATCAGTGGATTAATCTATTTTTATGGATTACTTGGACAGGGACTATAGGCACACATAAGTGTGGCCGGAGGAAGTAGGTTACTGAGGGCATGCTCTTAGGGTTTACATTTTGTCCCTAGTGAGCAAAGCTCTGCTTTTTTAGTTACCATGTCCTAAGCTGCTTTCCTCCATCACATCCTTCCACCATGATCTTCTGCCACATCCTGGGGATAGAGCTATAGAGTTTGCCATCTATAGATTGACACCTCAGGAACCATGCACCTCAAATAAACTTTTTCTCCCTTAAGTTGTTATTTTCAGATATTTTAGTCACAACAATGAAAAAATAGCTAAAATTAATGAGCAATTAACCATTTAATCCTAAAAACTGACAGGTGATATATATTATATTTATTTATGCGAGGAGGAAATCTAGATATTTAGGGTAGTAACCACTAATAAGTCAATTTTAACTATTATATTTGAACCCAGAGTTCACTCTTTGAGCTACCACACTATAAAACAGATTGGGATTAATAAAAACATCAGAACTAGGCAAAAGCATGTATCTCAAACCCTATTTTTCTATTTACCTGTCATACAGCCTTGAGCAACTTAATTATTTAATGCCCTTATCTTTAAAATGCAGATAAAATACCTCATTGAAAAATGTTTTGTAAACACTGAAGACATGTTCACCAAACTTCCTTAAAGAAATCCACTCTTATCTATAATTATATGGCACCAATTAAAAAAAATAAAACATTCAGACACTATCTAAAGGTGAAGAAGTAGTAGCTATTATTATGCTGTTATATGTTATTTTTAAATATGTTACAAACTTGGTTTTGTTACTGAATTTTTCTCCTTTTAACTGTGATCATTTCCCGTAAATTACCGATACATACTCCTTCTCCATCTCCCCAGTAGATCTCAAGCATTCTTCCCTGACCCCTCATCTGTCTTTATCTCCATCCTTATCTCTTTCCCCAAAAGCCTCATTTGGAAGTTGCATGCCATGCTTCATCAACAGCCCTCCAACATAAACCCAGTACTCTTGCCATCTTAAATGACCTGAAACATGTTGAACTCATTCATCACTTTAGGGTTCCATTCATGTTGTTTTCTCTGTCTGGAATGTGTCTGTGCCATTTCCTCTCCACCTATTCAAATATTCAAAACTAAATGTTGAGTGGAAACGCTGTCTATTCAACAAAGACTTCCATCTATTCCATTTGACAGCACAACCCAGTATCCTCTTGTAAAGACTCACACAAGGTCTGTTAAGCCTCAGTATGAGGGACAACTGTATCTCTCCTGGACATCTGGTTTGCTTTTTATTTATACTGCCAAACATATTTTTGTTTTTTTTCTGTCTCTATTTTTACATGGTTATCAGAAATTTGAGCCAAGTCTCTAGTTCATTTGAAAATACTTCACAACCTGCTAATTACTACTCTAATTTGGTATGTAAGTTAATTGATTTTATTGTCCATATTTCCTTTTTTCTCATCTTATGTATCTTAGTTTTGCATGTGCTGCCTTATAAAGTTACAATAAAGTTTTACTTATTTATCTCACAAAAATAACAATTATACAAAGGGAATTTAAAAAAAAACATTAAAAAAGAAAATAATATAAAATAAATTTTAATTACTTGTAAATAATTATCTGAAAATAACCATTTCCAATATTTGGATCTATTTACATTGCATTTATTTAATGAATTCTGGGTTTGTGATTCTTTTAACAAGCTTGGAATTAAAATTAATTTTTCATATTTTACTTTGGAATGTTATATTTTGATGTCATTAGGTAGTGTTTCAAAGCGTATTTACTAATTCCATAATGATATATGGTATGAATGTATCATGATTTAATTGAAGTAGGAAACATTTATGTTATGTTGAGTGATATGGAAATCACTATTAGGATATACAATATTGTGTAGGACATCTTAATTGTTAAATCATAAATTGCATATTAATAGTTCAAATTAACAGCAGTAAAAGACTCAATTAAAAATTATGCATATCTATAAATTAATGCTCATTCCCAAACTTTCACATAATTTCTCTATCACTGGACAATTGTAGGCATTTCAGCTTTTTCTATATTTATAATACATGCATCTTCATGAATAATTTCAACATTTCTGTAAGAAAATGTATGAATAAATGCATGAATACATTTTCCAACTAAAATTATTTTTTTCCAAAATCTGATATGAATGATACATTTCATTACTTTTTATATTAAATGTTATTTTTCAATCTTCTTTTACCATTTAGTATTGTTTATTTCCTGAAATAGATTGTAAAAACTCTTTAAGATACTAGCTGAGTGTAGTGACACACGCCTATAATACCAGCAAATCCAGAAGTGTGAGGCAAGAGGATCATAAGTAAAACACAAAAGACATGCTTCATAGATGTCTTGTGTTTTTACTACCATTTTAGAGGGGCTACAAAATCAATAGAGAGAGGCAGATGGTTTTAATGAGATAATTTTCTGCACTATTTACATCTGTAGGGAGAATTATGTTATTTTCAGTGTTAAAAGTTGGATGGTAGATTCAATTAGAATTTTTTAAGTGATATAGTGTATGGAGAACAGTAGAACATAAGTCCACCCTGTTTTACAAAATGCTTGGTAAATTGTTTGGGGCCATAACGGGCCATATTCTGCTCTGGTTAGAACATATTCATCATGTGGAGAAAAAATAAAGGGAAGCTTATGGTAGTGTAGGAAGAAGATTATGTAGAGCAAAGTTAGTACTTGATATGATCAAATGCCAGTTATTCTAACTGTAATATCACTGTAGCATTTAACTTTGAGTCTGTCTTTTTATCTGTAAAATTACAGAAATGGAAAGATAATATAATGATCTTCTGTCCATAAGTTTTCTGTGATTCTTGATGGCTGAAACAAACCCTTTTTCATACTGATTTTATGTCAAAATATTTTATATCCTTCAAAGAAGAATGTTATTTAGAAAAGCAAAGATCACAAAGAATTTTCAGTATGTATTTTTAATGCAAAATGTGTATTCTAAAATGTCATGTTTAATGGTGCCAAAATAGAGTATTACCTTTTGAAAATGGAATTCCCTTTCTTTTAAAGTTTATTCCATAGGTCCAAATATACTTTAGCACCTGGCCAAGCTACCTAATTCTGCAAGTATTTTTCAAACTTTCCTGTGCCTAGCTCTCACTGGAGAGTGAGTTAGAAAGGTAAATTCCTAGCTCCCATCAGAGGTTAAAATTCAGTAGGCTAAGGAAGAAACAAGTTCTCCACACCATTATTGAAAAACCAGGTAATTCTAATGTAGTTTCCATGTATCATCCATTAAATTTTGTTTTTGTCTCACATTATATTGATGTGAAGAGAAAATATATGTTTAAAATAATGCATTTAAAATTTATAATCTGTCTCATTAACCATTATCAACTGGGGGAAGAGGAACCTGATAGACCATGTAAAGGAAATAGATGGAGTCCACATAGCTCTCTTTAGATCCTCCATCATCTCTATATCAGATTAGTTGGCACAGACTGCTCCTTGAACATAAAACTGCTAAGATTTTGATGTTAGAAGTGAGTGCTGCTAGAATATATGGCCATATTTTTTTCTTTTTTTGGCTGAGCCTAGCAAGAATTGGCCTCACCTTGGAGTGGTTTTGCTGTTGCATAATCTCTGAGCTATGCAGTGTTCTTACCTTGAATCCACTTGGAGTCAAGATGTGAACTAAAGACTCTTCCAAATCACCTACTATTGTGTGACATCTCTAGTCTGTGATATATTTCACTAAGTATTTGTAATCATAATTCTGGATCAATACAGATGATATAAAACCTATAAATGCCTTAAGTTTCTATATATGGTAAATGACAAAGTTAAAGTGTCTTCCAGTATGTATAAAGACTATTATTTCTAAGAGATATATACATACTCTGACAATATTATGATAAACAATGATTACAGTTTTCACAAATAATTTTATTGCTCAGTCCTATTTTTGAAATATGCAGTCAATAAATCCTACAGGAAGTTCTGATAAGACCTTGAGTCTCATTCATTGTTGACAACTTTTTTTTTTTGGTTAGAAATGGCTGTGCTCAGATTGTCACATCTATGTTACATTGATATGGTGCTCTAAAAGAATTAATTTTTGCATTTAGAAAGAAATATCTTTTAGTATTTACCTCAGAGAAATAAACTATATTTCTTACATTGTTTGTTTCTCAAGTCAAAAAAGCATCATTAAAACCATGAAATAATATTTAATAAATAACATTATACCATAAAGATTAATTTACATTAGTATTAAATTTTTATAGCACATGTATATGCATATTTTAAATTATAGAAAATATTTAGAAGGAAGTCTAATTAGTATATTTTCTAAATAGTTTGTTTTATAAAGCAAATAATATCTTTTATAGCAATAATGACACACTGTATGTTTTTTAATTCTATGCTCTCTATAGCATCCCAAAGCACCTTTGAAGAATATTGACATAATTACTCAAAAATTACTGTTGTCTTCAAATGATTTGTTGCTTATTGAAATATTGTAAAGCAGAAAACTAGAAGTATTAATGCCTGTAGGATAGATTTCAAGCATTAATACTTCTAGTTTTCTAAAGATCAGGTATGAGAGCTAGATATTATTTAATTTAACCCTTCATTGAGGGAGATGGCTTATCTGAATTCAGACAGACAAAATTGAGAAAACAGAGAACAAATATGCAAGATTTGATTGCATATCTCTTCATCCACTGAACTAGACTATGCAATAAAGAGAGGACATTGATATTGACAGTGGACTTGGTGGAAATATATGGAATTGAGCTGATGAATTTGGAAATGGGACATATTTTAAATATTCTTATTTTGCTTCTTAGCCTTGTTGCAAAAAAAAAAAAAGATTTCAGAAAACTTTAATTTATGTAAAATACAACTAGATAACATAAATTTAAAATGAGTAAAGAAAAAGAATGAAATCTTATTATAGATCTATAGGAGAATGTGAAAGTGCTTATAAAAATAGTCTCTCTGTGTGATTCTGTTTAATTCCAAGTTTGATTCTAGATCAGCCAATGCCAGGGAAAGCTCTCTCAATCACATAATTCATAATTTCCACAGGATAAAAACAAATTAAATTTTGGCAGAAATACAAGCATTTTTGGTACCAAGACCAAAAAGAAATAGCACAAAGTAAGTCAAAAGGCATCAACTATAATTTTGCATGACTGCATGATTCTAAATGGAGGATGTCTAGATTTAACTATTCAAGGTCAACTTATTTTATTCAAAAGCATTTAACATATAAACATATGTTAAATAATTTAATAGCTGAAATAAGTAGTCTCACAGCATCACACTATAGATATGTCTACCTTTAGGATTTTCTCTTCTATTACTGTTGGTACTAAATAATAATATATAGATGCCTAATTTTTCTTCTTTTGAAATTCTAAGGGGCAGAGAGATTTTTTTTCAGGAAATTCCAATGCTAAATTAAATAAGCATATCACACAAATAAGATGTGATAAAAGAAATGGAATGGGCTGGGGTTGTGGCTCAGTGACAGGGCACTTGCCTTGCATATGTGAAACGCTGTGTTTGATGTTCAGCATCACATTAAAAAAACATAAATAAATAAATAAATAAAGACATTGTGTTTATCTATAACTAAAAAAAATTTTTTTTAAAAAAGAAATGAAAACAGAAAGAAATCACAAGGCTGTTAGTCACAAAAAGATGTCAAAAATAGAGATAGTTCTATAATTTTATTATAATTGTAATGAAAAACTGATCCTACTGTCTGGCATAAATTAGTTTTGGAAGAAACTGCAAAAAATTAAATCATTCAGATATATTTTATGATAACTGAAATTAAAGTATAAATTGTGGAAACAGATAAAAATAATAAAAATGACAAATATAATATTACTAACTATGAAAATTGAACAGTTTTAAATAATTCACTTGTTGATAAAAAATAAATCAAAAAACTTGCATAACAGTACAATAAAATTAACAAATATAATGAAAATGTGATCTACCATCAACTTTATATTCTTATTCCATGTATTAATAAAAAGTCTCACAATTATTGATCTAAGCTTCCAGCTAAGTAAGCTAGAAAAAAAACAGAAAATTAAACCAAGATAAAAAGAAATGAAGAAAGTAATATTTTTAAGAAGCACAGTAGAACATTACAAAGATAGAAGTTGGTTCTTTGACAATTAATCCAATTCACAGATGCTTTATTAAGATGAAAAAGGGAAAACAAATTACCAATAGCAAGAATGAGAAAAGGAACATCATTACAACCTACCAACATTAGAAGAAATGAAAATTTTAAGTGAATTATGCTCAATAAAGTAATAAAAGGATGAAATCAATGAATTTCTTAAAAATGTAATTGACTAAAACTAAATGAAAAAGAAATATAAAAGACTTGATTAGGTCAGTATCTGTCAAAATTTCAAAAGTGTTTAGAAAATCTTACCAAGAAAGGACCACATTCAAAAGAGTGCAATGACAAATTCCTTTTAAATATTTATGGAAGAAATGGCTCTCATCTTATACCCCATATCTTTAATAGAATGAAGGTGAACACATACCAAGACAGTTTAAAATGCCAGTATAACCATGACGTACAGAGTTGCAACAACACTGCAAGAAAGAAAATTTACAGATAGCTCATAAAGATAAAAAAATTAAAATTAGTGTTGTAAAAAATTATCCTTGATTTAAAAATATAACTTGCCATAATTAAATAAGAGTATATTCAGATATGCAAACAAGGTTTAATATTTTAAAACCTATGTGTATAATTTACCACCTAAATAGAAAAAAAGAGAAATTATCTGATCATCTCAATACATGCAGCATAAAACATTTGATGTAACTTAATACACATTCATGATCTAAACAATAGGAATAGAAGTAGAACAGAAGTAGATTTTCCTAATTTGATAAAGAATAGCAATAAACGTATTGATGGTAAAGATCACAATGACACATATTGAGAGCTTTGGTCCTGAAATTAAAAAAATATAAGGCTAAACTCATATAATTATCATTATTTAATAAGTCAGAGCAAAAGACAAAAATAATGGAATCAAAAACCTGGGAAATAGAAAAGTGTCATTTTTTGAAGATAACACGATTTACTATGCTATTTATAGATTATTAGAATTAATTAATTTACTGAATATAATACACACTTTTTTTAATTAGCAAAATTATTTCAAAACTAATGAACAAAAAAATAAATGAATGAATAAATAAAACTAATAAGAACTATAACGGTCCAAGAACCAATGCAATTTGATGAAAGAAAAGAAAATAAATAAAAAGAGAATTTACACTAATGCATATAAGATTAATTATAAAGCTATAATTGTCAATTCAATATAGTTTTATTGTTAGATATTAGACCATTGGAATGAAGTACATAGTCATCCAGTTTATAACAAAGAAACAAACAAATACCTTCGGTCATCTGATCTATGGCAAAGTTTTCACTGCAGTAAAATGAAATACTTTTATTTCAATAAATAGTCCTGAGTCAACTACAGGTAAAAATATGTTTTGTGTGCTCCATATAATAGTCAATTCTAAAAAGAGTTCAGATTGAAATGTGAATGAAATATTCATTATTTGTATGAAAAAAAAATCATTACTTTTTTAAGGACAAGCATTTTCCATTTTTCTTTCTTTTCCTTTCCAAAGTGTGGGGATCAGATAAGGGCCTCACACATGCTAGGCAGGCCCTCTACCACTGAGCCACACTACCAACTTCAAATAGTTGTTAAGCAGGTAAGAAAATCCCTAAATAGAATAAATAATTGATAAATTCAACTATATTAAACTGAATAAGTTATATTTTCCAAAAAAGACATTTTAAAAGAGTACTGCCGAAGTCTGGCTGCAGCAAACTAACCGGAGGGTGAAGAGCAACTTGTGAAGGTTGATATAGCAGGAGCGGGAGCCGCTTTATTGTCGGACAGTAGAGGTATATATACATTTAACTGATTATACACAGCTTGTTTCAATTAACATCCAGATACATCAATTGGTCATTAAGGAATCCTCATCTTAATGATTACACACAGCTTAACTTAATTGACATAATCTAGACACAGTAGTCAGTCATTAAGGAATCTCTATCATCTTACTGGCTCACTGGCATTACTTCTCAAACCACTCCTCTTGGCAAACTGCCAGGCACCATCTTGACTTGTTTACGGACCCTACTTGTTTTTTAAAAATAAAAGGGGGGAGATGTAGAGGACCACAAACAAGTTAAGATGATGTTAATTAAGTTAAGCTGTGTGTAATTGTTAATTAAGATGAAGTAACGCCAGTGAGCCATTAAGATGATAGAGATTCCTTAATGACTGACTGCTGTATCTAATGATGTTAAGCTGTGTATAATAAGATGATGAGGATTGCTGTAACTGGTTGATGCTAAATTGAAACAAGCTGTGTATTCAGTTATGTATATATACCCCTGCAGTCCTACAATAAACGGCTCCCACTGAATCAATCTTCACAAGTTCCTCGTCACTCACCCCCCAGCTATTTTGTCCAGCCAGCCAGACTGCGGCAGAGTACAAGTGCAGATTTACAGATGCTGAATATTATCTTGCCTTCCATACATTTGACTTCATAAATAGTAAATAAGATGGCCAAAATACATTTAAAAACATGATTAGAATGTCTTCTTTAATCAGAAAGATAATGTGAATTGAAGAAACGCAAATACAACTCAACATTACTAAAGAAGATCTTTTGGCTTACATATCAAATATTGACAAGGATTTCAAGTGAAACAACCAAAAATCTTACCCATTACTTAAAAGAGTTTATTTTAGCATATTAGTACTGGGAATTGCTTACAGTGTCTAGTAAATCTAGTAAAGTTATTAGATAACCTGATGACTTGGTATCTTCTCCTTAGCGTTTCTCCATCAAAACTACATACACAAAAGTTTAGCACCACACTATTTGCACTTTCAAAAACTGGAAATTGGTCAAGCACGTACCCCAATGGCATAAATAAAATAAATGTATATTCACACAATTGTATAACTGTATGAAAATGAATAAACCACAACACAAAAACATAGGTGAATTAGGCAGATATCATGTTGAGCAAAATAATACGGAAAAGATAAAAGTCAGATATAGACCCATATATGCGATTATGTATCTGAAGTTCAAAAACAAGTAAAACTAATCAAAACTTTTAGGAATAAGGTAAGTGACTATACCTTTTGGGAATAAGTACTGGAAGAGTATGATAAGTGAACTTCCTGAGTGCTAATAGTGTTTTGTTTTATGATTTGGCCCTTGTGACATAGTTATGCTTAATTTGTGAAGATACAGCATTGGTGTGCTATGTTTGTGTGTGTCTGTGTGCACAAAATAATTCAATGAAAATTTTGAAAAATATTTTATTAATGCAAATAAAGAAAGAGAGAAAGAAATATAGATGTGTGGCAGACAGAAAGCAAACAGCATGTTGATAGCAAAGCAGACATGAAGACCAAGAGTATAGAATAGAAAACACAGAAATGCACCCACATAAATGTAGTTATCTCATTCTAAACAAAGGCACCATAAACGTTCATTGGAGATAAGATAGCCTCTTCAACAAATAGTGTTGGGGGAACTGGAAATCCATTTGTAATATAATGAAATTGAATTCCTATCTCTCTCCCTGAACAAAATTCAACTCTAAGTGGATCAAAGACCGAGGTACTAGACAAGGGACTATGCACCTACAAGAAGAAAAAGAGGTTCCAACTTTCCAACATGTTGCTTGGGAACCAAATTCCTCAACAAGACTCCTATAGCCCAAGAAATAAAATCAAGAATCAATAAATGGGACAGTATTAAACTGAAAAGCTTCTTCACATCAAAGAAAATAATCAAGAGTGTGTATAGAAATCCTATAAATTGGGAGAAAATCTTCACCACCAGTACCTCAGATAAGGCATTAATTTCCAAGATATATCAAGAACTCAAAAAACTTAACACCAGAAAAATAAATAACCCAATAAATAAAAGGGCAAAGGAACAAAACAGGAGAAATACAAATGGTTAAAAAATATATGAAAAATATGTTTAACATCTCTAGCAATCAGAGAAATACAAATCAAAACTAAGATTTCATCTCACTCCAATCAGAATGACAATTATAAAGAATACAAATAACAATAAATGTTGGCAAGGATGTGGGGAGAAACATACTCTCATACATTATTGGTTGAACTGCAAATTGATACAACTTCAATGGAAAGCGTATGGAGACCATTTGACCCAGTTATCCCACTCATTGGTCTTTACCCAAAAGACCAGCATACTACAGAGTCACAGCCACATATATGTTGATAGCAGCTCAACTCATGATAGCCAAACTATGGTTATTACTTTGGTGTCCTTCAGTGGAAGAATGCCTAAATAAAATGTGATACATATACACAATGGAATATTACTCAGCTCTAAAGAAAAATGAAATTACGGCATTTTCTGGTAAACAGATGGAATTAGAGGATATCATCCTCAGTGAAATAAGCCAATCCCAAAAAAACAAAGGCCAAATGTTCTCTCTGATTTGTAGATGTTAACCCAAAACATGGGAGGTTTTGGAAGAGAATAATAGAAATAGATTGGACTAGACAAAGGGTAATGAAGAATATGGAGAGGGGAGGGGAATAGGAAAGACAGTAGAATTAATTGGTAATAACTTTCCGAGCCTTGTATTTATATACATGACCTGCATAACTCCACTTTGCGTATGACTACAAGAGTGGGAACCTAATACAATAAGTCATACTTTATGTAAGTATATTCTGCCAAAATACATTCTATAGTCATGTATAACTAAAAATTTTTTAAAAATTATAAAAAGAACTTTTATCAAACTTGAGTCTTGTCTCACCAAGATACAAAGGCATATCTTGGTATTACATAATTCAAGCATAAAGTATAATTTGTGAGAATGAGAAAGATCCCTCAGAACAGCTACTAGAAGTTTGTGGACCTTTCTATGTATGGCTTTTATTTCATATGCTGAGCTCTTGTAACTTTTACCTTTATTAAAACCTATTTGACTATTAAAAAAAGAAAGCAAATAGAAAGATGACAAATATAAACTCACATAACTCAGTATTTATATTAAATGTAAATGAAACAAATACTGAATTTGTTTATTTATTTGTTTATTTATTTTTTATTTTTGTGTACAAAGTATATTCACACCAATTTGTGCCTTCATATACAAACTGGATAATACTGGCCATCACATTCCACCATCTTTTCTAACCCCATGCCCCCTCCCTTCTCCTCCCTCCTCTCTGCCCTATCTAGAGTTCATCTATTCCTCCCATGCTCCCTCTCCCTATCCCACTATGAATCAGCCTCCTTATATCAGAGAAAACATTTGGCATTTGGTTTTTTGAGATTGGCTAACTTCACCTATCATTATCTTCTCAAACTCCGTCTATTTACGTGCAAATGCCATATTTTTTTTTCTCTCTTATTGCTGAGTAATATTCCATGGTGTATATATACCACATTTTTTTTTATCCATTCATCTATTGAAGGGCATCTAGGTTGGTTCCACAGTTTAGCTATTGTGAATTGTGCTTCTATAAACATTTAAGTGACTGTGTCCCTGTAGTATGCTGTTTTAAGTCCTTTAGTGTAGTAGTTCTGTGCCTAAGATCAAGGTCAAAACCCTCCTGAAGAACATTGCTACATTTTTGGGTATCTCCTCTTTATTATAATTCTTTACACTTTGGGTACAGACCGAGGAGAGAGATAGCTGGATCAAATGGCGGTCCCATTCCCAATTTTCCAAGCAATCTCCATACTGCTTTCCAGATTGGCTCCACCAATTTGAAGTTCCACCAGCAGTGTATGAGTGTACTTTTCCCCCCACATCCTTGCCAATGCTTATTATTGTTTGCATTCATAATAGCTGCCATTCTGACTGGAGTGAGACAAAATCTTAGAGTGGTTTTGATTTGCGTTTCTCTAATTGCTAGGGATGATGAACATTTTTCATATATTTTTTGGTTGATTGTATATCATCATTTGAGAGTGTCTGTTCAGTTTCTTGGCTCATTTATTGATTGGGTTATTTGTTTTTGGGGGTTTAACTTTTTGAGATTTTACATACCCTATAGATTAGTTCTCTTTCTGATGTGTGAAGGGAAAGATTTGCTCCCAAAATGTAGGCTCTCTATTCACCTCACAGATTGTTCCTTGCTGAGAAGAAAATTTTTAGTTTGAGTCCATCCCATTTATTGATTCTTGATTTTAATTCTTGCACCACAGGAGTCTTGTTAAGAAAGTTGGGTCCTAATCTCACATGATGAAGATTAGGGCCTACTTTTTCTTCTATTAGACACAGGGTCTCTGGTTGTATTCCTAAGTCCTTGATCTGTTTTGAGTTGAGTTTTGTGCACAGTAAGAGATAGGGGTTAAATTTCATTTTGTTGCAAATGGATTTTCAGTTTTCCCAGCACCATTTGTTGAATAGGCTATCTTTTCTCCAATGAATGTTCTTGGAATCTTTGTCTAATATAAGATAGTTGTAATTTTGTGGGTTAGTCTCTGTGTCCTCTATTCTGTACCATTGGTTTACCACTCTGTTTTGGTGCCAATACCATGCTGTTTTTGTTACTATTGCTCTGTAGTATATTTTAAGGTCTAGTATAGTGATGCCACCTGCATCACTCTTCCTTCTAAGAATTACTTTAGCTATTCTGGGTCTCTTATTTTTACAGATGTATTTCATTATTGCTTTTTCTATTTCTATGAGTAATTCCAATCAAAATTATAATTACTCAATTTAAAGCAAAGACTATAACATTGGATGAAATAAAAAGTGCATGGGATCTGCAAAGCCTTAAATTTGTGAAGGTAGATAGGTTAACAAATTTAAAAGTGCATATATATATATGTGTGTGTGTGTGTGTGTGTGTGTGTGTGTGTATAGGTGTGTTTGTGTATATATTATATATAATATATATGTATATATTATATTTAAATTTACTTATTTACTTATATATAATATATACACAAATATATACATATATACACATATATATATATACTCACATATATGCAAATATACATGTAAATGTATACATGAATTTATATATATAAATATATATTATGCTAATGTGGTTATTAATATCACATAATGTTAGGAAGAATCATTACTAGATATGAATAAATGTTTATAAAAATAGAAGTACAATTCTGCAAGAAAGTTTTAACTACTCAGATAGTAAAGTTTTTGTTGGCCTAATAGCATAATCTCAAACTATAAAAATCCAAAAAATAACCAATCAGAAAGGAGAAATAGAAAACCATCAATCATCAGAGATTTGATCATTCACCTTTCAATAATTGAGTCACTGAATTATTTTCCCAGTTATTGCAATGGTGAATGATTTGAACAACATGCTCAACATATTAAGTTAATGAACGACAAACACACCACCTAGTAATGATGAAATAACTATTCATCTGTGTGTATTTCCAACATTGACCAAAGTTGATCATTTGCTGAGTGATACAGGTGAAAGGAATTTAAAGGATTGATGCACATGGAGTATATGTAGGAGTCACAGTGCATTGGAATTAAACTTTCCTCCCTTCACATTGACTTCCTTTCACACAACTCTCACCCTAATGCCGTATGCTCCAGCAATGCCAATCTTTTTGTTCTTTGAACATGTCCAGTATTTTCTGTTCTAATCTCTCTCTTTCTCTCTTTCTCCGCTCCCCCACCTTTTCTTTCTTTCTTTCTTTTTTTAAAATTTTGTGTTAGAGATCAAACCCATGGCCTAATGAATGCTAACAAATGCTCTACCACAATGAGCCCAAGCCTTCCTGTTTTTATAACCTCTGAGGTATAAATCTATCCTCAGACTGAAGCACTGTTATATTTTTATTATTGCCTTGTTTATTAGGTCTCTGGTCATTTGTTATCTCATCAAACAGGCTTTCCCTGAACACATTAACTGAATTGATACATGTCTTTAATTTGCTTTCATTCATATCATTTCATTTTGTATTTACATATAACTGTCAACTATCCAATTATTTAAATTTACTTATCTCCATTGTTATAACCTACTGCTGCTCTCAGTATAGGGAAATTAAATCAGTACTTTCATGATGATAAAAATATATTTGTGCTCCAGGCATGGTTGCACATACCTGTAACCCCAGCAACTTGAAAGGCTAAGGTTTGAGGCCAGCCTTGACAATTTAGCAAGATTGTCTCAAAACAAAAATAAAAAGGACTTGGGATGTGGCACAGTGGTAGAGCACCCCTAGTTCAATTATCAGTACCAAAAAAATAAATCTACATTTGTACATATGGTTATTTTTTACATTATTGAAACTTGGGAATTGCAACCTAAATTATGACTTCATTTCTCTACTTTATTTTGCTAATGTGAACATAGTTTTGTGGTTCAGGGTAGGGAATATATTTTTGAATCTTTTATTTATTAGATTGTGTATCTCACACATTTTCCTTGATGCTGCCAAGCACAACTCTTTTCCATCTATTTTCCATACTTTTTTCTTTTTTTCCCAAAATTCATATTTCACATTAAAACAATTTTTTTCTGAAATTATACTTTTAATTTCTGGATGGAAGTTATTATTCTAGACATAATCAGATTTTTATATAATTTTTAGATTGCGTGCATGTAATATGCAAGCCATTCTGGTTTCTATTTTCAGTTTTTAAATTTAATTTCTTTGCTATTTCAGGATATTTTGTAAAAGACTTTAAAAACATTAAGTGTATATGGATTTTTTGCAGGGGAGAGTATGGTGGCAATCTATTGATGGGTGTCATTTATATTTGGAGGGTTTGGTTCAAGAAGTCTTCCCTGACAGTTGAGTACTTGTGGCAATAGAATGGAAGAATCCTAACACTGGTCCTGATAAACAGCACTGGAGTAAACAAACACATCAATATCTCTTCTATATGTTCCTGGACTAGGGAGTGTTTTCACCCTAGTGATGAGCTATTTTATTTTTTACATATAATCTAGATATGATTGCTTTTATTTCAACCCAATGAGAAAAATCAGCTAAAATAGAAACTGATCAAATTTATGCAATATAGGCTATTTTATAATATTTTTCTTGTAAACTGAAGAACACCATGATTGCTATTCTTTTACTAGTATTCAAGTTCGTTCTTGGTACATCTGACAGAAGTTTTTTAGTATTAGTGTATTCAAAAGCTTTAGTGGCTCCATGATTGCATGTCACAGTAATTCATAAAGAACAGTGATATTGACAGGAAAATACCAAAACAAAGTTTCAAAACACTGAAATGTTTACACATTCAGTGTAAACTCTGCCTGTTGCCAATTATAAGAATTTTTAGTGATTTTCATGATTAATCTAGTACCACATTTATGTCCTCTAAAATTCCACTTTATTGAATATGGCTAAGCAATATATTTGTTTTGTGGATGATGGTATTGAATCTCAAAGTGCAGCTTATCTAAAGTCATATGGGTAATTTGTGATGTAGCCCAATCTAATTTGGAATAATCTATGTGTGTGTGTGTGTGTGTGTGTGTGTGTGTGTGTGTGTGTGTGTGTATATATATACACCTTTCTGTCTTTCAGCCAAATAATAGGTTGTTTTAAGCATGATTCTGTTGTTGTTTTAGTAAGAATTGAGTTCAGATATTGACTCAAGAAGGTACTAGGTTTAGGAATTTGAACCATCTTTTCAACCTCTCCAAATTTCAGTTTCCTCATTTGTAAAAAGGGCATCTAATGGTAAGGTTGCATATAAATAAAAATGAGAAAACATACATAATATGTATAGCTTGCAAGCATAATACTTATAAGTAGTTGTTTCTTCTGCTTGAGATAAATGAAGTTACAGTTTACTACAATTTCTCATATTTACCCTGCATCAGTGTGGGATCATCTCAGATTAAGGAATTAGGCCCACTAAGAAATAAATAATTACATATAAATATTTTCATGACTTATATGCAAATAAAATCATTCCTACATATTTTTTCAAGTTGTAATTCATTACTCACTTTTTTCACAAATAAAAGTACCTCAAAACCCAGTAAACAGTGGTAGAGCATCTTAATTCTTTTGTTTAATAAATGAGACATTGAAATCACAGTAAATGTTCATTAAGACAAAAATCAAAGAAAGGAAAACTAGTCGTCGTCACATTATGCAGCAAACTTGATTCTTACAACAGAAGAGTAGATGATACTTAGCTTAAAATTTCAAGAGGTTTTTATTTCTTTTTGAAATTAAAAGTACACTGAAGACAGTAAATCTTTTAATTAGAAATAAGTAATTTGGACAATTCTATATTTGCTACTAGACTCACTTCAGATAATTTTTTGCATCTGCTTTTTCCCATGTTAATGTCACATATTAATAAAACATTCACATATTTTGCATAAATTGGTTAATTAAAATTAATCCCAAATATTAAAATTGAGAAATTACTGAAGAGGAAAATTAGCTAGCAAATGTCCAGTTTCCCTGGTTTTAGATCCATAGCCAAACTTCAGAGTGTATACAATTACTACAGTGCTTGAACAAGCACTCCAGGATGCCAAGTTCAATGGCCACAAAACGAAAGTAAATAATAATACCACACATCAAAAGCTGTATTTCACAACTCTGCTCTGAAAGAGAGGATTATAAAAACATTATTTGTTATAATTATAACAAGAAAAGTGTTCTGTTAAGGCAAGAGTAATACTGAGCCTTTTAAAATTCTGGTCCCAATGGGCCCTGATTATAATATTAAAAATAAAAAGGTAACATGATTGAGGAGCCAAGATGAAGGATAATTGCTGGTGAAAATCCCCCATTTGAATCATAATTTAAACAACACATTATTGCAAAATAGCTTTAAGGTGTTATTCTTGCATGATGTGATTTTTTAGATAGTATGACATTTAAGTTAGTGTGTCCTTAGTAAGTGTCTCTGAATTTAGAATATGAATAGATGGGTTGTTTTCATTCACCACTGATTTCCATTTTCTACTCAGTGTGGTGTAAAGAAAAAGGTGTGTGTTTCATTAACGGCTTCACATATTTTCTTCAGCTTTTTAAGCCAAAATAATTTACCCATTTTTAGAAACAGCCTGTTTCAAAGATCTATAATATAGAATTAAAACATAATGGCCCTTTCTATTATGTACATTGGGAGAATCGGATTAGAAATATGCCACATCTGTAATTATCTTTTTCACAGGGGATTTCTATAAGATGAAAGGCAATGCTTTTTGAATACTACAGTATCTTTGTGAGTAGAATTTGACCCTAGGATGTGTTGTGAAAAGTTTGAGCCCTGCTATTTTGCAAGAAACCAAACACCTACTAATAGACTAATAATATGCTTGACCAGTGAAAGGAAACTATTAGAAAGACAAAATTTTCTGGAGGAAAAGCCCATTAAAGCACTAGCCAATTATGGCTTTGGGTAGAGATTACTAATGGACTGTCTATTTTAAATAAGGAACATGAAACAATCTTTTAATTTGGGTCCCGGATTCTTAGTTTAGAACTTTTAGATTTAGTTTGAAATAGAAATCCATATATATATTCCTCAAATATAACTGGAGCCTATTAAAGGAAACTCATCATTTTTTTTAACCAAAGGCAAAAACTTGCTCTACCCAAGTGTTTTAGCTGACTTGCTTGTCACTGTCACCAAAAGTTCTAACAAGAACAACATACAGCAGACACCTGTAATTCCAGTGTTTGGGAAGGCTGAGGGAGGAGAACTGTGAGTTCAAAGCCAGTCTCAGCAAAATTGAGGCACTAAGCAACTCAGTGAGATGCTGTCTCTAAATAAAATACAAAATAAGACTGAGGATGGGACCAGTGGTCGAGTGCCTTTGATTTCAATCCCCAGTACAAAAAATAAACAAATATATAAAAAAAATAAAGAAGGAAAAAGTTATTTGGCACTCACAGTGTCAGTGATTTCCATCCATAGGTGGCCAACTTCATTGCTCTGGGCCTGAGGTGAGGCAGAACATCATGGCAGAAGGATAAGTTGGAGAACAATTGTTCAGCTTATTATAACCAGGAAGCAGAGGTTGTAGAAGAGGAAAGCAATTCAAAATATGGCAATCAGGAAGCAGAGAGAGCTTCTCTTCTCCCAAGCAATAAAATATAAACATCAAAGGAACATCCCCAGTGACCTACCTTCTCCAGCTATATCCTACCTGCCTATAGTTATCACACAATTAATCCATTAATATGAATTAATTCACTAATGAACTTAAGATTCTTTAAAAAATTTTTAAACTTGTTTCAATTAGCTATACATGACAGTAGAATGCAGATATGCACTTTGATATATCAAACATAGATGGTGTATAATTTCTCATTTTTCTGAGTATACATGTTGCAGAATCATATTGGTCATGTAGTCACATATATACATACAGTAATAATAATGTCTGTTTCATTCTACTATACTTTCTATCACCACATCCTCTACCCTACCCTCCCATCACTTCCCTCTACCTAATCTAAGGTAATTCTATTCTTCCTTAGTGCTCCCTGACTTATTGTGAATTAGCATCCACATATTAGAGAAGACATTCAGCATTTGGTTTCGTGGGACGGGCTTATTTCACTTAGCATGATATTCTCCAACTCCAACCATTTACTGGCAAATGCCATAATTGTACTCTTCTTTAAAGCTGAGTAATATTCCATTGAGTATGTATACCACATTTTCTTTATCCATTCATCTATTGAAGGACACCTAGGATGGTTCTATAGTTTAGCTAATTGTGAATTGAGCTGCTATAAACATTGATCTGGCTGTGTCATTATAGTATGCTGATTTTAAGTCCTTGGGTATAAACCAAGGAGTATGATAGCTGGGTGAAATGGTGGTTCCATTCCCAATTTTCTGAGGAGTCTCCATACTGCTTTCCATAGTGGTTGCACCAATTTGCAGACCCACCAGCAATGTATGAGTGTATCTTTTTCACCACATCCTCACCAACATTTATTGTTGCCTGCATTCATGATGATTGCCATTCTCACAAGAGTGAGATAAAATCTTAGAACAATTTTGATTTACATTTCTCTAATTGATAGAGATGTTGAACACTTTTTCATATATTTATTGATTAATTGTATTTCTTCTTGTGTGAAGTGTCTATTCTGTTCCTTAGCCCATTTATTGATTGGGTTATTTTTTTTTCTTGGGGTTAAGTTTTTTGAGTTCTTTATACATCCTAGAGATTAATGCTTTATCAGAGGTGCATTTGGTAAAGATTTTCTCCCAATCTATAGGCTCTATTCTCATGTTATTGTTTCCTTTGCTGAGAAGAAGCTTTTTAATTTGAATCCATTCCAGTTATTTATTCTTGATTTTACTTCTTGCACGTCAGGAGTTTTGTTAAGGAAATCAGATCCTAGGTAGATGTGGTGAAGATTTGGGCCTACTTTTTCTTCTATTAGCCACAGGGTCTCTGTTCTGGTGCCTAAGTTGTTGATCCACTTTGAGTTGATTTTTGTGCAGGGTGAGAGATACAGGTTTAATTTCATTTTGCTACCTATGATTTCCAGTTTTGCCAGCACCATTTGTTGAATAGGCTATCTTCTCCAGTAAATGTTTTTGGCACTCTTATCTAGTATGAGATAACCATATTATGTGAGTTTGTCTCTGTGTCCTATATTCTGTACTGTTGGTCCTCAAGTCTATTTTGGTGTCAATACCATGCTGTTTTTGTTACTCTAGCTCTGTAGTATAGTGTAAGTTCTGATATTGTGATGCCTCTGGCTTCACTTTTTTTGCTGAGGTTTGCTTTAGCTATTCTGGGTCTCTTATTTTTCTAAATAAATTTCATGATTGCTTTTTTATTTCTATGAAGGATGTCATTGGGATTTTAATAGGATTTGCATTAAATCTGTATAATGCTTTTGGTAGTATGGCCATTTTGACAATATTAATTCTGCCTATCCAGGAGAATGGGAGATATTTCCACCTTCTGAGGTTTACTTTCTTTCTTTAGTGTTCTGTAGTTTTCATTATAGAGGTCTTTCACCTCTTTTGTTAGATTGATTCCCAGGTATTGTATTTTATTTGTTTATTTATTTTTGAGGCTATTTTGAATTGAGTAGGTTTTCTAATTTTTCTTTCAGTGGATTCATCGCTGATGTATAGGAATGCATTTGATTTATGGGTGTTTATTTTATATCCTGTTACCCTGCTGAATTCATTTATTACTTCTAGAAGTTTTCTGATAGGATTTTTTGGATCTTCTAGGTATAGAATCATGTCATCAGCAAATAGTGATAGTTTGAGTTCTTCTTTACCTATTTGTATCCATTTAATTTCTTTCTTTTGTCTAATTGCTCTGGCTAAAGTTTCAAGGATGATGTTGAATAGAAGTGATGAAAGTGGACATCATCTCATCGTTGTCTTGTTCCAGTTTTTAGTGGGAATACTTTCAATTTCTCTCCATTTAGAATGATGCTGGCCTTGGGTTTAGCATACATAACTTTTACAATGTTGAGGTATGTTCCTACTATTCCTAGTTTTTCTAGTGTTTTGAACATGAAAGTGTGCTTTAATTTGTTGAATGCTTTTTCTGCATCTATTGAGAAGATTATATGATTCTTGTTGTTAAGTCTATTAATATGATGAATTACATTTATTGATTTTCATATGTTGAAAAAAACCCTGCATCCCTGGGATGAATCCCACTTGATCATAGCACACTATCTTTTTAATATGTTTTTTGTATTCAATTTGCCATAATTTTATTGAGAATTTTTGCATCTAACTCAATTATTTTACTTCTTCTCATTCCTGTATTATCCCACTCATGAGCTTTTGGGGACACCACATATTCAATTCATAACACCAAGAAAGGTAAATGGATATTTCTGAAGTCACTGACAAGTAAATTCTTTCAATTTGTGAGTTTAATCTTGGTAAATTACTTGATGTGTTTTGAGTACTCATGATTTAATAGGCATTGTTAGGTGTGGGGAATATGTACATTAATAAAAGTTGCTGTGCACTTGAGAGGATGATATTCCAATTGGGGAACTAAATTAACATTATATCTTATGCTGCATGTGTACTCATGGTGCTAGGAAAATCGAAAAGAGAAACAGCTAATTCATGGTTGAAAGACACAAAGGTTTTTGAAAAGTAACTTCCATGCCATTGTGAACTAACTTTATTTCTTTCTTTTCTTTTCTTTCTTTCTTTTTATTTTTTATTTTTTTTTTTTTGCATTGCTGAGCATCTGGGGCCCTGCACATCTGCACATACTAGTCAAGCACTCTACCACTGCTGAGTCACATCCCTGGCACATTGATAAGCTGTTTTAACATAGCAATTTTTATGCAATATAAAATTCATATTCAAATTTTTTAACTATGTTTATTACCTAGAAATTTATAAAAGATAAATAAATAGTCACCCCAATCATAAGTTACAATCCATATTTTAATCTTACCTGACATAGTACTCTGAAGTTTGGGCTTGGAATACTGGGTATGAATAAGCCTTATCATATTGGAGGTGAGAGTCAGAGGAAGACTTGGGAATGGCCTGAGGGATGGGTTGCATGTTAACACCTTCTGACAAACTGCAGATGACTCATGACTAATATTCACCATATACTTAATCATCTTGTAAAGGACCCTCAAGTGAAGTCCTTGTCTATTTTTCAAGGTTTTCTTCTACCTTGGTCTGATACTCAAATTCACTGTTTCCTTTTTAAAATAATGATTACCACCACTTACTTTAGTCAATAAATAGAGTTGACTGCATAATAAGTATAACTGTTTTTTCAAAGGCAATTATCTTCATTCATTAAGAGCTTTCTGATTTAACATATAAAGTGAAATGAACAGATTATGAAGGAAAGGCATCACCAGGATGGCCCAAGATATATCTGTGAAGCAGACAGACCTGTTTATTTGATGGAAGCTTCACATTCTACTTTGTTGACCACATACTTGTATGACTGGTGTTACTGAACTTGCCTGTGAACATGCAAGTTCTCCCCCAGAGGAAGATCTCCTATTCTAAGCGTGTCTTTTCTCTCAATTATCTTTAGACACCTCTTGCAATATTAATCCTTGTCAGCACAGCCATCTGTGTACACCCTCAGGTTATAAGCTCATTCTACCTTATCAATTAGCTCCTGTTATGATAAAAGCATAAATACTTAAAAAAAAACCCTGTATCCTGTGCATATTAATGTACTTCTGAAAAATCCAAAGGGTACTCGACAGCACTCTAATTAATTCATATGGGCAAAAAGAGAATCTGAATCTTGTGTTTAAATATGTTTGGAAATGTGTTTGAAAAGTTAAACAATTATTGTTACCAAAAGCTCCATCTATATCTCTGATGCCAATCCAATAAGAAGGACATGGTTTTGAGAAAAAAGGGGAAAAAAAGTTTTACTGCTTAGCTAGTAAATACAGGGCACTCCTGTACCAGAGGCTCTCATTCGGCCCATCAAGGGGAACAGAGGGTTTTTAAAGAGGTGATTCAAAGGCCATATTCCATGAGTGCCCCAATACTGAGGTTATAATTCATTTGTTAATTTGGGAGATTTCTTAGATCTTCTGTCATCATCCCAGAAGTCTGAATCACTTTATTCCTATAGTGGATGTGAACTTAAGTACAGATAACTCAGCCTAGAATGGGGAAGAACGGTAATCTTGTTAACACCAAGGTTAGGGCTGGGGAGAAAGAGGAAAAAAAATGTCTGCTTCAACATAAACCTGAGTGGCAGAGCAGCAAGAATTATATTCAACATATGAGGTGAACCACTGTTATATTATCTTTACAATAAGATTCAGAGAACTAACCCAATATGGTGGCACACATCAGTAATCCCAGTGGCTCAGGAGCTGAGGCAGGAGGATCTCAAAAAATGAAATGGAGTTATTTCACATTACATATCATATAAGCCATACACTAATTATATATAATGAATTTATTTCCTTTATAGATTATATTTTATCAATTATGAAATTAACTTACTTAAATTAAAATATATACAGGAATCATGGCACTGTATAATGCTATAGTTTGATTTTAAATGTCTTCCAAAGACCCATTTGTTAAGGTCTTTGTCTGCAAGGTGGTGTGATTGAAGCTGGTAAAACCTTTAAGAGGTGAGGTTTAGTGGAAGGTAATTGGAAACATGAAGATTCTGGTCCCCTTCTCTCTTATTTTACTTCCTGGCCATGATATGACAAGTGTTGTACAGTCATGCACTCCTACCATGTTGTGCTGCCTTTCCCAAAGTGACACAGTCAGTCTTGGACTAGAACTTCTAAAAGTGTGAGCTAAAATATTCTTTTTTCTTAACAAGTTGATTATTACAGATGTCTGTTATAGTGATGGAAAGCTGACTACATGTACGGTTATTGTTATAGTTTGGACATGAGGTATCCTCCAGAAAGTTCATGAAGCAGTGTAGGAATATTAAGAAGTGAGATGATTAGATTATTAGAACTGGCTGTAATCTAGTAAATGGTTTAATCCATTTGATGGATTAATAATTTTAATAGATCACTGGATGTTATCTGCAGGCAGATAGGGAATAGCTGAAGGAGGTAGGTCCCTGTGGACATGCCTTTGGGGTTATATTTAGTCTCTTGTTCTTTGCTTTTTCTTTCTATGATTCCTAGCTGCCATGAGCTGAGAAGATTTCTTTTGCCTTCCACTATGGTGTTCTGACTCACCTTGGTCCCAGAGTGATGGAGTCACACAACAATGGATTGAAACTCTGAAACCATGATCCAAAATAAACATTTTCTCTTTTAAGTTATTCTTTTCAGGTATTTTGGTTACAAAAGTAAAAAGCTGATTAACACAACCATAGACCTTGACCTCAAATAGATCTAAATTTGAGACCCAATTCGATTAGAAAAGTATGTGTATAACTTGGAAGGAGTTATTTAAATTCTCAACCACAACTTTCTCATTGACAAAGTGAGGATAATGTCTATGCATCATAGTTTTGAAGTTAGCCGGATAGGACTATAGACAGTAAAGACTGGGCTAGGTTAATTGTGAAAGTAAGTTACTTAACTTGGGGTAAAATATTAGAATAATCACTCGCCTCCATATCCTCCTTCTCTTTCTTCTTCCTTCACAAACACCCTCCAAATTTTTATGAAGTGCTTAATGTAAGCTAATCATTGTTTCAGGTAACTGGGACACATTGATGAACAAAACACATAACCCTGTTTTAATGATTTGGATATGAGGTATCCCTCAAAAGCACCTGAGACAGTGAAGGCTTGTTTTATCATATTTCAGAGGGTAAGAAGGATTTTATTGGAAATTACAGACTATCCATGCTATGTTCTGAAAAAGAAGACATATATATTGAAGATATATATATTCAAAAAGAGATTGAACCCAGGGGCAAACCACTGCACCTTATCCTCAGACATTTTTCTTTTATTTTTTTAAGTTTTGAGACAGGGTTTCACTACATTGCTTATGGCCTTGCTAAGTAGCTGAGGTTGACTTTAAACTTGCAATCCTCTTGTCTCAGCCTCTCAAGCTTCTGGATTACAGGTGTTGCCCATGCCCTGAGAATCTCTGTGAAGCTAAGTTTAAAGGTGAGGGACTAATTAATTTGGTGGAAGAATTTTTCAGGCAACATAGTATTTAGGCAATGACATAGATATTTTTGGAGGATTTTAACTAATTTTATTCTAATAAACAGAAGAAGAAAGATTTTAAAAGCTTACCATTTTACCAGTAAAATCTATGTAAACCTAGAGCCAAGCAATTTATGGTTATTGAAAATATTATAGCCCCTAAAGAGATGCTAAGTACTTTTTACATAGACAATAGAAAAGACACCTAGAGGCCATCTCAGAAATTCATATGGCCATATTCATGGAAGGATGTGGAAAGAAAACTTCTTTTGAGAAGAGATCCTGGGTGCACCTTGATTGTGCAGAAGTTGTAAGAAACTTGCTTTTAGGAAGTTGTTTCACCATGCTGAGAAGGACAGGCTCTGGGAGATCATAGCCCCCATGATACCAAGGGATTCATTTACTGCACAAGGTAAACTGGTGGCAGACCTTGGCTTCATCCATGTGCTGCTTCTTTAGGAATGTAGGATGCTGAATTTAGGGTTCATGGAGGATAAGATTTTTTTTAAGAAAGACCTTTGAGGCCAGGAAAGTATAGCAGGGTCAAGTCCTTCTAGGGTTCCCCTAAAAGGGTAATGTGAAGTAAAATCAGGTGAAGTCAAAGACGCAGTGGAGACCCCGGGAACTAAATGATGCCAGTAATATAGAATGTCTGCTTAGAAAAGCTTCTGATTTAGGCAGAACCAGGATAAAGAGACACATGTGTGTTTTAATCACCAAAGCCAAAGTGGTGGACCTTGGGCTGTTCCTAGATGCTGCATGTGCCTGTGTCATAGATGCTGTTTCTGGAGTTACAGGAGTAGTTAAAGGACTAGTTTGCCCAGCTGGTCTTCGGTCTTGCTTTGGCCTTATCCCTTCTCTGTCCCTCTTTTGGAATGAGAATGTTTACTCTGTGACACTATATATTGAACATATGTAACTTGATTTTTATTCTTATAGGAGTTTATAGCAAAGAGTTTGCTGTCAATCTCAGATGAGATTTGGACTTGGACTTTTTTGAGTAATGATAAATTATAAGATTATGAGATTCTCAGAATTAGACACATGTCCTTGTGTGCCTACAGTTATCACCCAATTTACTCAAACTAGAATGGACTGATTATGCTGCAGTTCTCACAATTCAATCATTTTACACCTGAATATTCTTGTAGAAACAAAGAAGCTTTTGAGAGACACCTCATATACAAATCATAACATTCTGCCCTTAGTCCTCAAAAAAACTCATGTCAATTTCACAAACAAAATGCTTTGGACTAAATACATTTTGTAATAGGGATGTTTACTCTGTGCTACTGTATATTGAGTATACGTAACTTTATTTTTACATGGGTTTACAGCAAAGATTTTGTTGTTAATCTCAGATGAGACTCTGGACATGGACTTTTTTGGGTAATGACAAATTATCTCAGAGATGGAATAAATGCATTTTGCACATGTGAAATGTGTGGAGGAGGTGGGGGCCTGCCACAGAATCTTCCCTGAAGCCCATTCCCTCTTTCTCTCTTGTTGCCTTACCTCACCATTAATTGAGCAGCTTTACTCCACTTGTGCTGTCTCACCTTGTGCCCAGAGCAATTGAGTCTATGGACCAAAACCTCTGGAACCATGAGTCCCAAATAAACTTTCCTTCTTATAAGTTATTCTTGTCAGTCATTTTGATCACAGTGACAAACAGCTGACTAAAACACCTACTTTTGTACTACTTATTTTCCAATAAAACATAATCAGATATCAAGAAATAAATTGAATATTCAATAAATTATTCCTTAAGACAGGAAATATCATGAAAGCCAGTTCAAAATAGTGTGAGTTATATATGAGATGTTTATTTGAAGGAATTGATTATGCAATCTGTTACTTTAATGATACAGTGTTTTTTTCTCATTGGAGAGATAATATTTAGGGTGATTATGGTGATATATACCTCTAGACTCGGGTACTTCAGAGGCTGAGGTGAGAGGATCACTTGAGCTCAGGAGTTGAAGGTCAGCCTGGGAAATGTAATAAGACATGATTTAAAAAAAATATTTAACAAATTTTTAAAGGGTTTCGGAGAGAATATAGTTTCTGGCAGAGGATATAATCAGTGCCAACGCCTTAGGACAAGAACACATGTAACATTTCAGAGATTTCAAGGAAACAAGTATGGCAGGGATGATATGAATGTCAGGGAGAGGGGTAAATGAGTTCAGGCTGTTATCCTGCATTTTACAGTAAAATAAATTTGAAAAAAAAATATTTAAGAATCAAAAGTAATATGCACAAGACAGTGAAGATGTCTTTTATGGAGGACTGGTAAGGATGAATGTAATGGATAATAATGTTAATGTTTTGTTTTTTACCTAATCTTTTATGAATCCAGAATCTATTTTGAAATACTCATCTATCACCATAAAAATCTTAAGTCCATTATCATACTGGTACTGCACTGAGGCTTTTTAAATATGTACTTAAACAAATACTAGAATAGGTATATTATATTTAATAAGTTGAATGCAAATCAGCTTAAAATATACATAAATGTTAATAGCTTTATCTTTAACACGACTAGACTAAGGATAGTGTTTTAAAAATAATGACTATAAAACTTATTTTTATTGCTTTCTCATTCTTCTTTGTTTCTTCCCTATTAAGAAATTGATTTGATTTAGAAACATATTGTCATGGTCAGCCTTTATTTATGCTTGGGTCAGAAAAGTCTCAGTTTTGGCCGCTCAGGTGTTTGCTTGTTTGTCTTGCAGGGACAGGGACTTGGATAATAGCAAAACAACATTTCCCCCAGTGTAAACTGGGGGAAAAAATTAGGCCCCAAAGAATCTTCTAGAAGTGTAGTGCAGAAACCACTTCAACACATTTTCTATGTTTTCTCATTTGGCTTCAACTTATATTATAAACCCAATTAGTACTTAAGAGCTAAGAGTAATTAGATTTTCATTATATCCCATTATTTTAACATATAAGTATCTCTAGATTTCTACTTTATAGGCACCAGAGATTCCATACGTTCATTTTAGCATTTAATCTTCTAGAATCATATAAAAGCCAGGAGAGTTTTAGGAACAATCAGGTACTTCCTTTTATGTAAAATAGAAACATTTAGGCAGAGAGTTTAAAGGGCATGTCCATGAGTTTACAGCTAGTAAACAGAGTAGTCTGCATTCTGACAAAGACTCCCCTTGACCCAGGTGAAAGAAAACAATTTTTACATAGAAGTAGTCTGCTACAGTCCTTGAAAATGTGTAGTAGACTTTTAACATTAGATAATGTAATTTTGAAGGAGCATTTGAAGGGTTAGGAGGGGGAGAATAAAAATCAGAATGATTCACAAGAGAACAGCTTGGAAGTGGTTAAATCTGGTAACCAAACTGGAAATTCCTTGGTGACTCAGACCTACTACTCATACATCCTTGGAAAATTAGTAGGGAATTGAAGATTGCCTCAGACAGGAAATGGAACTTAGTGGGCACTTAAGTAGTAGAAGACAGCTTTGCAAGAGGAAAAATAAAAAAGTCCTTATGTCAGAAAGCTGACATAAAGCCTTTAGTCTCCAAGAATGGGATTATCCACTCTGGAAAACTTATTTCCATAGAGGTGACAAAGTTGAGACACTAGCTCAGAAAATAAAAGAATTAGGTGTTAAAAAAGAAACGAAATCTCTCAGATAGGATCAAAATAAAGAGAGATTTGAGAGAAAATGTTCTACTAACACTTAAGTTATCTGACTATTAAAGTTGGATTTAAATTATCTTATTGTAATATTCAAGTATAATGTGTTTTGAATGGAGCACATGTCTTACATTAAATATGTATGGTTTGTTTGGTAGTTAAATAATAGGGAGTATTTTTGTAAGCTTTTAGTGGATAAAAGCCAGGGATGCTAAATATATTGTAATATGACAAACATAACAATTTATTTCTTTCAAAATGTTAAAAAAACAATGGTCTAACAATGCCAAGGAGTTCTTTGTGGAAAGGTAAGATTTTATTCTGAGTGCCTAGTCCAGAGGCAAATAAAAGATGCTCAAAACCTACTGAGTAAAACCAAAAAGAAACTATTCCATATGACCTGATCCCATTTGTATATGCTTATATTCATCATTTTCATCAAGATTTTATTAAGTGCTTGAGAAGGCCCAGAATATTTCCTTTAAAGAGACCCAATGTTTTATAACCAAAAGTGTGAATCCAAAAATCTTGCTTATTTCAAACAGGTTTGTGGCAAGCTAAATATAATAATCTGGTAAAGTAGGACTAGTAGAGGCAACAATACCCTGACCTGGTGGAGAACCAACATGTCACTATTAATATTCTAGCACTATTTCCAGATTAATTCCCAAAGTACAGAGGATTAAGCATCAATGCATCTGTGTCAAATGATAGTGTATAATGATAATACTGTACAAGAAGAATTGGGAGAGTTCAATGAAACTCTCTACAGGAACAAATATGAATCCAAAGCAATGCCCAGGTATCTGATTTGGACATTGATCTGAGATAGAAGCTCTCAGTCAGTAACAGATCTCCTTGAATCATCCAAATTAATTATGAATTCTTTCAGAGTGACTTTGAGTAAGTCTCGTTGCTAAAAGTCTTGCTTTAAAAGTCAGGATGGAATAAGGAGGTCACTAACTGCTTCATCACCTTCAGAAATTTATAGCATGATTTTATGACCCACAGCAAATTTATACTTTTGTCAGTCAGTAAATCATCCCATTGTAGTTTTCATCCCAAGATGATAATCTAGGAGAGAGAAAAGGTGGAAATTACATGTGTTCTATGTATTTCAAAATTATATGATGCTCTGTTTTTATGATTAAAATCTGCCTGCTCCATTTATATCTAACATGCTTTTAATTTTCAGGTCTTTATTCTTGTTTTGTCAATTTATTAACAAAGAGTATAAGCCATATGAAAAATATTTAGAAATATTTTAGCATGTGTAACCTCACTGTGCATGTCATTTTCTCATGTTTTTTTTCTAAGCAATTTTCAAAATGACTGTTAAACTTTGGGAAGATGATTGATTAAGAGTATCAGGGCATTTGGCCCTGGTTCCTTAGCACAAACCTAAAATGTGGAAAGACTGCTTCTCAGTGAGGTGGGTAACTAATAAATTTATGGAAATTCAATTCTGGACAGTAAAAGACGCCATAGAGTTTCTAAAACTCTTCAGAGAATCTACTATAAGGGCACAGAATCTGTGGACATTCATCTGTCTATCCCACCCAATACTGGGAGACAGGAAGATGAGAACTACTATGAACAGCTCTTGGCTCCTAGCCCAATTGCCCGGAAGATAGGTGAAGAACACAAAGACTTTGGACTTAACAACCCCTAACCTTTGATCCAAGAGTTATAGAGCTCAAAAACAAATACAAAGAATAAAAACCCATCCTTGCCGACAGTTGTGACCACCTCAGCAGAACCAAGCCCTTATTTCTCTTAAGATCTTTTGGTTTTTCTCTTTTCTTTTTCATATTACACACATTTTTTTTTAAATTTTAAAAAATATTTTAAATATCATTTTATTATGTTCTATTACATTTTATTTTCTTCCATTCTGCAAGATTTTGTGTGTATTTGTGTGTGTGTATGTGTGTGTATTTTCACTGCAGGGATAGTGTTATGGTTCAGATATGTGGTGTCTCCCCACCTCCAGAAGCTCATTTGTGAAGCAATACAAAAGATTTAGAGTGGGCTGGGGATGTGGTTCAAGCTTGCCTGGGCGTATGGCCCAGGTTCGATCCTCAGCACCACATACAAACAAAGATGTTGTGTCCGCCGAAAAACTGAAAAATAAATGTTAAAAAATTCTCTCTCTCTCTTAAAAAAATAAATTTCTTAAGAAATTTAATCTAAGAAAAAGATTTAGAGGTAAAATCATTGGGTTATAAGAGCCTTAATCCAATCAGTGAAGCAGTCACCTGATCAGGATTAACTGAAGGCAGTTAGGTTATAACTCCAGGAAGTGGGTGACTGAAGGCAGGTATGTTTTGAATGGGTACATATTTTGTATGTGGAGAGTGGTGTCTCTCTCTTTGCTTCTTGGGAACCATGTCCTGTGCAGATCAGCTTTCCTCTGCCACACTATTTCACCATGATGTTCTGCCTCACCTCAAGCCCTGAGAAATGGAGTGAGTCATCTATGCACTGAGACCTCTCAAACTGTAAGTGCCAAGATAAACTTTTCCTCCTCAAAATTTTTCTTGTCAGGTCTTTTGGTCACAGCAGAGAAAAAGCTGACTAAAATAGGTCTTTAAAAATATATATATTCAGATGATTTTAATTTTAATTGCTTTTTTCTTTACCCATTTATTATTTAGACTTGGTTTGACTTGTGTGGGATGTAATTATATATGAGTTTGAGTTGTCTTGATTTTACATTTGCTTATTTATTCATATTTTGTTTTTTGTCCCTCTTATTGCACTTTCTTTACTCTCTTCCCCTACTAATTGCTAGATTTTCCTGTTTCCTCTCTCTCACTCTCATTTTTTATTACATTAAGTTTTTTTTATTCCTCCTACTTTATAATCATTATCTGTTACCTGTATCCCACCTTTCCTGTTTTTATAAAATATTTTAAATTTTCTTTGCTTTTTTATCCCATTTTCACCTAAGAAACTTCAATCTCATTATCTAATAAGATTGTATATTTAATATAATTTCTACAACATCAATGTTGCTACAATTATTAATACAGTGGGTGATGTAGTGTATACACATCTGCTATTTAATCCCTAGTTTAGTTCAGTTTTTTAATGTTGGTGCTGATGTTAAATGTGGACCCCATTCTTTCTATATATGGCATTTAGTGTTACAGATGTTATAGTAAACAGCTGAATTTTATCTTAAGGCTGTACATCTGTTGCTAGCATTAATGCTACTTCTGACTCCTCCCTTCCTCTAAGAGGGACTGTACACTTGGACACATCAATTTCACAGAGTAGAGATCCTGCTGATGAGTAACATGCATGACTCAGTCCAACAGTGAGTCTTACCACACACAAAATCTAGTTCCACCTGAGCTGCAACAATACTTCAACACATAGAATTGAGGAAACAAAATCCCTAAACCAAAAAAACAGGTCCTAATAAGGAACAACCAGAGTGGGACCTCAGGACCTACTCCTAGTCATCTGCTCATACACCAAAAATAGACAGAAGTCTCACAACAAAAAAGATATCTATATAAAAGGACATACATATAAAAGAGGAAAGGAAATTCATCTCAAATGTTGTGTGAGTCCAAGAACTCTGAAAACATACAGAAATAGTCACACAAATCACCCCCCAAAATTCACAATCCTTCACCATAGTATCTCACAGACGAAAGTGGATGACATTCCAGAGAAAGGCTACAAAATGATTATTAAAATGTTCAATAAACCAAATGAAGATCTAAGGAATGAATTAAATGAATACAAGATATGAAAGACCATTTCAATAAAGAAATAGGGATAATGAAAAACAAAACCAATCAGAACTTTTGAAAATAAAAGACATAATAAATCAAATTAAAAATTCTCTTGAAAGCATCAACACCAGATTAGATTTCATAGAAAATAGAACCCCTGGCCTTGAAGACAGGGTGTATGAGCTTGGAACTCAGTATGAAAAACAGGAAAAACGAATGACCATGAGCAATACAAGAACTCTGGGACTGTATCAAATAGAGCAAACACGAGAGACATTGGGATAAAGGAGAACATGGAGATATAGGCTAAAGGCATTAAGAACATGTGTAATGAGATAGTAACAGAAAATCTTCCTCATATTAGAAATAAGACATCCACATACAGGATACATATAGAACCTCATATAGAAAAGGTTAAAACAGAATCTCTCTGAATCACATCATAATCAAAATGCCTCACATAGAAAATAATAAAAGGATATTAAAAGCTACAAGAGAAAACATAAGGTCACAGTTAGAGGCAAATCTATAAAGCCCTCTTCTGACTTCTCAACTCATACCCTAAAATCAAGGAGGGCATGGAGTAAGATAGTCCATGCTCTAAAAGAAAACAGTTGCCAGCCAAGATTACTTAACTTGCAAATGTTTCTTTCTTATTAAATGAAGAAATAAAAGTTTTCCATAATGAAGATTAACTAAAAGAATTCATGACCACTAATCCTGCACTACAGAGAGTACTCACAGATATAGTACACAGAGAGGGACCCCAAAACAAAGCCAAATCTCATAAACAGTAGAAGATAACTGGGAGAGCAACAAAACATATGACAACCAAGGCATAATTAACTCTAGCAAGCAAACCAAAACAGCAGGAATATGTGAACACACACCTTTACAAACATTGAATGCAAATGTTCTCAACTCCCCAATTAAGATATATAGATTAGCAAAAATAATTAAAAATTTAAGATCCAACTATCTGTTTGACGCTGAAAGTAAAAGAATGAAAAAAAATATTCCTTGCAAATGAAGTCTAAAAACAATAGAGAGTACATATTCTCATATCTGACAACCCATATTTCAATAAAAAATTAATCAGAAGAGACAAAAAGCCACTAAATTCTCATAAATGGAATAAAAAGAAGTTATAACAGTGGTAAACATATATGCCCCAAATGTCAGTGCCCCTAATATATAAGAAAAAATATTTTTTGATAGTAAATTTCAGATAGACCCCAATACAATAGTACTGGGTTGTTTCAACATACACTTACCACAAATAGGTCATCCCAACATAAAATCAATAAAGATATTACAGCCCTGCATACCACTATAAATCAAAAAGATATAATAAACATCTACAGAAAATTTCACTCCAAAGACATGAATTTACATTCTTTTCAGCAGCTCATAGAACCTTTTCCAAAGTAGACCATATTCTAGGTCACAATGTAAGCCTTAGTGAATACAAAAAAAAACGATATAATCCTTCACATACTATCAGATGATAATAAATTGAAACTGGAAATCAACAACAAGAAAAATAATAGAAACCACATAAACAACACATGGGGATTGAATAATACTCATTTAAATGAAGAATAAATTAAATAAGAAATGAGAAAAATTAAGAAATCCTTAGAAACAAATGAGAACAGAAAAATAACATATTAAAATCTCTGGGACAGTATGAGAGCAATTCTAAGAGGAAATTTAATAGCATTGAGTGTCTACATTAAAAATGTGAATCCCATGATAATAACTCATATTTTCTGAATGCCCACTATATGCCAGGTACTATACTAGTTGACCTCCATAGATCAGTTTGCTCAAAACTCAAAACCAATCCATAATGAAGGCACAGAAACTTGCTCTATGTTGCACATCAGGAAGACTTGGAAGTCAGGATTCAAATCCAGGCTGACTCTTCCAGAAGAGAGATCTTTAGTCAAATTTATCATCTTATTTTCTTCCAATCATTCTTCCAAATCAAATTTACTGCTTTGGATTAACATTTGTCAATATTTAGATGATCAAAACTGTGACAAGTGTACAAATAACCATCCCTCGCTAGTCCTAGCCAGGAAACACTTTTACTTAGATACTCAAAAGATATATACTATTGTTCTACCCCTTCTGCCATCACATACATGTTCTTAAATATTTCTGTCAAGTCACAGTTGTTTCTTTTGTACTTCATGATAAAACCTTGGGGGCTTTAGTAGATTTCACTTTGTCCAGGACTCTAAGAAGATGGTGCTTGAAAAAAGTTTTACCTCTGGCTAAATGCATCCCTGAACCCAATCTGTTGAAACACATTTTCCATAGATAAAGCCATAAATTTTAACTTAAAAAATAAATAAATCCCAAATAAATAAAATTATGCTCCATCTCAAGGCCTTAGAACAGGAAGAACTAATTTCAAAATAAGTAGATGAGAGGAAAACATTAAAACCAGAGATGAAATTGAGAACAACAACAAATAAAAAATAAACAGGATCAATGCAAAAAGAGTTAATTCTTTAAAAAGATAAATGTGGTTGATAAACCTTTAGCTAAACTAATAAAAAATAATATATAAGATGCAAATCAACAAAATCAGGGATGGAAAAGGCAGTGTCACCACAGACACTTCTGAAATCTATGGGATCATTAGAAATGACTTTGCAAATTTATATTCCAATAAACTGAAAATTCAACAAGACATTTACAAATCTCTAGACACATATTAACTGCCCATATTGAATCAAGAAGATACAGAAAACCTAAGCAGACCAAAACAAAGTAATAAAATTTAAAAGCAATTAAAAACTTCCCAAAAATGAAGTTCCTAGGACCAGATAGATTCTCAGCTGAATTCTAATAAACTTTCAAATGATAACAAAACTCAGCCTTTCTCAAAACACTCCATGAAATTGAATGAGAGGGAACATTCCTAAATGCATTCTGTGAAGTTAGTATAGATCTGATACCAAAACCAGATAGATACATTAAAGAAAGAAATGGCAGACTAATATTCCCAATGAGCATAGATGCAAAAATTCTTAATATTAGCAAAGCACAGTCAACAACACAACAAGAAGATAATATCCCATGGTCAAGTTGGTTTTTAATCCCAGGAATGCAATATTGGCTAAACATATGCAAATCAATAAATGCAATTCACCACGTGTATAGAATTAAGGGGCAGAATCATATGATCATCTCAAAAGATGAAGAAAAGAACATGATACTGAATGAAGGACAGCTGAAAGCATTTTCCTTAAAATCAAGAAGACAAAGGTGTCCATTCTCAGCACTCCTATCTAATATAATTCTTGAAAATCTAGCCAGAGCAATCAGGCAAAATTCAAAATGGCCACATTGTGGAACCAGCCCAGATACACATCGATAGTTTTTAAATACGTAGTAGTTGTACACAATGTATACTTGGTCATAAAGAAGAATGACATTATGGCATTTTCTGATAAATGGATGAAAATGGAGAACATCAGGCTAAGTGAAATAAGCCAGACCCAGAAAATCAAAGATTAGATGTTCAATCTCATATGTGGAAGCTGAAGCAAAATAAAGTTTATACAAAAAGGTGGAGAGAGTTGGATATCATAAAGGTATACAGAACACCAGTGAAGTAGAAGAAGGAGATCCAGAAGGAGGGAAGAGGCACAGGAAAAGGGAGGAAATTAAAAATGAATTTTAAAAATCATAGTGTGTGCATATACAAACATACCACAGAGAATTCCACATTTATGTATAGGTAGAAAGCACAATATGAATAAATAATGAGCTAAAGGAAAATCAATAGAGTATTGGAAGAAGAATGAAAGAGGGAGGAGTGGAGGGAAAAAATGGAGTGGGAATGGAAACTGAAATAAATTAAATAAAATGCCATGAATGTAAAACCTAATGTACTGGTCTGCTCTTTGGTTATTTAACTTCTGTTGACATTATCAAAGACTTTGAAATAAACCCCAAGTAGACATTAGAGAATCTATGAGTAAACAATGATATGATTGTAAAGCAATTCATCAAGAAATTATAGATATTATGTCTCTAAGGATGTACTGACTGCTGGAGAGTTATCTGTTCATGCAAAAGTAATAAATTCACCCTTTCAAGGAAGAACATTTAATTTATTTAGGTATTCAAAAAAAATAAACATTTATGTAATTGGGCACTGTCCCCCAAATTTACATGCAAATATAATCTTAATCTGGGGTGTGTGTTAGCCAGATTTCAACTTCTTCCTGAAGCTTATGATCCAGTACTCCTAAGTGTACCTGTGTACCTGTGCTCAGGTATTGCTTCCAATGTGGGTGCATGACATACATCAAAAAATGTGCCACTGGAAGAATAACTTTAGCTCATTGCTTAATAAACCTAATTATTTAATCAGAGAAAAATTAACACAAAGATATATTGTCTAGTGCTAGGTAAGATTTGAGTATGGATAGTGTTCTCCTAAGGTACAGGTGTTAAAGGCCTCGTCCCCACAGTGGTGCTATTGCAAGGTGCTGTGGACCTTCAGGACATTGGACCTTCAGGACTTGGGACCTGAGGGTCACATCCTCAAAGTGTTGTGGAACTCTCCATGTTTGTCTTTCTCTTTGCTTTCTGGGTTATGATGTGAGCATACTCTTGGAAATGTGTTCCCAACATGATGTGGCACTTTCACCAGAAAACCAAACCAATGGGGCTCCCAGATCTTGAACTTGATCCTCCAGAACTGTGAGCCAAATTAAGCTTCTTTTTACTTCATAAATATTCTGTCTTACCTGTTTTACTATAATGGGAAAACAAAAGGTGACAGATACACTTAAGTATGAAACAATTGACAAGAAAAAAAAAAAAAAGACTACTAAAATCCATTAGGGATCACTAGGACTTCCCTTTGAGTCACTGAAAACACTCACCGTACTCAGCATATAGTAATACTAAGGGCTTATCTTAGTTAAAAAAAAAAAAATGAAACAAGATCAACAAAAGGAGAAGGATCATGGATAAACTCAGGAGGAAACTAATCTAAAATATCCAAGCATCTTCTTCAGTAGACTCACAGAGAATGCATTAAACTTCCCAATATTGAATTGTGTCAATCTTTGTGAAACATTTTCAAGTAAAGATTCTCATTAAAGTCTCAGAACCCAAGGTCTTTACTGGGAGCTGGTCAGCTAACCAAATTCTGCCATTCCTATACAAAAATTCAGACTCCAGAAAAAAATTGATATTCTGGATAAATGATACTGTTTACAATTACACATGCGGTTAGGCCCAATAACTCATTCTTAACAGAAGATGGTGGGAAACTTCTCAAAACCTAAGTTCCCAGACACTAGCCAAGGGCAAACTTTATAAGAAGAATCTTTTAGACAATCTGCTTAGGCATGCTATGTTAACTATTTTCTGCACACAAGATGTCAGACAGAGCTACTTGCAAGAAAGACACTACTCTTGGTACCCAGGAGGGAGGTTTTCCCCTGGAGCTGCTACTGTAGGTGCAGCTACTGCACTCACTCAGAGTTTTTTTCTACAGGCACCAACCAGTTGCTGCTGCCAATCAGTTGCTGCTGCTGAGGACCCACCGCTCACTACTCTTGACCCACTGCTGCTACTGCTGCCACCCAGAGATCCACTGCCAGAGTTTCTGCAGGTTTGCTTGCACACAGTGGCCTCTATTTGGGGACACTGGCACCCGAGGGTCAGGGGGCCAACCAGTTTGACACCACCATCATCTCAGTGTGGAGGCACCTCACTGGTATTTGAGAACAGCAGCTGGGACCTGGAGGTCCAGTGTTAGAGTGCCTACAGGGTTGTCTGTGCTTAGATTTTTCCTGTTGGGATTGCTGGTGACCACCATCTTCCAGCTTCTTTTCAGGTTACTTCTCTGTGTGAGCACAAATCTGGTGATCTCACTGCAAATTGGAACAGCATCAAGATCTTGGGACTGCAACGTGGTCAAGCTTGGGGTATCTGAAACTCAGATCCAGTAGTGACTGGGTCTAAATGAGCTGGTCTGGGCTTGGCTATCCCATGAAGAAGAGTCAGAGACAGGACTAAGAAAGCTTTGAACACCAATGCAAACAGTTGTTCCATTTTCCATTGAGTTTTTGTTTTATTTATTTATTTATTTATTTATTTATTTATTTCTCTTCACAAACATCTCTACCATATTTGAAAACAGGGATTTTTCATGCATCAGTTTGTTAAGGACTGTGAAGTTTAAATGGTATTTTGGAGTTTTGTTATACATTTTTATATTTTAAATTTTTTGATTGAATATAATTTTTCTCTCAATTGTCTGTTTTACTGGATTTTCTATCTTTCCTCCCACTTTCAGTCAATCTCTATCAATTTCTCTTCCACTCTTCCTATAGATTTTTACTTCTGGCTTTTCTCCTTCTTCCTCATACATCTCATGTCCTGTACAACTTCTGTTCTCCCTTTGTCCAAAATTTGAAATAGTAAAACCTTTTAGCAAATTTAATTTATATAGAGTCGATAAGAATTGAACTATTTATTTCTGTTTATTGCAAGAAAACTGTGGAAGTCTTAATAGGAACCAGTGGATTTGGGGATTCATGTTGTTTGCATTGGGTGCTATTGATATTGGGCACCCCCCCTTAAAGGTGAGGTACTGGAAACCTTCAGGGACACCATAAGTTTGCAGGGTAGAATCTGTGCTACCCTAGATTCATACTGCTAGATGGGAAAACACACAAACAACATGAACAAACAAGGGAATCAAGCACCTCAAACAAGCCAAGATGTTTTAATAATAGAATCCACTCACAACACAGTAGAAGAAACACCAGAGAAGGTGTTTAGAATGTGCATAGTTAAATTGATCTGTGAAGTAAAAAATAGTATAGGAGTGAAATCAAAGAAAAATACAGGAAGTGAAAGATCTCTTAAGTAAAGAGTTAGAAATTGTGAGAAAAAAAAAGAAACAAGAAGAAATACTCAAAGTGAAGGAATCAATAAGCCAAATTATAAATTCAATAGAAAGCATTACCAAAAGACTAGACCACTTGGAAGACAAAATCTCAAGCAATGAAGACAAAATATATTATCTTGAAAATAGAGGAAGATATTGCAGAGAAGATGATAAGAAACCATGAACAAAACATCCAAGAATTATGTGCTAACACGAAAATCAAATGTAAGAGTTATTGGGGTAGATGAAGGAGTAGAGAAATGCACAATCTTTTCTATTATATAATATCAGAAAATTTCCCAAACCTAAACAATAAAATTGAAAATCAAATACAAGAGGCTTACAGAATGCCAAATATACAAAATTATAGCAGACTCACACCAAGACACGTTATAATGAGTATGACTAGCACACTGAATAAAGGCCATGAGAGAAAAAAATCAAATTACATATGGGGGAAATCAATTCAGATCTCATCTGATTTCTCATCCCAGAGTATCAAAGCTAGGAGGTCCTAGAATAATATATTTTAAGCTCTGAAAGAAAATAGAAGTCAACCAAGAATTTTATATCCAGCAAAATTAAGTATCAGATTTGATGATGAAATAAAACCTTCCATGATAAATAAAAGTTGAAATAACAACTAGAAAGCCTGCACTGCAGAACATTCTCAACAAGACATTCCATGAAGATGAAGTGAAAGAATAGGAATAGTCAATCAAAGGAGAAACTAAATAAAAATAAAATTAAAAAGCAGAAATAAACCAAAATGAAATGGAAAACAAATCATTGAATGTTAACAGCCTTGAATGTTAACCGCCTAAACACATCAATCAAAAGACAGACTGGAAGACTGGATTAAAAAACAAGACCCAACAATATGCTGTCTTTAAGAGACTCACCTTTAGGCAAAGATATCCACAGATTGAAGGAAAAGGGATGGGAAAAACATATTTCTCACATGGATCATGGAAACAAGCACAGGTTGATATTTTCTTTATATATATATATATATATATATATATATATATATTTATTTATTTTTTATTTTTTTTTAGGTGGACACAATATCTTTATTTTCTTTTATGTGGTGCTGAGGATGGAACCCAGTGCCTCACACATGCCAGGCTAGCATGCCACCATTTGAGCCGCATCCAGAGCCCACAGGTTGATATTTTCATACCAAATTAAGTGGACTTCAAGCCAAAGTTAATCTGAGCAGACAAAGAAAGCCATTTCATACAGCTTAAGTGAATTATACATCAACAAGACATAAAACTCATAAATATTTATGCCTCAAACAATTGAGCATCTATGTACATAAAACAAACTCTTCTCAATCTCAAGAATCAAATAGATAACAACAAATCTTTTTCATTACTGTATAAATCTTCCAAACAAAAATAAACTATACAACTAAATAATACAATCAATAATGCAGACTTAACAGATATATATAAAATATTTTATCCATCAATAAGTGAATACACTTTCTTCTCAGCAACATAGATCACATCTTATACCACAAAGCAACTTTTAGCAAATAGAAAAAGTAGAGATGATACATTGCATCTTATCAGATCATAATTGAATGAAATTAGAAATCATTGATAGAATAAAACATGGAAGGTACTCTAACACCTGGAGATTAAATAATACACTATTAAATGACAAATGGATAACAGAAGAAATCAGGTATGAAATTAAAAAAAATATTTAGAGGTAAATAAGAATTTTGACATGGTGCAACATGTCAAAATCTCTAGGACACCATGAAGGCAGTGCTAAGAGGAAAGATCATTGCATTGATCTCATTAATTATAAGAATAAAAAGCCCACAAATAAGTGAGCTAACATTACAACTCAAAGCCTAGAAAAATAACAAATCAATACCCAAAACAATAGAAGAGAGGAAATAATTAAAATCAGAGATAAAATTAATAAAATTGAAAGAAACAATTTAAAAAATTGACAAAACAAAAATTGCTTCTTTGAAAAAAATAAATAAAATTGATAAAACCCTAGCCACATTAACAAAGAGAAAACTCAAATTATTAAAATACATGATGGAAAACAAAATATCAGAAAGGACACAACTGAAATAGAGAAGATTATTAGAAATAATTTTGAAATTTTATACTTCAATAAAATAGAAAATTTTAAAGACATCCACAAATTTCTAGAGGCATATAATATACCCATACTGAATCAGGAGGCCATACATCATTTAAACAGATCATTTAAAGGAATGAAATAATACACACCATCAAAAGCCTATGAATCAAGAAAATCCCAGGACCAGATAAATCCTCAGCTGACCTTGAAAGAAGAATTAACACCAATACTCCTCAAAGTATTCCATAAAATAGAAAAGGAGGGAACCTTCCAAACTCATTTTATGGGGCTAATATTACCCTGATACCAAAACCAGACAAAGACACATCAAAGAAAGAATACATCAAACCAATATCCCTGATGAACATAGACACAAAAATAATAAAATTCTGGAAAATTGCATACAAAAACATATTAAAAAGATATTGTATACCCTGTTCAAGTGGGGTTCATCCCAGGGATGCAAGGTTGATTCAACATATGGAAATCAATAAACATAATTCATCACATCAATAGACTTAAAGAATCACATGATCATCTCAATATATGCAGAAAAAGCATTTGACAGAATACAGCACCTCTTCATGTTCAAAACACTAGAAAAACTAGGGGGATAATAAAATATACCTCAACATTGTAACAGCTATATATGCTAACCCCAAGGATAGCATAATTTTAAATGGAGAAAAATTGAAAGAATTCCTCCTAAAAAATGGAACAAGAGCAAAGCAAGAGACATCACTTAAATATACTACATAACCATAGTAACAAGAGTGGCATAATATTGGCACCAAAATAGATATGTAGACTAATGGTACAGAATAGAAGACAGAGACAAACCCACATAAATATAATTATGTCATACTAAACAAAGGCACCAAAAATATTCACTAGAGAAAAGATAGCCTATTTAATAAATCATGCTGGGAAAACTGGAAATCCACATGTAACAAAATGAAATTAAACCTCTCTCACTCTGCACCAAACTCAATTCAAAGTAGATCAAAGACTTAGGCACTATAACAGAGACCTGCACCTAATAGAAGTAAAAGTAGGCCCAAATCTTCACCATGTCAGCTTAGGATCTAACTTTCTTAACAAGACCTCTAAAGCACAATAAATAAAATCAATAATTGATAAATGGGATAGAATTAAATTAAAAAGCTTCTTCTCAGCAAAGGAAACATCAATAAGTGAAGTGAGAGCCTGCATAAAGGAAGAAAATCTTCATCACATGCATTTCACATAGAGAAGTAATCTCCAAGATATATAAAGAACTCCAAAAACTTAACACCAAAAACCCCAGAGTAACGTAATCAATAAATGGGCAAAGGAACTGAACAGAAAATTCACAGAAGAAGAAATACAATTGATCAACAAATACATGAAAAAATGTCAGCCTTAAAGAATAATGAAATGATGGGATTTTCCAGTATATGAATTGAATTGGGAAATATCACGCTAAGCCAAAAAAGCCCAAAGAACCAAAGGCTGAATGTTTTCTCTGATATGTAGGTGCTAATTTACAATAAGGGGAGGAGGGAAGAATACAGTTACTTTAGATTAGACAGAAAGGAGTGAAGGGAGGGAAGGGTATGAGAGTGGAAGGATAGTAGAATGAAACAGACATTACATTATGTACATATATGGCTGTATGGCCAAAGTGATTCTACAATATGTACTACCAGAAGAATGAGAACTTATACTCCATTTATGTATGATATATCAACATGCATACATGCATTCTACTGTCACGTTTGCCTAACTAGTAAAAGAAATAAAAAACAGAAAGACTTACCACCCTTACTTATGGGGAAATAATGAGCAGATTATTAAAATTTAAAGTTTGGGAGGAGTGGCTTTCTAGAGTGAAGCTCAGCTTTAAGGGTAGAGCTGGTGGTCCACTCATCATGATGTTTCTGACTCAGAGAAAAATCTCTTTAGAGCTAGATTTCAAATATTTGATGAGCAAGAGTAACCAGATGGCTGATGTTGGCTAGGTGAACTGTTTCTGCAAGTGATAGAAAAGTTTAATCTGTAAAACCTGATTCTGCAACAAACTGACACTGAAGGTAAAGGAGTGTTCCTAGGGCGATACTGAGAGGACCTAGGAATCCACATAAGGAAGCAGAAAGGAATAAGTCCTTTTTCTAGCTCTTCATCATTCTGTAGCAGCCTCTTTCTGAATAGCCTAATGGGACAATATATTTTTTTTCAGTTTTATCCCCAGCATCACTAGTCTAGAGGGGTGGGTGTGGAACGGGGACATTAGCTTAGAAGCTAGAACAAGATTGCATGACACTTTCCAAACGAACTCATAAAATCCTAGGCTTATGAAAGAAATGTATACTTCATAAAATTGCAACCAGAATTATTTGTAGTGGTAGTGTGGGAGTATTTTCATGGCAACACACATGCTACAGTGATTTTTAAGAAATAAGTGACATTTGAAAAGTAACATGGGCACTAAAAGAGGTGACTACATCCATCAGGAAACTTTTGATCTACTTCCATGGGCAGCTAATTAAAAGTGGCATGAATGAGAATCATGCTGTTATCCCAGATGGCAGGTACGTTCCCATATTCTGTGTATTCTTCCCTTCTATTGCTGGGAGGCAGATATGATAGTCATTCAGTGGCCATAGGCAAGTTTAATAAAATTTGGAGCCTTTAAATATCTCATCTGATATCATTATTCTTTTTAATATCACATTTCTCCAGGAGGAAAATAAATCCACTTCTGTCCCCTACTTTGCTGTTGCTCAACTCATATAACTCTTACTAACATTAACGTGGTGAAAGGTATACACAATACAGTCTGGGTTGCACTTGGTTCAGGCAGCAGCGTGTCCAAAGACAGGAAAATGATAACTACTATAGGTTGATCTCTTACCATGAGAAAGGTGTTGCCCCATGTACTCACATATTAGCCCTATGTTTCTAAGTCTAGTAGATTATGTCATTTTCTATTTTATAGAAATCAACCCTAAACTCAGCTTCAAAGAATTCTAGCACCTGTGTTCTTTATAGCAGGCTGCACTGCACCCAAATATTTATTTAACTTTTTACCTTCTTAAATCTCATAATTGACTAATATTATGAACAGATCCTTGGCTTAGTAGGAGTACTGGAATAGGGGTCAAAATAGCTAATTTATATTTTTAATTCACAGTTAATTGAGCTACCTTTTACTTCTCATAAAAGTGAGCATAGCTATCTGCTAAGGAAAACAATGGAGAACAGTGGAAATATGAATTTTGCAATCAAAGTTTAGAACTTAGAGCCATTCTATCTGAATATGCTTTGAGAATTTTTAGCCAAATTTCTCAACTGCAAAATACATAATACCTAAGTCACAAGATTCCTGTAAGGACTAAAATAGTACATGTAAAATGATAGCTACACTTCACCTAATTTATGAACTTGATTCAATAAATTCCCTGTAAAGTCTTAATCATCTGCTGAAAGTTTCCCATCACTTGTAAAATTGCTTTTGACTTTTTGGTGAGTAAATAGTAAGATCTCTTTATTTAATTTCTAAACTCGATGAAACACATTTCAAGATTTCTATTTCCCATTTCCTTTCTGTCCCATGCTTCCAAGGTCCTAGCCATTAAAAATAAAACAAAAACAAACCACTTCCATCAAGAGTACTATGTTCTTGCTGTTTCAATAGCCATTTCACCCCTCACAGTTTTCAGAAGGAGTTGAGTTACTTTATTTTTAAAGTCAACATTCTAGGTCAAATCTAAAAATATATAATTTTTTATAATTGAACTCTCACCAAAAGTATCTTTTATCTTTAAAGCAGATTTTTTCATTATTACACGCATCAAGAACAACATAACCTCACTAACAGACTTTGAAAGACAATAAAAATGTACACTCTAAAAATAGGAGAGTGAGTCATAGTAAAAAGTATGTATTTTTTCTCATATTTTTATTTGTGCACTATAATTGTACTTAATGGTGGGACTAATTACTACATAATCATACATGTTCACAATATAACAATGTATTATAACAGTGTTTTTCACTATATTGAAGTAAACAGAAATTAAATGATGAACATTTAATTGGGGCAAGTCATTTTACTGGACCAATGGATAATAATCATTACTTAATTATTTACATGTTACTCATTTTGGTCTACAGTTTTATTAGGTTGTTATGGAATTTTTTCTTCAATTAGACTCTACTTCCACAAGATTAAGGCTTACAGTCTGTTAAAAAGAATTATATACCACCTGGTTAATAATAATTTTACAAGCAAAGGAAAAATATGAACATACTGTTAAGAATTCAAATGGGAATTTTATTGAATCAGACTACAAATTAAGTGAACGATGTTTTTCCCCGAATTTCTTCAAGATGATGCATATATACTAATAATGAGCAGAAAGAGGAAGAGTTAAACGTTTCTTCATGTAGATCCATAATTTTCCACTAAGGATAAAATTAACATGCATAAAATCAGTGTTATATATCAGTCTGATAGGTCATTTACAAAATCCAATCTAAATCTCAGTGACAGATCCAATCAAAGCTTGCATAAAATTCTATGTGGATAGACCAACCCTCCTTATTCCATGTGCCTTATCTGTGACAGTGATTCTTAACACATAGCTCTAGGGTGACTACCAAATGGGGACAGGGACAGTATGCAGAATGTAGAACTCATGCTTGTAACTGTCTTGGTCCAGGGGTTATACTCATGGCTTGCTCATTTTTCATAGCCTAGATATACCCATACACTCTTACTTAATTGAAAAGGAACTTGGAAAGTTTAGTCTTACTGTGTTACCAGAAGCAAAGAACCAGCTATGAGTGAGTATTAGAAACCTGTACAGTAGTCAGAGGATTTTTAAAAGTATGTATTCCTAAATACAAAATCACTATATGTGCCAGATTCTGTGCTAGGTCTTAAGAATATTATGGTTGTCAACATGGAAATTCCGTACCCTCAAATAGCCTGTTGTTAAGTGATAGATCTATAAATAGAAGTTCTTTATTTTATCTTATGTCTTTGATGCTGGGGATTGGAATCCAGGGCCCCCACTGCTAGGCCAATGATTCAATCCATTGACTCTTGGTTCAGGATCAAAGACAAATAAATGGCCTCTAGTGTTCACACTTGGTCTACAGGTGTAAAACTACTCCAAATTGACCTTGAACTGCAAAGTTTCTATCTATTGTACACCAGAATGTTATCTCTGGCCTAAACAAAGTTACAAATTAAAAGGTACTTAGCAGATGGGTGAGAAAATGTGCTCCAGTATGACTCTTCATTATATAGGGACATACACAATATTGACTAATTTTATAAAAATGAGCTGGGCTTACCAAAATTTATATTAAATTAGTAGCTCCCAATCTAGCTAAACAGCACTGAACTTGTGGCCCTAAATTCCATACTGATTTAAAAGAGGAATATGCTTAGAGGTAAAATTCAGAGGCATATAACTTGCCAAAAGTTGAAATGTCATCCTGTCAATCTGGTTTCTGACTCTGGATTGGTTAATTGTATAGAAACAAGTCATAGTCATAACAAGTAGATTTCAACCTTAAGTTTTATTGTTGTTGATGTTTGTATTGATTAAGAGACAACCACACCATTTTCAAAGACACAAGCCTCAGAGAACTAGAAAGCTAATTTTCAAAAGAGAATCTTCTCTTAAAAAAATAAATAAATAAGTAAAAATAAAAAATAAAAAATGGGGCTGAAGGACAAAGTAGAAATTAAAGAGATTTAATAGATCAGAATATACTACAAGCAAAATTAAGACGACTTAAAGAAAAATCAGGAAAACCCAAATAATGATAATTGAAAGTTTTAAATATCAAACAGCAAACAAGGAAAACAGATCCCGAGACAGACATACAGGCAATGGTTGGATAATATTTCAGATGCTGATGGAATATAGGAAACAGCAACATACTAAAAAGCTATCCAGAGTTGGTCTAAATGGATTTGACCTAATATGGACAGAGACTACAGAAAGAGGCCTTAGATTCTGAATTGAATAATTTGCCAAGATGCTCTATCCCTCAGGTACACATCACATGGCATTTAGGGTTCAAGCCCCTCCCCAAATTTCAGTGCTAAAATCTATGAAATGAAATATTGACTCTGACCATGATATCTGTCTTCAAAATTGTGAACAAGGCATCTTGAAAGATGAGACATCTTTAATTAATGTGCAATTAGACATAACAAATCTAAGCTATGAGGCCTCAACATAAAAAAAAAACCCCATAATATTAATTGATTCCTTGCCCAAAACTATTTATCTCTTGGATTAAATGACTCAGAAGACATATTGTTCAGACAAGCAGCTCTCTTAAATCAAATCAAAATCTTTCTGGTGCTTGCAAACCTCTACTATTTTCACTGATAGTGAGTCTTCTAGGGTTTGATTCAATTATATAAAGACAAGCACACCACTATTGCAAGATGATAAAGAAGTAGTGAAAATGATCCTTCTCTTATTAAGCCTTGAAACCGGAATGAACACATAAAGCAAAAAGTAACTTAAACAAATCTGTGTTAGCTAATTCAGGTTGCCAAAGAAAAATACCATAGGTGGGGTGGCTAAAACAAGATTAATTTGTCTTCATTCTAAAGTTTAGGAAGTACAAATTCAAGTTGCCGGAAAGGTAGGTTTTATTCTGAGGCCTTTTTGAGGGACTTGCAAGCAGCCACTGGTCTCTTTGTTCACAAGTCATATGAACACCCTCATGGAAGAGAGTTACCTCTAGTGTCTGTTCCTTTAAGGGCACTAATTCTGTCATGCAGGCTCCATCTTCAAAATTTCAACTAACACAGATCTTCTTTTAAAAGCCCATTGCCAAACACCATCATCTTGGGGGTTAAGGTCTTAACATGAATTTGGGGGATACACGAGCATTCAGTCCATAATCAGACGTGTTCAAGGTACGAATATAACTATTCCAGGAAGATAAAAAAAAGTGCTAGAAATAATCCTTTTCCTTACAGATCTTCTAAACTAGAGAAACTTATGAATAAACACAGAAGAAAAAAATAACCAAAACAAGATTACATATACTGCTAAAATAGCAAATCAGAAAATATAGCCATTTGAACAGCTAATGGATAAATTCATAAGCTATTAAGTTACATATGATATAGCTTAATTAATTTATTAATCTATTATAATAAATAAGAATATATGCATGTTTATCATGAATATATAGAATATAACAATATTGTATTCTGCTGTAGTGGAATGTTTGATAGATAATAGAAAATATAAGTACATTTTGACTTTACTGGAAAAATAAGATACATATTAAGACTTACTTCACAAAGAATATCATTAACTGTTTTAAATTTTGATTAGTTTTATTGCCAATACATTTTACAAATAAAGCACACAAAATATATTGTCAAGAAGTAAATATATATCCTCAAAAAAGAACAATACACAAATATTCCCAATAATATGAAAGGATATCTTAAACAAAAGATTGAGCAATAAGACCTAGACACAGAGGAGTGCACACTATTTAATGTATCAAAATACATTGAATATATTGGTCATATTGGAAAGCAGAATTACATCAACCTCTTGCAGGAGGAGTTTTTGGGAGACCCAAGAGGGCCTTTGAGGATCTAGTTATAGTCTTTTTATTTAACATATGTATTGAATATATGATTGTGTTCATTACACAACAGTTCATGAACCTATGGTATTTGCACATTGTGCTATGAATAGTTTTCTTCATTTGCAAGTAAAAAAAAAATTGAATGACTTCTGTAAGGTAAGCTAAATCAACTGACATCCAGTTGAGTCTTCACTGCAATATATAATTCTGTTTCTGTATTGTGGATTATAAACCCAGTTTCTAAAATAATAGAAATAATTATAATATGGCAAAGCATTAAACTGAATAATTTCTAACTAAAAATATTTTCAAATAATTTTATGTAAAGCTGAAAATCAGTCATTTCTTGATATTAATTTTAAAATTTTATATTAAACATTTAAAATAAATATTATAATTTGAAATGTTAATGTTTTTCTTTGGGTAATTTCTTTAGCTTTGTCCATGTAAAATAATGGAAAGTCTCAGAAGAACAATGGAGAGTGTAATAAATGCAAAATTCCGTCCACAGGCTAAACTGAATACTATAATAAACCAATTGCCCAAATCTGGCATGTCCTAAACAAATAGTGTAATTCTCTAATTATTTGTGTAAAATGACAATATAATCATAAATATAATTATTTTAATAAATGATAATATTAAATTCCTCTTAAGCCATTTAATTTATGTGAAGTTTTCTATCATTGGAGAGCTTAAACACTAATCAAAAGTCTTGGTTCACTTCATGACAACTATTTTTATTATTTGAAGACAACTCTAACACAGTAGAAAATCTCATCTCATTGTTGTAGTCAATTAAAAGAATGGAAATTACTACAACATGGTCTTTTGAATGTCATCCTTTATCCTGCATGCTAATCAGAAGTAACACAAGTTTCTGTTCTAGCAAAAATCAAGAAGTAACAGAATTTTTCCCTGTTAAAATGTCACTCATCAGTGACATTTTTTTCCCCTCAGTTTTGGCAGAGATGCTGCCAAAATATATTTATGGAAGCAATATGTACATGTGGACATTGAACTGCTTTTTTTTTCACAACTGCAGAACTATTGTAAGTCACAGAAAGATTTAAGTATGGTAGCTGAAATATTTTATGCAAATAGTCTTCATGACAGGAACAGATTTCATGGTCTAGGAACTCCATGAAGAACACATCAGTTAAGAAACCCTAATATAGTGAATCCATAGCCACTGCCTTGGGCTGGTTTGGTAAGTTTTACCTAATTTCTGTAAACCATAATAAATTACTTAAGGGGACATTGATGGTAGAAAACTATCAGGAATCAAAAAAAAATATTAAGATTTATGCCAATTAAGTGAAGTGTTTGTTCTCTTTTAATTTAGAAGAATGATTATTTTCTAGAAATGACAGAGTAACAGTCTACAATCTTCATTTGCCCCATGAGAAAACTTAGATCCATTGAGATTAAGAGGAATTTCCAGAACACATCTGTTTATTAACAACTATGCTAAGTTTAGACCCTATTTTTTTTTATTTCTGTAAACTTGACCTTCCTCCATGCCTTTCTTGCTTTCTTCTTTTCTTAGTTTTTTTCTTTTCTCCTTCCTTCCTTTTTTCTACCTCTTCTAAGATTTACCAAGATATAATCCACATGACATATCACTCACCAATTTAAAGTATATGATTTAGGGTTAGGCAACCACAATTAGAATCTAATTTAGAACATTTTAATTAGTACTTAAAAAACATTTGTTCTTCTTAGCTGTCATTCTCAGAGTTATTTACATGTCGTTGGGGGAATATATGTGCACATTTCTTTAGGGCATAAATCTACAGTGGAATGTCTGGATCAAAACTTATTCACATGTTATACATTCTCCTCAGCATTTGATATTTATGAAACATTTCATTTTAACAACTCTGATGGACATGTGGTGCTAATACATTATGGTTTTTAATTTGCATTTCCTTATCATCCAGGTATATCTTCCCTGTGAAGCATCTGTTCAAGTCTTTTGGCTTTTTTTCCCCATTGGTTATTTACTTGTATTACTATTAATAAAAATGGAAATTTAACCCATTTCAAATTCTTTAAGTTTCCTCTACCCTCCAATCTATAGAGAGCTTCTTAAAATAACCAATATCTCTTTAAAATTTACACTTGAATCTTAGAATTAACTTTTTTTCCTGTACTTTATTTTAATTAATTCATTCTAGCTTTACTCCATGCCCATTCACTGTTTGGCATTCTCCCTACTTTAGGTAGAAATAAGATTGTCTTTTTTTTTTTTTTGAGAGAGAGAGAGAGAGAGAGAGAGAGAGAGAGAGAGAGAGAGAATTTTTTTTAATATTTATTTTTTAGTTCTCGGCGGACACAACATCTTTGTTGGTATGTGGTGCTGAGGATCGAACCCGGGCCGCACGCATGCCAGGCGAGCGTGCTACCGCTTGAGCCAAGTCCCCAGCCCAAGATTGTCTTTTATTGCAGTTTATCATTCTGTACTAAACTATCTCAGTATCATGTATTTTGGATCATTTTCTTCAGTTTTCTCATTTAGAATATTTTGAGCTTAAAAGGCAGATACAGGGTGAATTCTTCTGCAGGGAGTAGAATGTGCAAAGCTATGGAAGCACAATGTTTTCAGAGAACTAAATGAAGTCCTTAACAAGACAGCAAGTAATGGATAGGTTTTGAGGTATGGAAAACTGCTGGCTCAATAAATATTACATTTTTATGCCTGTTAAATAAGCAAAAAGTAAACAAGCCAAATAAACAAGGATAGAACTGAAAAAAAGCAGGAAGGAAAGAAGGAAGAGGACAAGGAAGAAGAAAAAGGGAGCAAGGAAGAGTGGAAACCTAGAAGGATCTCAGGAAACTATGCTATTTTGAATATGAGATTTTAAGGAGGAAAAGAGGAAAAAAATGACACAGCATCAGTATTTGAGGAGACAATGGCTGAAATTTTTTCCCATACTGATAAAAATACCAAGTCAGGAATCCTATCAAATCCATTTATAATATTTTAATACTTAACCTTAGATACATCTTAGTGTAATTTCAAAATACCAAAACTGAAATAAAAAGTATTACAAATAACCAGAGGATTAAACAGTTCTCCGGCAAAGTTGTGAAAGGTAAATTGACAGCTGACTTTTTTATAGCACAATGGTAAGCTGATAGAGAATGGAATGTCATCTTTAATGTGCACATGAGGATAGAAGAGTGATGTTCTAGAATTGTGTACCAAGCAAAACTATCTTCAGTACTGAAAATGTTATGAATTCATATTGAAGCAAAAACTATGCTACCATAGGCCTTTGGCACAGGCAAATGATTACAGATAGAAGGTCTAAGAAAGAAGAGGAACGAAGATCAAAAAATGTGTTGAACATAAAGATAAATCTAAACAAATAATGATTGCACAACAAAAGTGAACAATTAGTTTCAAGATTAATAACCAAAGTCAAAATTAAAATATTCAATCACAATTACATAAAACAATGATCATTTTTGGTGTTTTAAAATTTCACTAAGATGTATGTAGATGTAAGCTTAAAAAATTATTCTAAACCTTATTCCCTGTAATATACAGCAAAAAAGTGAGTTATAATAAACTCTTCATTTAACAGGAATACTAAAATTTTATGATACATAAATAAAATATTCAGATATTTTAAGGAAGTAAATAGTAACATTTTATACTTCAACAGTTTTATTTTTATGTTTTTTTGTTGTTGTTGTTGCAGCATCATTGAAAATAGCCCCCATGGGAAATAATTAAAATTACTATCAATATATTTGAATACTTGTTGGTAAATAAATAACAGTGTAATCTAACATAATGTTATGTCTGCTATTAAAAATAATTACTTGATTAGCAGCCCTATAAGTAAAATAATAAACAAAAATCAAACTAAAACAACCCTGTAATTTCTGTAATTACATGCAAAAATATAGGAGAATCCTAGAATTAAAACTATTGGTGATAATTGGAAGACATAGAGATTTTTGCATCCTTAAATGCTGTACATGTAATGTTGCAAGAGTGCGCAAAAGCAAAAATGAAAATGAAAAAAATGAATTATTTATCATACAGCTATTAGAATAGGTATTTCTGGCCTTCTATAGGGGAGTACACCTGAAATCCCATTGGCTGAGGCAGAAGGATCTTCAGTACAAAGCCAGCCTCAGCAATTTAGCAAAGCCCTAAGCAACTCAGTGAGACCCTGTCTCTAAATAAAATACAGTTGTTAAGAACCACTGGAGTTAATCCCTAGTACCAAAAGAGAAAAAGAAAAGGAATAGGTATTTCTGAGGAGAGGAATATATGTATTTGTGTTTGAAACAGGATACATGATTGAATATAAAATATTAGGATATCTATCTATTGATCGTTCCATCGATCAATTGATTGATTGATCTATCTACCTATCTATCTATCTATCTATATGTATATATATATATACCTTAGGAACAAATATTAAAATGAATGAACATTGAGGACAATGAAAGCAAATTATTACAGCTAAATATCAGGTGTAGTCAGGAATTTGGATGATGGTGATATTTAAATTTTGTTATAGTATTAGAAAATGAAGGCACTGATTTATCATGCTTTGAATTTAAATTTACCTTGAATTAGCTAAATACCATAGTTATCAATTTATGGTTACAAATGCTTTGGTACACATTGCTTTCAATGATGTTGACCACAGTATAAAGAATTAATACTATCCACATAAAAGAGAACAATAAAACAAGATTAAAATGTTTTCTTAAGAAAACAGAATCTGAGTGCCAGCTTTAATATTTGTTGTCTGACTTCAAATCTAGTGTTCTTTCAATGAAGCACGTGTATTTTATAGGTACTCAGGTGATATAGTATAAATTGATATTATATAAACAGAAAATGACCACTGTCGTGTATTTAAAAAAATAAAATCAATTTTAAAAAATAAAAATAAAAATAAATAAAATGAATAAGACCAATCTAATGATGTGATTTTTGGTAAGATTTTTTTCCTTCCACTTTATTCTTTTCTGAAATTATTACATATTTCTATATTTATTTTTTAAGAAATGTATATATACGTACATATACATATATATATATATATCTTTTTCTTAAGCAATATATATTTTAAGCTAATGTGTGTGTGTGTGTGTGTGTGTGTGTGTGTGTGTGTGTATAAAAATTTCCAGAAAGTTCTATGTTTTTCAGACCAAATTGGAAAAAAGGATCCTGAAGCATCACTAGAGGTCTCTGAGAACCTGGATGTTATACATGATTTTTCTTTTGTATGAATTCTTCCATGGCTAAAATATCTTTATGGAATGTTCATGATTATTTAACATTTATTTAGGATTCTTTTTTGAAATTGTTTGCAGAGCAATCTGAAGACACAATGCAACCTTGGCTAGCATGAGCTAATTGCCATTCAACTTTTGAATCAATCATAAATTAACTGAGGAATCAGTGCTTCTTTCATATTTAGAATTTTCACAGAGTAATTTTTAGACATCATTTATATCAATTTTATGTATAGCTTAGTAGAGTAATAGAAAATTAAAATATTAAAGATTTTATCCCTAGATATAGCAACAAATTTGAAGATACAAAGTGAATATGCACACAAATTCCAAGGAACCTGTTTTTGAGGATGACATTAAGAAAACCAAACATGCTGTAACCATATAATTTATCTTTGTCCTGATGTACAAAGTTGTCTCCTCAGACTCCAATATAATTGCTATGTAAATATTTTATGATGTTTGAATTCATCAGTCTGTTCAAAATATAATGATTATCCATTTTTTTTGTTTTGCCTACTAGTGGGATTGCAAATTAGTAATTAAGCTATATACTGGGTATTTTTTAAGTATGTTATTTTCCATAAATATAGACAATTGAGATATTTTTATGTCAGAAAAGAATCCATTTATAATTATAAAAATTCATACTGAATATCTGAATTTTGTTTCCATATTTTAATCAAACCTTATGACCTGGTATATATAATGTATTAACATTCTGATTTTTTTATCTAATTTTAAGCTAAATTTTCCTACACAGCTTTGGTAATATTCCAGAAGGAACGAGGCAAATCATTTATCACTGATATTCTATAAATAATTTTGATAATGAGAGAAGAAACATGAGCCAAATTAAATGTGGTTTCTTGCCAAAAATGCAGTTAGCTCTGAAGGCAGTGCCTAGAATACATAAAGGTAAAGAAGTGTTCCTGTCAACTTTCAAAGGCAACCTTCCCATTCAATTACACAAGGGTGACAGATGCCTAGCTGAGTCAACAGGCACATTGCATGAGAACAAACTTAGATTATTTATCCAGAGCCGTGTTTATGTTAAATTGGGATAACTTGAGCCTTGGGAAAACTGTAGACAAGGAAAGGATTTTTGGTTAAACTTCCTTTTTGGAGAAGAGCAAATGTCATTTCTGTTAGTTCTGGCAAATATAATCAAGCTGTGATGTTTAGAGTAGATGTGTTCAAGAAAAGATATTGTATACCAAAGAATAAGCTCTTCATGGCATTAAAAATACCCACAAAGTGATAATGGGGCTTTTAGTTCACGTGAGATTAAACATTTCTTCAGTCCTGAGTTGCACATGATCGTTTTTTCTTAAAGCTCTTTCTCTTTAAAATGTCATAATCTGTCAGATGAACTATTCTTTTCATCACATTAGTTAGAAATGAAGTATGTAGAATCAGAAGGAAGGAAAGGAAGAAGGAAGAAAGGAAGGGAAAGAGGAAGAGACCGTTTTTAAAAAGCTTTTTGGGAATGTGAACAGTTACTCTAGAACTCTATTTCAAAATGTTTCGTTTCTGTAATAAATTAATTTCCTACTTTTCTTCTACATTGTAGAGACATAAAAGATCACAATATCAGAACACATTACATAGATCCTCACCTATTCATTCCCCAACATTCTCATGGCACAGCAGGAAATGAAGAAATTTTCACAAGAGCAGACCAATGAAGTTTTTTATATTAATTCTCCAGTGTAATTTTCCTTTTACAGTTAAGTGTATTTTTTTTGCATTTGGTAGTTTAAAAATTAATAAATAAATATTTATTATGATGAAATCAGGAACTCCAGTTCATGATTAAAGTATACACTTAAGAAGCCTCATTTTGTTAACAACTAAAAACACAGTGCTCTCTCTTTTCTTTTTAAATCTGAAAAGACTGTTTGGGGTATATCTTCTGAGCTTGCATAAAAGACAAATCCAGCTGTGTCTTGTCTCACATTTGCTCTTCTCACAAATATTTATATGACCTTACACTGTTCTACTTCCGCACACAACTGGTCATCTTTGAACTAGAAATATGTGATTTGGATACATATCCTCAGCTAATTTTTTAAAATATTTTTTTGTTATCTTTTCTCCCAGCATGCTAAGTTCAGATCGCTTAACTGAAACAAGGAACTAAAGAACCACTACAGATGATTCAAAAAATTAAATTGAATAATACAAAAGATTAGGCATAAATCTGTGGATTATTCTGAAAATTGCCTTATCTCTCTACTCTTAGAAATCTGACCTGGGAGCCATCATTAAACTGTTTGGAAATACATATTTTCTTTCAGTACAGACAGAAATTAACTACGGGGGAAAAAATCACAAAAATAATTATTTCGGTTCTGGCAAATATTATAATGAGATATCCCAAAAGTGTAAAAGGAAGGATAGTCTAAAATACAGAAAATTCCACTTTGAAATATAAATTTTAGTACCAAAGAAAAATATAGAAATAAAATATACAACTTTCAAATAGAAATAGAATCAGAAAGATGATAGACAGTTACATAGTAAACAAATTTAAAATGAAAGATGATTAAATAATAGATTATAATTTAAGAATTCTTTATTTCATGACTTTTAGTAATTTATCAACATAATAAAATTTTTAGTATTAAATACACCTAGAGCTGTTTGCTCAAAAGTTTTGTTGACAGTTTTGAGATTGAAGTAAATGTTTTGAGATTTAAAACACATTTTATATAATATATTTGTACATCTTCTAATATCCAATAGACATTTTATGTCCCTCAAGGATAGGCAAAGTTTTGCCCTCAGGCCATATTTAGCCCACTTCCTGTTCTTGTGACATATAATTGAAATAAAGCCACACCCTTTATTTGCAAAGTCTGGCAAAGTTGGAAGTTGGTGCAGTAAAGCCTCCTATTATATAGATGTCAACAGTGTGCAAACAGATGAAAATCTAAGAAAACAAAAAGTAATCCATTGTGTTTGCATTTGGAAATAACCAGTAAAGAAAATCTTGAACATTTGAAAAGGATGGTTTCACAAGAATATCATTGAGGAGCATTTCTCTATTGTTAATATTACTATCTTTTATTATTATGTGACTAATAATCTGTATTTATATAAATTCTTGATAAGACTATTTCGGAGAAAAGGAAGTCTGAAAATTCTACCCAGGAAGCCAGAACACATCCTAAGAACTATAATGTTAAATGATAGGAAAGGCTGTTAGTACAGCTTAAATCATTCTGCCTGTGTATGTATATGTGTGTTTGTGTGTTTCTGGACATCAAACCTTGTTTTCTGAAGTTGTATACCCAAAGTCAGGGTAAAGCCATCTTAAGAAGGATGAGTATTACTGACATCCTCTAAATAAACAGGAAAAAAATAAACCTGATAAAAAAAATGAGCTGTTATTTTCAAATGAGAAAAGATTGAAAGAAATGCAAAGTAGTAAATCTATGACATAAAAACATCTAAATTTGATTTACTATTAGAATCTGAAAAAAGGGGAAGAATGAAGAGTTAGGCATAATGTAAAAGATATTCAACAAACAACTTTGCTCCTATTTTTTGCATTTATCATTACATGTTGACATTGAACACAGAAAATCTTTCTTCAAACAAGTATACAAAGAGTTGCGGGTCATCATCTTTCAAAGCAAAGAGGTTGTTTTTTCTTTCTCTTTGAGATTTTTTTCTGTATTGTACTGAGATTCCTACAAGCTTCCAGAGTGATGCTATTAATATGAATATTAGCAATGAGTGGGGATAAAGTGATGAAATTATTTATTTATCTATCAACTTATTTATTTATTTATATAGTGCTGAGGATTGAATACAGGGCATCATGCATGCTAGGAAAGCACCCTCCCCCAAACAGTAAAATTAATATATAGTTTACTTATACTGACTAGGTTGTAATGTAGTAGTTAGTAATGAGCAGCGGAACACAAATTAATAACATGTCAAAGGTTTTCTTTAAATTGTATTTAAGGCAAATGAATAATCAAGTAACTTACAGAAAAAAAACAATAAGTGTATAAACCCTGCTAATAAATAGGGAAAATCAAAGGGATATGTCAAGAAAGAAAGATCATTGGGGATAACTTCTGAAAGGGTCCACTGGGGTCCTTGTAAAGTTAGGATTTATGGCCATAGGTATCTCAATATAGTTTAGAAGAGAAACTTCTTTAGTAGTGCAGACCCACTAAGGTAAAGTTTGTCTAGTCATTGATGCCTATCCCACATTAATATGGAATCCACTTGTAGATGAAGCATCCCTGAATAGGATGAGCTCATGACAGCTCTGGAGAAAAACAGCAGGATCAAAACCTCTTTGAAGGAGGAGATGAATATCTGATTAGCTAAGATGACGGAAGGTGGACCCCAGCTCAACACAACATAGAATTGCAATAAATTTTGAAGCAGTACTGTTTTATTTCTTTCTTTGCCTGGAGAAGCACCCTCTCTTGAGAGTGCTTCTATGCTTGAGACTTATTCTACTCTCACTTATAATAAAATTCTCTTGCTTGGCTATAAGTGTCTGACTTCATTTTTCTTTTTTTTTTTTTTTTCAATCAGGGCATAAGAATTAAGAGGTTTTGAGCTTCAGCTCCCCACTCTCCTGTGACAAAGTTTCATGAAAAAAAATGAAGAATATATATATATTTTTTTTTCTTAGCCTCATTATTAAGTCTTGGTAAATGTCAGGCTTTCCCATGTTTGACATAATATGAACTTAATTTTACTCCTCAGATCAGACATCACACTGGACTAGACCCACAGAAGAAACAATTCACAGTCTCCCAATACAGTGCACCTGTATAAGAGGGAGCAGAAACCTTGGAAAGAGAAGGAAAGGAGAAATGATCTGGGGGACTGCTTTCTTTGCCTTGGGGGATAGAGATTAGCTTGCTTTTACCCTTCATGAAGATACAAAAGAAAATGAAAGGATAGTAGCTAAACACACACACACACACACACACACACACACACACACAAGTGGGGGGACTGTCCAATTCACATCTATAGATGCCAGAGAAAAGCTCACCAGATGCTGCTGAAACACTAAATGATTTTGGCTATGATTATCATCATCAATGAAGGACAAATGCTATTTTAAATCAGCAAAAGAGTCAAATCCATGGCCCTTTTTGTGAAGCTGGGCCTAAGAATTTTTCATATCTCCTCTACAGATTGCCAGTGAGCCGAGCAATAGTTAAAAATGTACATACTTTGCTGGGCTTCTGATTTTATTTCAGATATTATCATTCACATTAAATTATGTTGCATTAACTCCTATTGGGCAGAAATATTTCTGATGCATTTGCTTCTCACACTTAAGATGGAAAACTGACAGTTTATCAGCATATTATATTTGCCCACTTTCAAAACTTCAGAGCTGAAATGAAAGAAAATAGGTCTGTGCTAGGAATAAACTGAGGATTAGGAACCCATTTATGCCTGTAAGTAATTTGCTTTGCTAGTTCTTGTGAAACCCAGAGGAAACTCTTGCATCCAACACTAAGGGGCAATTATTTGAGTTTTGCAAATGATCACATTGATACACTGTGATCATTATATCTTTCCTTTATATTTCCAGGTACTCTAAGTTAGTTTCAGCTATAAAAACAGAATATGATAGACCAGATAATTTATAAATAATAGAAATTTATTTGGCTCACAGTTCTGGAAGCTGGCCTTCATATCTGACATCTCACAGTTTCTCTTCACTCCTCACCTTACCTTACTTTACTTTACCTTCCCCTTTTCCCCTCTTCCTCCCTCCCCCTCCCTCTCCCTCTCTCTCTCTCTCTCTCTCCCCCCCCTCCTTCCCTCCCTCTCTCCTTTCATCTTCCTCCTGTGAAAACATAGTGGCAACTCCATGAAGGCAACCACTCCATTAACTGATCCACTCCCCCATTCCCAAATTTATTCAATTGTTTAGTGACTTTGCTGGAGAATTTGAGCCAAGTTTCTCCCATTCCCACTGTGTGGAGCCCATAGTATTGCTTCTTGGAGGGCAATATTACATTTGGTTGGTTTTTTTGGTTTTTTTTTTTTTTTTTTTTTACCATCAGACTGAGACATCAATGGCTTTAGCAGGACATATTTGGCTTTTCCATTCCCTGGTCTCTGTTATGGCATCTGCCTCTGCGGGTTTTGCACTTTGCTGGTAAGTTCTACTGGTTGCGTTGGTTTGCCCTATTGTTGTTGACAAAGTCCTGGGACATATGTTGGTCACAGTCTGATTCAATTAAAATCAGGTTCTTTTCAGGGTCATTCTTGTGGCCAGTCTTTGAAGTTTGTTATAAGAATTGGAGTATTATGCTTGGATGTCCACTCTGGTAAAATATGTGTTCTGCAGTTTAGCTGTTGCCCTTATGTAGCTACCAACCTCCTTCTAATTGATTATCACAGAAATATTTTTGTTTTAGGGAGTACCCTTAGGCTTGAACTTTTTCAAAATCTGTTTCCATTTAACTCCGCATTTGGAACAAAATCTACTTCTTCCCCTTGGCAGAATTTCTAAGCTACTGCACAGGAGTTGGGGCAAGGACAGTTACTCAGAGTAACACCCTTTGTGAATGGGTTCCTGGTTGGGACAGTAGCCTGTGGTCTTCTAAGACTGTCTTTCCCGGTGTGAAACATCTATGCTATCAGTGAGTTGTGGCTAGAGCAATCAGGTACCCAGAATTCATGACCTACCAAATCTGTGTTAAGTCTCTGATTCATGAGTTATAACGCTGTGGAGAACAGTTTACTCTCTTGGCTTCCCTCACCCAAAATTTACCTCTTCACAGAGTAGCTGGGGAATGAGCAATGAGAAGAGCTACCAATCTCAGAGAGATAGCTAGTCCTTGACTGAGACCTGGAGTGAGGGGAATCACATCTTTCAGGCCACAAGTTCTGCAAGTGCATCTTTAACTAGTCTGAACTGTGTTGGGTGAAGGAGAGCATGTGTCTCAAGGGTCATTGTGTGTTCTCACAAGGACTAAATAGATTTTCTAGGATAAATGTTTCTTTGTTGGTTATATGTCCTTAGGACAATTTCCAGAAACGTTAAATGGTTGCTTTTTGCTTGTTTATAAATTTTATGAGTTATGGTTTTTCAAGTTATAACTATTTCTCAGGGGCACCAGACAAGAGAACACCTCATGCCCCACATCCAAAAGCAGAATTATTCCAGATTTCTTTATATTTAATTGTTTAATTTTTCAATGTGGTGTTCATTTAGCGATTCAACAGCTACTTGAAGGCAATCTTTGAGAATATTTCAGAGTGAAGAACAAATCATGGCAGGAAAAAAAAAAGTACTAATATCCGAATCTACCTAAGCACATATAATGCCTCCAGAAAATAGCACTTAAGTAATCTCAACAATAAATTGTTTATTATTAATATATTTCCACTAAAATCACTGTCAGGATAAAGAAAAAATTTCATTAGGATGCAGAGCACAGAGGTTAAGAGCAGAGGTATGGAAACAAGAGCTTTCTTGTTGAATTCAAGTCTGGCATTTAATGACAAGGCAATTAACCTTGCTCTGCCTTTGCTACCTTATCAATAAAATTAGGATAATTGTGAGTTAATATTTACAAAACTCTTAGAGTAATCACTGGCATGGAGTAATTGTTATATAAATATTTGCTATTCTTTTAATAATAATGAAACACGTTGGCTACATGGTAGAATTCAAGTCATGTATAAAATTACTCCATATACATTTATTTTTAGAACCAGTTAATTACATTAAGCCTACTTACATTAAGCCTACTACAAAAAGCCTTTTTAATAACAAAAGTGTGAGTTTTTAAGACCTAGCGGTTCAACATAATCTCAAAAAGGAGATAATCATAAAGGATTATATTCTTAAAGATATCTATATTTTTAAAAACCTATAATTAACATAATTTTCAGTGAATTCAAATGGCTTCTATGGCCTGTGAAAAGAAATTAGATTAACATGGAAAGTTTTGAACTTTTAAATATTATATTTCAACTTCAAGAGATTTGGTTATATTTTCCAAAATGCATTGAGCATCCGGAATATTTATTTCTTCACATACTATATTTTACTGAAAGGCTTTTCATCCAAAAGCCATTAAAGTAAAAAAAAAATCAAGCCTTTCCTATGCCTGTCATAAATGGTTCTCCATCATGACACAGGAAATTGATAGTATCTGTATAGGAGGAATTCCAACCTACCAGATTCCTTAAGAAGAATAAGTTGAGATCAAGTTGCTCTTTAATAATGTAGCAATGAAATCAGGAGACTTCAATTGTTTTATTTGTTTGCTTATTTGTTCATTTTGTTTTGTTTTTCCTGATACCCCAGTTCTGATGCCTGAGTAGACAGTATCTTTCCTTTCTATGTTCTTTCCTTTCTCAGGTCACATATGATAAAAATATGGGGTAGTGGTAAATTCAGACACAATAAGAGCTACAGTTGTGCTGAATAGATCTTCTTTTAGGTTTGATTTGAAATGTTTGATGATGAGATGCCCAGGTAGCCTCTCTTCGCAGTATTCTTCTACCTCTTTGAATATACTTTTTACTCTTTGTGATTTCTCTTGAATGAATCCATCTTTTTATGGGACACTGCTCGACTATCCTTTGTTCTATTCAATCTTTCCATCTTCAAATGCCTTTTTCAGAAACCAATCATTAATAATTAACCAATGAATCTTTTTCACCAAGACATTAAAGTGGTCACAGAGAAGCAAATAAATGAACTTTGAAAAAAACTTATATTGCTTAAAGTCTTGATATGTAGTAATCAATTTGGGTTGATAATAATTATTCTTTTATTAAGTGCTAACAAAGAAGAAGAAATAAGGTGATACTATAAGACAAAAAATACTTTAGATACAATAGAGTTGAAAATAGTTCTTCTGAAAATCTACAAAATGTAAAGACAGTTGAATTTAGCATTCTGTTTTTACCAACTCAGTGCAAATGAAAACAGGTTTACGGGGAGCACTGGCCAAATACTAGGGATTTTACTGTTGAGAATAAGCTTAGAGAAACAAGGCCAAAAATTACCTGCAATATTTCAATAAAGCTATTAAAGATTTGCTTATGGTTGATGTTATTTCCTTCATTTTATTTGAAGCTTTTTTTCTTACTATTGATATTTAAATGAAATCAATTAATCTCCTTAATTGAATATTAAATTAATGTTGTTTAATGATTTACAAATAAACATAATTTTGAAAAAAGAACCCCAGTGTTTGTCATTTATTTTCCTGAAGCTAACCATGTGTATATGACTGTGCAATTCTGATATTCCTTAAGAAAAGGCACACAAGGTGGGTAAATTTTCTTCTGGAGACTTGTTTTGGAAGGAAAAGCAAATTCTCTATAGAGAAACTACAAAAGGTGATGAAAACTCTCCTCAAAATATAAAATACAGACTTGCAAAACACATTGAGAAGCTCCGTTGTGTGGACAAATTACGTGGTTTATTCATGTTTTCCAAATGTTTCCGAAGACAGAAGAACTTGGCATAAAAATCTCACCATGTCATTGAGTTGGTACAAAGCTGTCTTTTGCCAGTGCCATGTGATTACATTGCTGCTCACTGCCACTAAAAGGTTATCCTAGTTTTATTCCTGATGATAAACAAAAAGAAATACTTACTGTGTACATGGATGATACTTCTGCTTTGAATTTTGTTTTACCTTATTTTGTCAATTAGCATTTGATTTCTCCAACACGTTTAGGGTGAAAATGTTATATATCCTGACTTTCTGCAGTTTTTATTATCTTAAAATTGTAATTAGAAGAACAGTTTAAATTAGAAGAACACTTTTAAAAAAGTGAAATATTTTTGACTATGTACAATCATTGTTATATTTTATTTTTTCAATTTTTAAAAGTATTATTTGTACAAAATAAATAAGAAGAAAAGTTGCCAATGTGGTACAAGGAAAACATTTACATGTTATTTGAATAGAAAGGTGATATGAAATTCATTCTGCTAAGTATTCACTTTTTATCTAAATAAAAAATTATTTGATATGGCACAATGATTTACCATAACCTTAAACACCAACTCAATTATTTATTTATTCAGAAACCAAATGTTTCTTTGTTCCTCCATCTTTATGGCATGTCTTATTTTCACCCTGTAAAATTAGACATCATTGAAGAGTAGCCATGAGGGAATTCCCTAGATATTCCCTACATACATAAGCACTGACAGACTTCAATATTTAAATTTCTTATAAATTCCATGTCTTATTTGAAATTTGGCTATTTATAAGTATATGATTCTTATGAAATAAAATACCAAACATTAGATAGTTTTTCATTACTGTAACAAACACCTCAGATAATCAACTTATAAAGAGAAAAAGATTATTTTAGCTCACACTTTTACAGGTTTCAGTTCATGAGTGATAGGCCCCATGGTCTTTGGGCATAGCAAAACCATTCATCTCATGTCCAAGTTGCAAAAGAGAGAGAAAAAGACTTTCATCCCATTTGAGGACATGCCCCACTATTCTAAGATCTCCCACTAGAGCACTTCTTTCTTTTCTTTTCTTTTTTTTTTTTTTGAATTTCCATAAGTTTTTTTTAATTTTTAATTTTTTTTTAATTAGACCATTTCTTAAAGGTTCACCACCTCCCAATAGTGCCACAGGCTTGTGAGGAAGCCTTTAACACATAAGCCTTTGGGGGATGTTTCAGATTCAAGATAAACACCAACTCAATTTTATAAGATTAAAATCTGTGGTTCATTACAAGTTTACATGTATTTTACTCTGCTATGATAGTCCCATTTTTTCCTTCTATGTTATTACTTATCTGAAGCAATGTATTTTTCCTATCTATGTTTAAGTATTAACATATTCATGAAGTTATGTAACATATAGACAAAAATACAGTTTCCAAAGATTAAATGACTTCCCATACATATAGAAAGGAAGGCAAGAAAATGTCAGATAGGTGGAAGAGGATGGAAATTCTTATCATTCTTCTAAATTTTAATGTTATCATGTTATATTTCTACAATGCTACATATTTTTCTTGAGTCCTGGTAATATGTTGCTATTATTAGTAACCTCTGAAATTTCTTTAACATAATGCAATTATATTAAAAACATAGAATAAAGCCATTTTTCTGGTTTTTTTTTTTTTTTTTTTACATGTTTGTTAAAATGCTGCTAAATCCTTTTCAGTTCTTCCCTGGGAAAGTAACTGAGCATCTGTCTGAAACAAAATCATAGGGCACAATAGATCCAGGTCTACTTTAAAGATTTCTCTACATGACAAATAAGCTTATGGTTTTATGGCTTTACATTACTTCATCTAATTCTCTCTGTCAATTGACCAAGGAACATCTTATATCCTCATGAGCGTTCATTAAATTTACTACAGAGTATCAAGTACATGTGGATTTAAGACTTTCTCAAGTAAATTCTTTGAGAGGAAGTTATACTTTTGATTAACCTCATCAGCAATTTTCAGTACTTTTCTCACCTACACATTTCTTAGGGATAAAACGTGTGCCTAACATATCTGAGAACCTGAGAGGTCTTGAATTCTGCTCACCTTGAGAGGTGTGGATCTGGGAGGCTGTGATAGAAACTCTGGGGAGAAGGAAGTAGGTCATACCTGGGAGATCCTTATATATTTTTAGCATGGAAATTGGGTAGATTCTCTGCCAATATACACACACATACACACACATACACACACACACACACATACACACTCACACACTCACAAGCATTTGAGAATTGCTATTTTTTATATATATTTATTTTTAGTTGTAGTTGGAACCAATACTTTTATTTTTATTTCTTTTTATGTGGTGCTGAAGATCGAGCCCAGTGTCTCGCATGTGCTAGGCAAGCGCTCTGCCCCTGAGCCACAACCCAGCCCCAAGAATTGCTATTTTAGAAGATGAAGTCCAGTATTTTCTAAAATGATAAAATGAAAGAGAAGAATCAAAATTTTGCAGATGCAACAGTGAATTTTCAAAGGACACCAACTTAATGAATTTCACAGAACATGCTTTTAATCTGAAGTATTTAACATTATTTTTGAGATAGGAATCATTTTTTAGTTCATGTCTAAGGGTGTAAGTTAAAAATTTTGCCAGGTCATCTGATGTGTTTTTTAGGATTTGTTTCTTTCATCTCTTAGACTCAATATTTTATTTCAATTGAATGCTGAAAATGACTTCATAAAAAGATGAAAAATATTTTATTTAATTCTAAATTTACTTCTAGAGAATAAAAATAAAATTAGGAAATAGTAAGATAATGAATCTATTAATTGAATTACCTAACTATAAAATTATTTTAACATTTACTGTAAAAAGGCATATTTCTAAAGAGGATTTCCTCTCCTTAGTTTTCCTGTTTCTTGGACTGCTAACTTCTCTGGATACATTCCTGGCTAGATTCTGTCTGTTCACTCATTCTTTCTATAGTGAGGTGGAGCAAGAGCCAGAATTATAGCTCTGCTTTGCTCTTCTTTGGTAACAAACTTGTGTTTGAAGACCCAATATATTCTCCTTTTCCATGTGCTAAGTCTTACTTGGCAGGTTCCTCCTTGTGGAGACGTGTTATTGATGGGTGAGTAGGCAGTTTTGACAAATGTGTTAGTCCTAGTTGCAAGTCCTTGGACTTTGCTCTAAATTAATTTCCTATTTGGCTATCATATAAAATGGAAGTATTACCTTGGCTATTACCTGTTTGTTGCTGATGGTCCTCCAAGGTCTCAACAGAAATAAGGAGACCCATTTCACAGTTGAAATAAAACATTCTGAAATTCAGCTTTATGGAAGATGTAAACAATAGTATTCTTATAAGAGAATGTTTGAGTCAAGCCCATCAGACAGTGGCTATATATACTTGAGTAGGCCATTCATCCTCTGAAACACAGCTATGTCAGTAGTAAAATAAAAATAAACACCCATGCTATAAGGGATGACATAGGATTGCCTTCTAGACCTGGTCAATAGTATGCATACAATAAATGGTAGTTCTAATGATATGCAAAGGTAAATCAGAAGCCCGCCATGGTGATGAAAATTAACTTATGTTCCAGACAAAACTTCCACATTTACATTACCTCCTAGACAAATATGTCATAAATAAAATTAACAAAGCTCTAACTTTATGGCCAGTTTCATGAACATATTTCCTTGAAGAAAAATAATATTAATTGGGAACCCATCAGCACAACATAAAATAATCCAGAAGAGCATGCATAAGACACGTATCTATTTGAATGTATGATTCATGGGGTTCCATTTCACCTAGGAAAAAAATAAAAATGATGTATTAACATGCAAATGTGTGACTGTTTCTTTGTATATTCAAGCATGTGTGTGTGTGTTTTACAATATGATATCCTTTCCTAAGAAATTATACATGACTACAGTGTCAAATAGAAAAATGGTGGCTCATGCCAACTTTGGAGTATAGTTTATTAATAACTTATCATTAGAAGTACATAATGTATAATTACACTTGATCCTAGTGTAAAACCTTTCAGCTTCCAATATTGAAAAGAAAGTCCAAATGTTCCCCTGACTACAAGAATAAAACTTGACTTCTGTCTAGGTATCAGCTCTCATCCTTTCTGCTAAGCACAATTTTTAATAGCTTTATGAAGGTATAATTTACATACCATATAATTCAGCAATTTTAAATATAATTTCATGAGACTTCATGAATTAAAATATGCCATTATTAGGCAATATTTTGCATATGTTGACTGAATATAAAGAAATATAAAGAATATACTAATTAGCCTTCAGTTATTGTGAAGTCAGTCACTATAAGTGGTTTAGTCACAACTTTATTCTTTCATATTAGTTTAGTTTTGTGCAAAATTCATATAAGTGACCGTCAATTTTAAATAATCAATAACTGGAAGAGAAACAAGAAGTACAACTATAAATTCCTGTTCTACAAATAATACTTCTGCCTTGCGAACTTTAGATATTTTTTCACTTTATAAATGTACACTTATCATCACTCTACAGACAAAACAACCTATCAGTACAAAGTAAGCTCCCAAAATCTGAAAACCCCAAAATCCAAAAGTTTAAAAACAATTATTTTATTTTTGATTAACATATATAAATTCTGCATATTAATGCAGTACAGTGTGGTATTTCCACAAATGAATACTGCATGCATGGTCCAAACGCAACCTCCATTTCCTACCATTATCCCCAACATTTACTGCCTTCCCAACTTCTAGACTTGGGCTGATGTTTTTTTAGTTGCCATATCTGAAAGAGAACATGTGGTACTTGTGTTTCTGTGACTAGTTTATTTCCCTTAACATAACATCCTCCAAATCACAGAGCAGCAGAGAACTAAAAAAGAACCAACACTTACTAGTACAGTAAACTCTCAAACCACCAAGATGAACAAGAAAAGAACAGAGAGCATTCATTAGAAAAAAATGAGCAAAATAAGAGGAGTAAGTCGTTACCCATCAATAATAACCTTGAATGTAAACATACTAAATTTTCCAATTAAAATACACAAAGTGGCAAAATGAATAAAGAAAATAAGGTCCAACAATACACTGCCTACATAAAACTCAACTGCCGAATAAAGACACAAATGGGCTGCAAGAAAAAGGGTAGAAAATGATAGTCAGTGCAAAAGGAAAACTAAAGCAAGAAGAGTAGCAATGTTTATATCTGGCAAAATGAACTTTAAGATGAAAACTGTGAGGCAAAGAAGGTTACTATATAATGATCAAGGGGTCAAGTCAGCAAGAAATGATAGCAATTACTATAAACCCATATGCACCTAATGTCAGGAGACCCAACTTTATAACACATAGTATTAGAACTAAAGGTGGAGACAAGCTCCAATACAATAATGACAACACTCCACTTTCATCAACAGACAGCTCATTTAGACAAAAAACAAACAAACAAACAAAAAAAAACTGACAAAGAAACATCAAAGTTATATAATATAATAGGAATGGTGGCACAGGTATATAATTCCAGCTATTTCAGAGGTTATAGCAAGAGGATTTCAAGCTTGAGGCCTGCCTCAGCAATTTAATGAGACACTGTCTCAAAATAAAAGATGGTCATGGTAGGTAGCTCAGTTGTAAAGTGTCCCTCAGTTCAATCACTCATACCAGAAGAAGAAAAGAACAAGACATAGATAAAATAGACTTAAAGATTTACTCAACTGTTCATTCATTAGCTATAGAACAGATATTTCTTTTATTAGTGTACAGAAAATTCTCTAGAATATACCATATATTAAGCCTTAAAATAAATCTTAACAATTAAAAATTTAAATAACATCCTACATAATTTCTGATTACAGTGGATTAAAACTAGAAGTTAACAATAAAAACAAAAAATGTTAGAAATTATACAAATACATGGAGACTGAACAATCCACTTCTGAACAAACCATGGGTCAACAAAGAACTTACAGAGAAATTTTAAAAATTCTTGAAAGAAATAGACATGAAAATCCAACATGCTAAAACTGTGGGATACAAAACCCCAAACTTGAACATGAACTTTAAACCTGAAAGTAAAAAATTCCACATTTGCATCATGTGACAGTTCACAGTCAAAACCCATGCACATTAAAAATATTATGCAAAATTATCTTCAAACTATGCATATAAGTAGGCATATGAGGCATATATAAAAACATTTGTTATTTAGATTTGGATTTCTCTCTCTCTCTCTCTCTCTCTCACTATATATATATATATATATATATATATATATATATATATATAAATGGTGGTTTTTCATATATATATGTTTTTCATATATATATATGAAATCAGAAACACTTCTGATCCCAACACGTCTGATCCCAAGTATTTTAAATAAGGTATATCAATACTCTAGTTATTAAAGACCACTTCAGTAGGAAAAAAGGCAGAGCTTATCTATGTGAAACACACACATTTAAATAGTAATGCATATAATTAAACTATATTAATAATAAATTGGACAAGGTGTTGTTTAGATAGCTTAAATCAAGAATTTACTTGGAATAAAATACCAGACTAATTTAATTAACTAGCTAAAATTAAACCATGAGTGAGAAACTTTGGAAAAGATTGTCATTATAATTCAAAAGTATGTTGTTTAAAAAATGAGGAGTTGAAAGAAATAAAAATATACCAGCCAAGAGATTTTTACAAAAAAAAAAAAATCAGGTGGGTTTCCAAGATTGAGATTGGAAAAAAAAGTGAGATGAAATAGTGTAAAGACAAAACTGATGGAGCTTATTAGAGCTCTTAGTGACTAATGGGTCTTAAGTGATAGATTGAGGTCCAGTTTAAACATTGTCAAATTCCTCTAGAGATTTATTGATGTACAGAGACAAACTAGGCCATTGAATTTAATGATTCTAAATTATTAGTGTCTGACATAAAAGTAGTTTCAATTCAGTATGGGATGAAGAGCAGCATCTTGAGCAGAAACTAGATGAAATGAGTAAAAAATAATCTTTATAAATAATTGAATACATAAAGATAGATAAGTCATGTTTCAAGGGAAAAGAAGATGGAGAGATGATGTCTTTGAGTTTTGAGAGATACTTGATTCCTCACTTTGTACAGTTCTTAGTAGTAAGTTTTGATGCCCATGCCTTTATAACAGCATTCAAAGTTCATATCATTATGAGAATGAGTAAACTTCGTTCTTCATATGAGAAGAACCAGTGTTTGCTTTATGTTTTTTATTTGTTTGTTTGTTTGTTTTTAATATTTTTAGTTCTCAATGAACCTTTATTTTATTTATTTACACGTGGTGCTGAGAATTGAACCCAGTGCCTTACACATGCTAGGCAAGCGCTCTGCCACTGAGCCACAACCACAGCCCTTATGTTTTGTTTTTTATCCTTCAAATTACCTGTATATTTTGCCAATTTAGTAGACTCTTAGAGAGAAAATCTTACTTGTTTCCTAAATTTATTTGATCATCCAGGCATATGCCAACTACTCTGTTGCTGGGGTTGGGTTAGAAGAGAAATATGATAGTTGCCATAATAAAACAAGGTATCTACTTGTTATATAAAGTTTAAGATGATTGAATGTAATTTTCTTTTTTCATTTATATACTTTTATATTTCTTATACATAGATACATAGGTTAAATCAAAGTCCTTTGAAGAAATCAAAATTACAACTTGAAAATTGTCTGTGACAGTAAAAAAAAAATATTACTGATGATAAAGAAATCCATTTTCAAAACAATTGATTTGATCATTTCCTGTGAGGAGATGGTTAATAAAACCAGGCAAACAGGTCAATTTTTCACCACAAATATGTGACTGCATCCTAATGTTTTTGTTAGCTAAAAACTCAACTGCTGATTCATTTTGTCCTGTGGTAAGTGCAACCATTTCCTCTAAACATTTTCTAAAATGCTTGTACAAATGTAATTTTGTCCTGTCCAGTATTTGCATTTGGATTTTCTTTGATATGGATTACCATGAACTTGTTTCTTCTGAACCTCATCCTGTTTATATTTGTTCCCATATCTAACTTGAATCCATGTACAAAAGAAAAAAAAACAAATGATGTAACTCCTATATTCTAGCTGTGCTAGGATTTAAAGACATCTAATTATTTAATCAAACTTATTCAGGGATGACTTTGATAGAATGTGAAAATAGCACAAGGAATGGATTTTACAGAAGAAACCTATCCTCTGAACAAAATTTTATGGTATGATGTCAAATATGAAGGATATTTCCATGACAAATGAAGTGATCTCATAACAACCTTGTACTAATATTTTTTAACCAAAAATTACAGTTATAGATATTATAAACCCTTTTTAAATCATGAAATTTCAATGGAGATTTAAAAAAATCAAAATATCATATTTCAAAAAATAAAAAAAAAATCATAAAAGCCAGAAAAAAAGAGAAAGAAAGAAAGGAAAGGAAAATCAAGAATATAGGGAATGTTATAGAATGTTACTAAAATATCATCTGATTCCCCATCTATTTATCAAATACATTTTGAATATTTGACAACCAACATTAGCTCTTATCTTGTTACTTAAAGCAATAATAAACAGACTTTTCTTTTTCTATTTTTCTCTTGTTAGCTTGATATTCTTCTGCATGTTGCTATGAATTCCATAATTTTAACAGGCTATTGTATTTTAGAACAAAGGAAGGGTCTCAACAGTAGTCCAGTGCTACAAGCACAGACAGAAAACCTTAGGCAAGTGGTTGAGCCTTTCCTAAAGCTGTGATTTCACTTGTTCCTGGATGTTTTGGTGGAACACAACAAAAACATTATAAAATTAATATAGAATAATTTTAATATAGAGTAATTTTCAAAAGAAGATCAAAGTGAAAGTATTTACTGTAATAAAAAACCCAACTTGATTCTGAGCCCAGGTAACATAAGTACAGTGGTTTTGACACAGGACCAGACACTTTGACTAACATAAGACAGGGTCAGAAACACAGCATTATAGTAAAAGGGAGCTTAATTTTTGATAAAGCTGATACCAAAAATTTCTGCAGAGAAAGAGATAACATTTATATAGATAATTTAGAAAACTGTATTGCCATGTGGAGAAAATGAAATTTTATTTTTATCTTTCTTTCTAAACAATGGCAAACTATAGATGATTGAAAGTTGTAAATTAGGTGAAAAATCCAAAATCAAAGAAAGCAATGAAAAAATATATAGGGAAATATCTTTTAGATGTTGGAACCAGGCAAAATGTTTATGGAAATTTAAGAATAACAAGAAACATTGATCTAATTTTAATAAATATTAGTGATAATATTTGCATATTGATTATTAATATTTAGCCATTAAAATGTTTTTGAAGAACTCCATAAAGTCTTAAGTGGGTAATGAAGAAGCAGGAAGATATGAATTCACATCTTCAGATAGAATATGTTCTCAAGAAGATGGCTTAGCTCCATTTACTCATTCATTTATTTTTTTTTAAAAGGGATATTTATTAGGTAGGTTTAACCTAGAAACCTCATACACCAAAAAAAAAAAAAAAAAACAGTGAAATTGCAGACAATTAACTTGTATACTATGTATTATAGTACACAATTTTTTTTTAAAGAGAGAGAGAGAGCGAGAGAGAGAGAGAGAGAGAGAGAGAGAGAGAGAGAGAGCGAGTGAGAGAGAGAGAGAGAGAGAGAGAGAATTTTTAATATTTATTTTTTAGTTCTCGGCGGACACAACATCTTTGTTGGTATGTGGTGCTGAGGATCGAACCCGGGCCGCAGGCATGCCAGGTGAGCGCGCTACCACTTGAGCCACATCCCCAGCCCACAAATTTTTAAAATAATAATTTTTTTAAAATGGGCAAAATACAACTGCACAGGATGATTAACTCTAACAGAAAAATATTTATTCTCATAAAATGAAGTCAATTGCTAGACAATTTTGTCATTCAAAATAAAAGAGCTGAGACAACACTTCATGATACTGTTATGGCCGGTTATCTGTTTCAAATTCTGCTTCCTCTCATGTTGAAGTTTGAACATTAGAGAAGCTCACTGAGGCTAGCTTATAAAGCATGGCGTATTTAAAAAGGAGTAACATAGACTTCTCCCAGGAAGGAGAAGGCGGCCATAGCTGGTATCCTGGTATCCCAAGAAGCGAGGTGTTCTTCTCTTTTTATATGTCCTAGCTTCTTTTGTTCTCCTGCCTTTTCCTCCTTCTCTTTCTTCTTCCTGCATACAAGACTAGGCCCAGAAATGCTTGGTGGGAAACAGGTGGGCTACAGGAGAAAGCAGGATGGTTCAGTCCAGGATGCATTAATTAATTAATATCTTTATAGCTTCCTGTAGGGAGGGACAATTCCTTCGACAGGTTACCTTAGCAACAGTTTGGAGCAGGGGCAAGTTCTTTATAAGGGTGGAGGAAGGGCTCTGAAGGAATTAACATTTCAATCCCTCAGGGGACAGTCTCCGACTTCCTAGGACTCCCTCAAAATTGTCCTGACTCAATCTGACCTGACTTGATTTACTTATCTATACTGACTGCCTGTCTAATTCTGGCTTCAATATGTGAGAATAAAATATATGTATATGCATGTATATATAGATATAGATAAATATTCTTATAGCGATATCTCTTGTAAAAGCTAAACATATTTTACCTGAAAGTTTTTAAAGATCTTTATACTTTTGGAGGTAATATTTTTACTGAAGTTAGTGATGAAAATATTTAGCAACAGAGCTAAAGGCTCAATGACAGGCATCTGTGAGTCAAGGGGTTCCATTTCCAGCATGGCAAAGATAAATAATAAATAAATTTGAAATCTGTGGAAACACAACTCTACTGCCTATTCCTCTTCTTTACATTGAAGAAACTGAATAACTCAGTTTTTTTGTTTTGGTTTTTTTTTTCCCCCTATATGGCTTGATTATAAATTTTCAGTGCTTTTCACATGAAGATCAGGTTTTAAATCTTTTTCAGAAATAAAATCAAATTAAACAATTTTGAAAAAGAAAGATGACCCAGACTTAAGTGTATAATATAGAAGCCATGTGCAAATAATACTTTTCTTTTAGATATTGTGTGTGGGATCTTCAAAAGCAGATGTTAGCCATTATCCTTTTTATACCCCAAATATCATACATGATGTTCCTTGAACATCAGAATGACTGACTGGTTATATAAAAAGGATGTGCAGTGCCTCCATTGTCTTTGTATAGTTATATTTTCAAGTGTGAAGCAGTGATAAATCCCTGCAGGAAATGTTATTAAACCTCTGATCCATCAAAGTAAGAATCCACTTGTTCAGGAGTATCCACTTTCATTGAGGATACATCCAGCTCCTCCAACTAAGGGCCGAGTTCTTCATAAAACAACTTAATTGTGGGATTGGGGTTGTAGCTCAGTGGTGAAGCACTTCTATAGCACTGGGTTTAATCCTCAGCACCATGTAAAATTAAATAAATAAAAACAAAATGTAAGGTCAGGCAGTGGCCACCAAAAGGAGGCAGATTAAAAGGCTGCTGAATGAGGCTTAATTGAAATTTTGCTCCCAGGGAAGACCCTCCAGACCAACAGGGCAGGTCCAGGGAGAAGCCCACAGGGCTAGACCGGACAGGAATTTTTATTGGGCTTAGAGCAGGGAGGGAGGGCTTGGGATAGAAAAAGGGGGTTTTTAGAATCCCTTGTCCTACTGGAGTTGGTCCAGGATTGGTCAGGGAACACTCCCCCCCCCCCCCCCCCCCCCCCCGCTGATTGACAGACAATTTTATTGGCATTTGATTGGTAGTTCTTTACCTAACACAAAGATACTGTATACATCTACAATTTAAAAAAATTAAAATAAAAAAATCTTAACCTTTTTGCTTTTTATTTTATCTCTTTCCTTTTGCTTTCACTTCATTTTCATTTAATTTTGATCCATTGTACAAAACTTTGTCTCTTGACAATATTTTCAAATCCATGTGTCCTCTAACTCACCGATGAACTGCCTAGAAAAATTCCAGTGTTGGATGAGTCAGATTATCTTATTTCTTTGCATCTAATTTTGATAGTATTGCCATAACTTCAGGGTCTCCAACTGACTGACAATAGCAAGGACCACTAATATGTCCATTACTCCTAGTTAGTTCTTTCTATGGTTTTGATGGCCATAGGTACAAATTTCCCCAACTTTCCTCAAAATTCTGAACCTCAGTATATTCTTAACTGCATTTATCCTTTCTTTCCCATAGCTGTTGTAGAAGGCAAGACCTTCATTTTTCTAAGGCTAAATCTTTGGGCTGTATGCTGGTACTTATTTCTTCACCATTTCTTGGAGAAATTAATACAGTAATTATTGCCTCTCACAATAACTTACGATCCATTTCCAGGAATTTATAGCCAGAGAAAGAGTGTTATGTATATAACCTAGCAAATGCTTGCTTCTATTTTTATTTATTTTCCTAACATAATAAATAATTTTTGAATTTCAAAACTTTACATCAATCTATGTGGAAACTTGTGATGCTGAACATAAGATCTATAAAGAAACTTGATCTATCAACTTTAACTGTATTCTCATTTGTTTTTCTAATGTCCTTAAAAGTCTCTAATTTTATGCCTAAGCAACAATAAACATTTAAAAACTGACAAATCTAGAGACGGTTTAATGTCCTTTTTAAATTTCTTTAAAATTATTTTCAGAAAGATTTAAACTAATGGTGCAATATTATGGAATCTATTTGTTTTCCCTCTAGTTGAGTCTTTCCAGAATGTTTTTTCTGGGACCCAAGGCCTATTATGGAAAAAAAATTGCTTTTGAAGCAGCCTTTATATGGTATTGCTAACAGCCTGCAGAGATGAAGTGATGTCAAGCACATTTGAAAATAAACAGAAAACAAAACTATTTAAAATATCTGTTTGAACAGCTTGCCACCTAAAATTTGTTATAATATCACTTTTTGTGGGTCATACGCCTGTTTCCCTTTATAATCATTTGCTTTTTTTTTTTTTCTCTCTTTACCTTCAAGTTTATGGTGGAAAAATATCTTCTTCTTATGAAAGTTCAGATAGTTTGGTTCTGTTGTGCTTTGGATTAAAAATGAGCAAGTCCTTTGAAACCAGTTTTTGGCTGTATGAGATGGTACAGACACATCACGTAGCCTCTCTCTGGCTTAGCTTTCCTTACCTTGAAAATTTCTACTTCACATAAAATGAAATATTTTGTGAGAAAAGAAGAATGGTTTACCCACTTATAATGTAAATATGAAGCTTTTTCTCTCCAAATCAGAATAAAACTTGAAAGTTCACTGAAAAGTAAACCAAAAGCATTTACAAGCTTTTAGTGGATTATGACTTGATTTATTGATAATAGAACAAAGAAGTGATGAATTAAATTAAAACAAGGAGGCCCAGCTTTGAAGTTAATTTTTTTTTAAGAAGACTCAATTATTTTTACAGTAAGGACAAAAGTTTCTGTTTGTTCCTTTGGGTGGAGCAAACAGGGAGGCACTGGGGAGAGGAAGGGAGGGCCGGGGAGGCAGGCCAGGGCTCTCTGTTATTGCCTTTGTTCTTTGAATCTTTAAGGATTTACAATATGCATTATCTACACATGAACCTCCAGGAGAGAGTGAACATGTGCTAGAAGGTTGAGATAGACCAAGATCTTCTTTTACTTCCAACAGAAAGATATATAACTCATACAAAAAAGCATGAAAATATTAGACAATAAAAACCCAGTCTGTGGCTTTTACAAAGGATTTAGATAGGGCCGTGCAGGGAATAAATCATAAAGTAAGGTTTTCTTCTGTAATGGCGGTCTTAGACATTCTAATTATCCCCAAAGTAATTTCTTCATGTTAAATGTATTCAGTCTGTTTCTTTGCAGCAGAAACTCGGACATTCCCAGCAGCTTATGCACAATGACAGGTATTTCAACAGAACACACATGTATCTCCTTATGTCCACACTATTTAATGATATATTACATGGCCACTTGGAATCGAAACCGTTCATGCATTTGTGCTTCAGTGAATGAAATCATTCATCCACTCAAAAAATATTTTTAGAGATTTTGTGTACTTGAACCAAGAATTTGTTCTATTTTTATTTTATCAGCTCTGGTATGAATAGATAGTCATGGGATAGTTTATAAGGTGAAGTAGGCGGGTATAGAAGGTCAGATGTAAAAACTGATAATGGTGGCAGACACAGTTCCCTAAAAAATAAAAGTCAGTATTGAAAGCTATATCAGTGAGACAAAAAGCTGAAATGTTCTCATTTTATTAATAAGAAACATTGTTAATTATAACATAACTACCACTCTACTCTTCACTTCTATTTGTTTGACATTTTTAGATTCCACAGATAAATGAGTTCATTCAGCATTTTTCATTCATTTATTTTATTTTTGTACTGAGGATTTAACCCAGGGGCATTTTACCACTGAACTAAACCCTTTATTGTTTTATTTTTTTGAGAGTTTTACTTAACTACTGAGAATGGCCTCGAACTTGAGATTCTCCTGCCTCAGCCTCCCAAACTGCTTGTATTACAGATATGTGCCATGCTGAGCTCTCTGGGCCAGGTTTATATCACTAGCATGCTGTACTCCAGATTCATCCATGTTATCAGAAATAAAAAAAAATTCCTTTTCTTTTCTTAAAGACAACTCACTATACACATTTCATTTATAATTCTAATACACTACTTAATGCGAATGAGGCCATTTTTTACGTGAGTCATTTTCAAAAGTTCCTTTTTTTAAAGGACAAATAGAATTTCATAATGACTATGGTTCATATATATTTCAAAAATGCTAAAAGAAAATATTGTTCCCACAAAAATTTATAAGTAGTGAGGCGATTGGTATCTTAGATAATTTGATTTAATTATCACATAACCAGCACTTTACTCTTCACTTCTGTTTGTTTGATTTCTTTAGATTCCACATATAAATGAGTTTATTATCTTTCAGGCACTCTGGGCCTGGCATAAACATTTTAATAGATATTACATATGCAAATAGACATGTTATAAACTAGGATTCTCAGAATCACAAACCTAATAAACTGAACCTCTTCTACTGTGATCCTCATGTGATATCTTAGCTCCCTGAAGTGCACTTTCCATCCTTTATAACTGAAACCAAATTGCCTAACAATGAATGTTTATCCACAAAGGCATCTTCAAAGGTCATCTTTGGTCAAATCTTCTACATATATCTAAATATCACAGTGTACTCCATACATATGTACAATTATTATTTGTCAACTAAAAACAAAATAAAGTGAAATAAGTAAAAGACTGTATGATAATTAATACAGTAAAATTGCAGAGGTAACTAGAGACCATGAAGGAAAATCAAGCAAAGCACAGTTACTCAGAAGCCCTTAGACAGAAGGCTGGGTGGGACATGAGAACAATCCTGAAAGAATCTCCTAACTTGTGACAAAGAAGGCAGGGATGTTATCAAGAATTAGCAAAACAGAGTCAGCCAACTTTCAGCTGCTTCAGGAAAATTTGACCAAAGATGGCCTTTGTTTTCCATTTTCCTCTCTACCTTCCACATATGAGAGAAAACATAAGACACTTAACCTTCTGAATTTGACTTATTTTGCTTAACTTGATGACCTCTAGTTTTATCCATTTTCCTGCAAGTGCTATAATTCATTTTTTTTCTTTATGGCTGAATAAACCTCCATTGTGTATATATACCACATGTTCTTTATCCACTCATCTGTTGATGGACACATAGGCCAGTTTCATAGTTTGGTTATTGTGAATTGTGCTGCTATAAACATGGGTATTCATGTATCATTGTAGTAAGAAGACTTTAATTCTTCAGGGTAAATACCGAGAAGTGGTATAGCTGGGTCATAATGTGGTTCCATGCCAAATTATACTGTTATATTGTGTGCATGTAGAAATATAATGCACCATAAAAATGTGGGAACCAAAGCAGAAAATAATAATAATAATAATAATAACAACAACTTCATGTTTAAAGAAGGAAAAGTAATGCCAGTCTCTAGTCTCCATCTCTACTTATGAGGCCGAGGGGGCACAGGTAACAGGACAGTCAATATAGGTAATGAATGATCAGTTCCAATTGGGAAGATGGGATCTGGGAAAGAAAAGGAAATAAAATATTAATTCCTCCAGCCCTTCCGCCTCTTCCACCTGTTTCCAAGGTTACCTGCCTCCAGGGAATTGTTCCTCCCTGCAGGGAGTTGTAGGAGTTGTTCATGAATGCCCCCTGGATGATTCCCTTCCTGCCAGTAGATGGCTTTGTTCTAGCCCTTGGATTACTCCAACTGTTGGGACTCTAGGCAGGAAGGGAGGAGGAGATGGCATGAGAACAATGGAAATCTAAAATGTATAATATGGCAAGACACCCCACTTCCTGAGACACCCAGCTCTGAGGCCCCTTCTATTCAGAGAACTCAATCTCTATTCTGTCCTTTAAATAAAACTTGCTCTCTGTGCATGCCTGAACATTGCTCACCTCAGCTCTGATTCTCCCGTGTTCAATCTCCATGATCAGGGAAATGGACTTGGCCCTGATTCTCATCACTGCTATCACTTGTACCTCTACCTTAACCTCAAGGTTCATTACCTACATTTCCTTTCTCTCCCACACCATCTCCACCTCATTCTACATACCAGACTCCCTTTCCAAAAACGGGCATATCAGTTCGACTACCATCTGAAGTTCAGATTGTGTGATGTGTGAGTGGAGAATGGGAAACCATAACAAAGTCCCTTCACTAAGATCCTTACTTTTGAGAAAAATGGCAAGATTATATTAATTTTGGCCACTTGCAATATACAGCTCTTTACAAAGAGGAATAAAGTGTATATAAATCGCTTTCTTTTCCTTGACATTCCTAAAGCTGCCAAATAAACTTTTTAACTGCCTGACAAATGGAACACTGATAATTGCAGGATTAATATTATTAATATTTGTCCTTCATATAATTTATTCAAATTTTTAAGTAAAATGTAATTCATTACAGGATTAAAAAATTTTAAAAAACTATGAAACGTTTTATTGTTTATTAAAAAAACACTGAAACATTTAGGTAGGAAAAAAATAAGATTCAGTGAATTTTTCATGCTTTCAGAGGAAGTAGCTAAATAAATCAATAAAGTAATTAGATAATTTAGGACAGCAGTGGATGTATTTTTTCTATAGATTACAAATGACTGAAATAAGACTTATGTACAATTTTCTTGGCTTCAAAGCCCCATATTTTAATTCATTTGGTCTCCTACCAATTTTATTAACACCGACCTCTCTCTGCCTGGTAGTCAGCAAGGCATTCAGCAATCTATTCATTTGTTTTTACTAATTTGATTTGTTATTTGCAATATTTTATCAGTTAAGTCCACATTAAAGTAAAATGACTGCCACAGGCCTGGCTATTTATATATCCAGTAAAGTTGTTTATAGATTTCTAATCATTTGTACAAAAGAGATTGAATTGACCATAGAACATTCCTAACAATACATCTGAAGCTTTAGTACTGTTTTATTCTTGTTCACCTTATTCTCAGTCCATGTTAGTGGCCCATTTGTGGAAATAAAGCAATACATAGAAGCTTCAGTATTTTTATCACCACACCACATGCATGTGAGGCTGCCTAAAATACTTTGTACTAGCATAAACATGTTGACTCATTTTCTTAAGACTAAATTCTAGCACACTCTATTTTTAAAAGACTAAAAGAAGACACAATGTGTCTGAAAGTTGTATAGCTCTAAGGAAAGAAAGTCACATTCTTTTAGAAATAATTACTTCTTGGAGACCATAGATTTATTTAGAAGAAAGATATATTTGATATTTGTTTCCCTATGGAAAAGTGCATTTTCAAAACATTTTACAAAATGAAAATTTGAGTTACTAAATCTGAAACTTTGAAACAAGCATGTTGTCATTACTGCAGAAATTCCTGTGGTTCTCATGGTTAGCCTTTGGCATTCATAGTTACAGAAACTTTGAAGTCTTTCTAATTTTGGAAAATGTGGGTTGTGCTATGCAAGATTCCTCTCTTTATCAAAGCTTGAACTTCAAAATATTTCTGTTATTTAAAATAAATTGCATATATAGCAACTTAGGACCTAGTAGAATAAATAAGTGATGTTAGTTTTTATATATAGTAAGCACAGAAACAGATTACTATTTAGTATTTTAGCAACTTATAAATTTCAATTGGGAACCCAAATATGAAGAGATGAACTTCCTTTATAGAGCAGTGAACATTAATTCCTCATAGAGTTCGAGTTATGAAACTTTTCTTGATATACCCCATATTTAATTAAGAGCCCAATTTAAATGGTAGTTTGCAGCAAATGCAATGATTTATATACAACTATTTAATTTTTTGGTAACTGGAATTTAACTCAGGGTCACTCAACCAGTGAGCCACATTCCAGCTCTATTTTTTTTTTTTGTATTTTAGTTAGAGAAAGTTCTCTCTGAATTGCTTTGCAACTCACCTTGCTAAGGCTGGCTTTGAACTCACCATCCTCCTGCCTCAGCCTCCTGAGCCACTGGGACAACAGGTGTGTGCCACCTTGCCCAGCATATACAACCATTTAATTACGTACAGTAATATTACAGGTTGGAATAAGACCTATTGAGATAAGGGTAGAGATATGTGGTGTACCTCCAGATCGTGTGTGAAGTTCCCTTTGTGATGTATCCCATCAAGGGATACAGTTTATCTCTTTACCCCTTGAATCTGGGTATGGCCACATGAGTTGTTTTATCCAATGGAACAGGAATAATATGTTCAGAGCCTTGGAAAATGCTTGTACATTGCATCTTTTATTCTTTCTCTCATGCTGCTTTTGAAAGCAAGCCACCATAGCTGTAAACTCAAACTCATCTGTTGGAGAGTATAAAATTAAGTGGAGATCTTAAGACTGTGGCTCACCAGCTGGCAGTCTGCTCCTTGCTGACCTGACAACTATATGGCATTCTACGCCTTTGAGAAGAGATGGATATAATGTACCCCTATAAATAGACTTCCGTTTTTTAGTCTGGCTGCCACTATTGTTTAATTTTCTTCACTTTACATTTGCTAATAAAATTAGAAATTACATAAACTGTAGAAACTGCTCCTCTTCATGAAAAACTTGGCTATACTCATTCATATGCACAGAACATATGCATGGTTTGCAATTAGTAGATGAGGAATAATTGTGTGTTTGCAAATGATGGGACCTCATTTGCCATGTACTTATCCTTATTATTTTAATACACAACTTACGCTTTGTAAAGAGTAGTTTCCCAAAATGTGCAGCTCTCTATATATGAAGATTTGTGTATTATGTTTAATAAGAGCAGAAGTTGTTGACTATCCAAAAACTTTATTATTCTATGATTAAAATTAAAAAGGCAGAAGGGCTGGGGTTGTGGCTCAGTGGTAGAGTGCTCACCTAGCATGTGCGAGGCCCTCTGTTCGATCCTCAGCACCATATAAAAAATAAATAAATAAATAAAATAAAGGTATTGTGTCCAACTACAACTAAAAAAGATATATATATATCTTTTTTACAAAATGAAAATTTTATTTAAATATATATATATATATATATATATAACTTGGAAGATAGTACTGTGCTGATAAATGGTCACTCTACAAGTAAAACACTCAAGTCTATGTTTTAAAATTTCCCAAATGGCTATAATTATTTGCATCATGTGCTATTGTAATGATATTTAGAGATAAAAATACATACAACAATAGATGAGCAATGTAATTCTCAATGAAATTTAAAATATGAGGATGAGAATGTGTCATATTTTCATCTACAGAATTGTCAATCATGTGCTAACTGATGATAAAGGCTTGAACATTTCAGCAAGCACTATGATTTTCTTCTTTGTATGAATAATTTAATTCCTTATTAATTAAGAATTAATAGCAAGGAAGACAAAAACTTTAGATCAATAAAGTATCATTATTAATCAATTTTTAAGTATCTTAGTTTTTCTATTCTTATATGGATTATAGTACCTTAAAATAACTTTAAAAATTCACATTTATAATTAATCTTAATAAAGGGTCTCTTGAATTTTGGGGCACTTGAGACATTTCATTTTATACCTGAGTGTCATCATGCAATTACCTGATTCATAGACATCAAGGGAAGCCTTTATTCTTTATTGATTTTTAGAAATAGTAGTGATAGACCTTTGGTAATAACCATATTGATTTACATATTTCTGGAACAATCCAAACAAAAAAGCAACTGACAAGAGACTGTCTTAATTTCTAGTTGTTATATGATAACTCTTAATCTGTGGAGGTATCCTTAAGAGATTATATAGTGATAAGGAGAAAGATACTGCCATTAATTTGAACACATTTACATAGAACACATTGATTTGAATATGCTTTGACTAATTATTTTGTGTTTAAATATTTCTGAAAAGTTTCTTTTTTAAGCATTTTAATAGAACTTAAGATTGCAATAAAAATAACTATTCCACTTATGATAATGAGCTCTTTAAAACACTTTGGAATCATAATATTCTAGACAATATTATATAACTTATTGGCCTATTTATGTTATGTAAAAATATTGGCAAAATTCTATAGTAAAATTCTTCATTAGATATTAGGATCATACACTAGGATTAAAATGACTCCTGTGTTTTTCTCTGCTAGACTATTTAGGAGCTAGACAAGAAATATAGCCAATGAGATTAAAATTTTTACTTTCACTATATTTTAATTAAGCATTTTGGGGATTGTTCTCACTAACATGATGTGATGAGAAAGTCATTTCATCTCTCGGGTACTCTTCTTCAAAACCTATATCCCACTCTAATTATCAGGCAAACCAAAATTGAGAGTCATTCTACAAAGAGGCTCACCGGGACTTCTCAAATTGTCAAAATCATGAAGTAAAAGGAAAGTCTAAGCACTATCACAGACCAGTGGAGACTAGAGATATAAAGGCTAAATGCAACATGTATCTTGGATTAGATCTGGTAGAAAAAAAAAGAATATTCAGGAAAACTAAGGAGCTACAAATAAAGTATGCAGTTACTTAATGAGGTATCAACATTAGTTTTCAGTTGTGACAAATGTGTCATGGGCATGTAAGATGATAAAATTAGTGGAAACTAGGTGAGGGATACATGGATATTTTATGTACTAACTTTGAGATATTTTTATAAACCTAAAATTCCAAATAACGTGTTTTTAGAAAATTCTATAAATTCATAGTTTTTGATGTACATATAACAATTTTTACTTAACTGTATACTCAGATTTCCAGTATGGAAATGAATATGTTTCTATGCAAAGAATAATGATGAAGAACCCTAAAGTTGTTCATGAGACAGGAAATAAAACTCCACTTCAAACTTGTGACTGAAGGGCTATTTAGATTGAAAAGCAAAGTTTTCTGTTGTACCCAAATATCCTTTCAGTGTTGCATGCAATGTTGTCCTCATGTTAGGCTGGGAAAACAATTCCCAGAATAAGGATTACATTTTTCAAATTCCCTTGAAGTAGAAATGGCTTAGATTCTTGAATCTACCTGGGATTGACATAAGTGATTTCTAGCCTGCCCTTAAGAGTAGAGATACACTCTTCATTGTTCCTTCCTCCTTTTTGCTGACTGAAATGCCTGTTTTTCCTGGAGCTCAAGCATATATATTAGGCAGTTCAGGAGGCTGAGGCAGGTGGATCACAAGTTCAGAGTGAGGCTCAGCAAAAGCAAGGTGCTAAGCAAGTGAGACCCTCTCTCTAAATAAAATACAAAATAGGGCTGGGGATGTGGTTTAGTGGCCAAGTGCCCCTGAGTTCAATTCCTGGTACTCCCCACCACACACAAAAATAATGTATATTCAGTTAACATGTGCAAGCCACAAATTAAATATGGCAGAAAAAATAAAATAAAATAGGAAAAATATCCTTGGTTCCATGGACCATGAAGAAACTTCTAATTGTGATATGCTATGTTGCTATGCTACGTGCTTTCCCTATTTCCCTCATACACAGAGACTATAACTTATGTTACAAAGCAAATGTTCAAAGCATACCTGACCAACTTCTTCCTATACTTTCTCATATATAACATGAGGATAAAATTAACTTGAATACACAGTATAAATCAGAAGCATCATAAACCAGTAAATTAGGTCTGAAACTAGATCATTTTCATTTATTGTTTCAGATAGGGTCTATCAATATTTCAGGCAGCTTTGTCTTTGCCTTTGATACAATTATATATTAAAATATTAGGTAGATTTTGGAAAGAAATTTCAGAAATAAATTTCTTTTTTTCCAAATAATCTCAATTTTTTTCAATAGTTCTTTTTAGTTATATATGACAGTAGAATATATTTTGACATATCATACATACATGGAATATAACTCCCATTCTTGTGGGTGTACATGATGTGGAGTTTCACTTGTGTATTTGTAAATGAACATAGAAAAGTTACGTTCGATTTATTCTACTATCTTTTCCATTCCCATTTCCCTCCCTTCCCCCATTCTCCCTGTCCAATCTAGTGAACCTACACTTCCACTGCCCCCATTATGAGTCAGCATCTGCATTTCAGAGAAAATGTTTGGCTTTTGGTTTTTTGAGACTGGCTTATTTCACTTAGCATGACTGCCTCTAGTTTTATCCATTTACTGGCAAATAATTTTACTCTTTATGGCTTAATAATATTTCATTGTGTATATGCACATATTTTCTCTGTCCATCTATTGAAGGGTACCTAGGTTGGTTCTATAGGTTGGCTATTATGAATTGAGCTGTTCTAAACATTGATGTAGTTGCATTTCTTTAGTATGCCAATTTTAAGTCCTTTGACTATATGCTGAGGACTGGAATAACTGGGTCAAATGGTGGTTCCATCCCAAGTTTTCTGAGGAATCACCATACTGCTTTCCATGGTGTTTGCACCAATTTGCAGTCCTTCCAGAAAACTATGAGTGTACTTTTTTCCCTGCTTCTCACCAACATTTATTGTTACTTGTATTCTTAAATAATTGCCATTCAAATAAATTTTTGTCTTCTTATTTCAGGCCTGATATTTTACAGACCCTGGCCAATTCCTTCACCATGGTCCCTTTCCTTCCCTCTTGTTCATATCCATTATAAACTAGATGGTTCAGGAGTCTTGTGGAACTCCAATAATTGCTCTCTGGAATACCTTTGTTGCGGATGAACTGGTACAAAGGGAGACATGTCTGTAGTTCTCAGCTCTCTATTTCCACAAGAACATATATGAAAAGAGTGCTTATGTGTGAAGGCCCCTTGTGGGAGAACCCAGTTTTGCTCTCCTTTCTCTCTTGAAAATGACTGTGGTATAGGTTACAGAGATTCTCCTTTAATCTTCTCTAATTTATTCTTTTAAAGGTTAAAATAAAGTATTTACATACCTAGCAATTTAAATTTCCTTACCAAAAAAAAAAATCTTGTTGTGTGACTTTGACTTGTAATGCCTGATATAGAATTGCTGACATGTGGTACACCACTCTCCTCTAGAAATGAAGGCAGGTAATGATTGACTATCTGTTAATGATCGAGACTTGAACTCTTGAACTTCAGAAGGTGATCACTGAACTCTTCATTATTTCTGTAAAATGTTCAAACTGTTTAATTTAATTCTACCAGTTCACAACACTGCATAAATATAGGCAAGACACTGGTCACATTTGAATCTCTATGCTGCCCTTGCTTCGTTCCTTCTTTTCTTCTTTCATTCTACATTCTAAAAATAAATATTGAGAGTCTAATACATTCAGTGGCCTAGGAGACTGAGAAACAAAACAGACAAAGCCTACTGCCATGTTGGAAGATTTGTTCTTGCCAGGGAGTTAAAAAAACATACATGATGAAATACGTAAAGCATACAGTAATGTAAAGTTATGCTGAGAGAGGAAAAAAAATTGAACCAGTAAAGGAGGACAATCTCATATCCTTTGTTTAACAGATTTATAATAAATGAAGGAATATATTGAAAAAATATGATTTTGTATAAATAATTTTATTAGTGTCAAGCTGAAATTTTTGATTTATAAAAACTGCTCACATTCACTTAAAAGTGGAAAAGTCAAAAATTTTGATTTTTTTCTATACTTGTTAAAAAGCACCAGGGAAATTTATGAAGATAACTTTAAACTTACACTTACATTCAAATTATTTTAATCTCAAAGAAATTAGTAATTTAAGTGAAAAACTGAAAGTAAACTTATAGATCTGAGCTAATTTTCATAGATTTATCCCCTCTGGATTTATTTATTTATTAATATATGACCATCTTTTTAATTACCAAATTATTTAAATTGATTTTAAATACATAAACCTCTACTTGACAAATATATGTTTAATGTTATCATTTTTAAAGCAGCTTAAAGTGTTAAAGTGACAATTCTAAAGAATGGGATTTGATCCTTAAAACAGGATCAAAATTAACAACTTCTCAGTTCTCTCTAAATGTGGACCCATCTTTAACACTTCCAAGTGTGAAGAATGATTCCAAGTGCAAATAGATGATTCATGTATTTGGAGAATCATATTCTGATATAAACTCTAAATAATAATTTACTCAATAATGGTTTTTCATAAGAAACTTGTGAAAAAAGTAATATTACATAATCAATGACAGAAAGTTAATTTGGGCGGCTAAGAGTAACAAGAAAAAAAGTAGAGGTGCTGCAAAAGGTGGAACTGATCTGTGAGTTTTGCAGAAGCAAGAACCATGGTTTGGGGTCACTGATTAAAAGCCTAAAATATCTATGTTCCTTTAGTTAGGAACAAACACTTGTTTAATGCTCGAGAGAACAAATAAATGCCTAGGACAGCACACAAGGATTTTGCTTTCATTTTCATACTTGGAGCAGCTTTCCACAAGGAGAAAATTCCTCCCAGAGAAAAACAGCCAGCTGCATTAAAACAGGGTGGGGAAAAAATGATTCCTACAGGTGACAATTTATTGTTTCTTAGAACAATTAAAAGGACAGGAGTGAGCCATTCTCCAAATTCCAAAATCACATCACCAAAAATAAAATTCTGAAAAATGTCATTGAGGGTCATATCTTTTGTTGTGGAAAAAAAAATTTTTATGAGGAAGCCAAAGAGACCTGAGAAAAGTCAAAATATTTTCAAGATAAGTATGCTGTTTTTGAGCATCCCTCCAATGACTCAGATAAAATACCTGAGAAAATACACTTATATGGAAGAAAGTTTTATTTTGCCTCAAAGTTTGGGAGGCTTCAGTCCAGGCCCTGCCTGTTGCCTTGGACTTGTGTTGGCAGTATATGTCACAGTGGGAACACACAGCAGAAAAGATGTGTTCACCTGAGTCATCAAGGAAGCAAAAGCAGAAAAAACAGTGTGGGGCCTCAGTTCCCAATATCCTCTTCAAGGGCTTACTACCTAGTACCTAACTTTCTTCTAATAGTTTCTACATCCCAAAAGTTTCACCACCTCCCAGTAGTACTTTAGGTTGATGACTAAGCGTTTCACATAGGAGCCTTTGGGGGACATTTAAAATCCAAACCACAGAGTGCTTATTTCTATTACACATAAGAAGAAAAAAAAAAAGTTAATGAGAATCAATTGTTCTATATTGTTAACTATCAAATTTATACAATAATGAACTGTGTCAAGTTAATTGAAGAGACTAAACCTTACCACACTTGCTTTGCTTATATAGATTTAATAAGAAAATAACATTTGTGACATTGCACAGCCAGCAAACTTAAGTCTCAATATACTTATTTTTTGGTGGGGGAGGGTACCGGGAATTGAACTCAGAGACACTCAAGCACTGAGCCATATCCACAAGTCTATTTTGTATTTTATTTAGAGAAGGTTCTCATTGAGTTGCTTAGTGCCCTGCCATTGCTGAGGCTGGCTTTGAACTCTCAATCCTCTTATCTGAGCCCTCTGAGTTGCTGGGATTATGGGCATGAACCACCATGCTGGCTCAATATAATTTTATTCCTTATTATTTAGTAGCCTTTTAAGGTTTTAATTTGTTTTTACTTTTATTTTTTTCTTGGTACAATTGAATCTGTGTTACTTAAAATTTGTGAAGTCAGGATGGTCATTTCCTCCTGTGGACTTCCAGCTGAAAATGCTCACCATCTCTAGCAGTCAGAGAAATGCAAATCAAAACCACCCTAAGATACCATCTCACTCCAGTAAGATTGGCAGCCATTAGGAAGTCAAACAACAACAAGTGCTGGCGAGGATGTGGGGAAAAGGGTACACTTGTACATTGCTGGTGGGACTGCAAATTGGTGCGGCCAATATGGAAAGCAGTGTGGAGATTCCTGGGAAAGCTGGGAATGGAACCACCATTTGTCCCAGCTATCGCCCTTCTCGGTCTATTCCCTAAAGGCCTTAAAAGAGCATACTATAGGGATACTGCCACATCAATGATCATAGCAGCACAATTCACAATAGCTAGACTTTGGAATCAACCTAGATGCCCTTCAATAGATGAATGGATTAAAAAACTGTGGCATTTATACACAATGGAGTATTATGAAGCACTAAAAAACGACAAAATCATGGATTTTGCAGGGAAATGGATGGCATTAGAGCAGATAATGCTAAGTGAAGCTAGCCAATCCTTAAAAAACAAATGCCAAATGTCTTCTTTGATATAAAGAGAGCAACTAAGATCAGAACAGGGAAAAAGAGCATGAGGAAAAGATTAACATTAAACAGAGACGAGTGGGGTGGGAGAAAGGGAGAGAGAAGGGAAACTGTATGGAAATGGAAGGAGACCCTCATTGTTACACATAATTACATATAAGAATTTGTGAGGGGAAAGGGGAAAAAAAACAAGGGAGCAGAATACAATAGTCATTAATATGGTATTATGTAAAAATGTGGATGTGTAACCGATGTGATTCTGCAACTTGTATTTGGGGTTAAAAAAAAATGGGAGTTCATAACCCACTTTAATCAAATGTATGGAAGATGATATGTCATGAGCTTTGTAATGTTTTGAACAACCAATAAAAAAAATAAAATAAATGAAACAAAATAAAATAGTGTCCTCCCCCCCAAAAATAATAATAGAAACATTTCATTGTATTACCTAATAAAAATATATGAAAAGTTATGTAGTGCAATTGAAAAATATTATTTTTTAATTTTTTTTTTGAGAGAGAGAGAGAGAGAGAATTTTTTAATATTTATTTTTTATTTTTCGGTGGACACAATAATTTATTTTTATGTGGTAATGAGGATCGAACCCAGTGCCCCACACATGCCAAGCGAGTGTGTTACCACTTGAGCCACATCCCCAGCCTGAAAAATATTATTTGAGGAAGTGGGAGATCAAATTGATGAAGAATTATCAATAAAGTTTTAAGATTAGCATTTTTTTCTTTTTTCTTTTTCTTTATCTTTTTTTTTTTTTTTTTTTTTTTTTGTGGTCCTAGGGATTAAACCCAGGGCTTTGTGCATTCCAGGTAAGCACTCTAACAACTGAGCTATATCCCCAGCCCAAGATTAGCATTTTTTAAGTTTAGTTTTAAGATTCAATTTTTTTTTTCAGAATAGCCAAAGAAATCCTTAGCAAGAAAAGTGAAGCAGGGGGTATCAGATACCAGACCTTAAATTATACTACAAAGCAATTGTAAAAAAAATTGTCATGGTATTGGCACCAAAATAGATATGTAGACCAATGGTACAGAATAGAAGACACAGAGACAAACCCACATAAATATAGTTATCTCATACCAGAAAAAAGATAGCCTCTTCAACAAATGGTGCTGGCCTGAAAATCCATATGTACCAAAATGAAATTAAACCCCTTTCTCTCATCCTGCACAAAAATCAACTCAAAATGGATCAAGGACGTAGGTACTAGAACAGAGACCCTGTGCCTAACAGAAAAAAAGTTGGCCCAGATCCCCACCAGGTCAACTTAGAAAATGACTTCCTTAATGAGACTCCTACAGCACAAGAGGTAAAATTAAGAAACAATAAATGGGATGAACTCAAACTAAAATGCTTCTTCACAGCAAAGGAAACTATAAAGAACATGAAGAGAGAGCCTACAGAATGGGAGAAAAATCTTTACCTCATGTACCTCTTATCAGAGGTACATGAGGTAAAGCATTAGTCTCCAAGATTTAGAAAGAACTCAAAAAAATTAACACCAAAAATTAATAATAATAATACAATCAATAAATGGGTTAAGAAACTGAACAGACATTTCACAGAAGAGGAAATATAATTGATCAACAAATATATTTAAAAATGTTCAACATCTCTAGCAACTAGAGAATTGAAAATCAAAACTACATTGAGATGGAATCATCAAGACTGGCAATCATCAAGAATATAAGCAACAATAAATGTTGGTGAGGGTGTGGCAGAAAAAGTACACTCATACTTTGCTGGTGGGATTGCAAATTGGTGCAACCACTCTGGAAATCAGTATGGAGATTTGCCGCAATCCGGCTGCAGCAAAATAACTGGGGGGTGACGAACAACTTGTGTACCTTGATACAGCAGGAGTAGGAGCCCTTTATTGTAGGACAACAGAGGTATTTATACATTCCACACAGCTTATCTTAATTAGCATAAACTAGATACAGCAGTCAACCAATAAGGGATCTCCACACTTAATGGCTCGATGGCATTACTTCACAAACCACTCCTTCTGGCATTTGCCAGGCGCCATCTTGACTTATTTACAGACTCTAACAGAGATTCCTCAGAAAAATGTGAATGGACCAAGCTATCCCACTCCTAGGTTTTACACAAAGGACTTAAAATCAGGATACTTTAGTGACTCAGTGACATCAATGTTTATAGCAAATCAATTCACAATAGCTAAACTATGGAACCAATGTAGGTGCCCTTCAATAGATGAATGGATAAAGAAAATGTGGTATATATACACAATGGCATATTACTCAGCTTTAAAGAAGAATGAAATTATGGCATTTGGCAGTAAATGGATGAACTGGAGAATACTATGCTAAGTGAAATAAGCCAATTCCAAAGAACCAAAGGTTGGATGTTTTCTCTGATGAATGCCAATTAAAGGTAATCGGGGAGAAAATAGAGGTATTTTGGGCTAGACAGAGGAGACTGAAGTGAAGGGAAGGATTGAGGGAGTAGGAATGATAGTAGAAAGAATAGGACATTATTACCCTATGTGCATATATGATTACACAACCTGTGTAACTCTACATCATGTACAACCAGAAGAATGAGAAATTATACTCCATCTATGTCTGATGTGTAAAAATGCATTCTACTGTCATGTATAACTAATTAGAACAATTAAAACTATTAAAAAGATTTTCAGTTTAAAGATTTAAGATTTTACTACCAGTAATAATTGATAATTTCCATTTTTTATACTCATATTTTATGGTATTGATATATTTCAATTTATATTTAAAACTATGCACTGTAGAATCAATTAACTAAATGTGCACTTTAAAAGTGATTTTTTTTCTAAAATAAACACTACCAATATTAATTGTTACAATGTTTTAAAGATGAATTTCCTACAAAATCTCAAATGTGTTCAACAAACTAGGCCTTGCAAATATGCAAATATTAAAAATGTGTATATATTTTCTTTTCAATTACCTAATTCAACACCATTAATTTATCTCTTCTGTAGCAGTAGCATAAGCATGAAATCAGTAAAATTGTCTAAAATACTACAAATTGGGGTTTGAAAGTCCAGACTTGGTTTTTACATAATTAATTTTGATAATATGTTCAATTTGTTTGTTTATTTATTATTGGAAACTAGGGATTGAACCCAGGAGTGTTTTACTGCTACACTCAAAGTTCTTTTTAATTTTTATTTTAAGACAGAGTCAGACTGGCTGAGGGTCTCCTTAACTTGCTGAGGCTGGCTTCGAATTTGTGATTCTCCTATATCAGCTTTTCAAGTTACTGGGATTACAGGTGTGCACCACTCTGCCTATATTATATATTTCACAGAAAGAGAATGCTAAAAGTTTCTAAGTGAATATTTTACTTTAAAATACATATTTTATTTTATAAAATACATATTTTATTTATTTAGCCCTGGAAAACTATTGTTATGGAAATCCTTATTAAACTATTCTTCCAATAATTTGAAATGATAGTAAAATATCACTTTTTCAAAAAATAATTCTCTATAATAGTGGTTTGAGACTTTCACCTGTTTATGAATTTAGATTGATTTTCTTTTTAAAAAAAAAATTTTATTGTTGATTGTTCAAAACATTACATAGTTCTTTATATATCATATTTCACACTTTGATTCAAGTGGGTTATAAACTCCTATTTTTACCCATATACAGATTGCAGAATCACATCAGTTACACATCCATTGATTTACATATTGCCATACTAGTGTCTGTTATATTCTGCTGCCTTTCCTATCCTCTACTATCTCCCCTCCCCCCTTCCCTCCCCTCTTCTCTCTCTACCCCCTCTACTGTAATTCATTTCTCCCCCTTGTATTTTTTTCCCTTTCCCCTCACTTCCTCTTGTATGTAATTTTGTATACCCCTGAGGGTCTCCTTCCATTTCCATGCAATTTCCCTTCTCTCTCCCTTTCCTTCCCACCTCTCATCCCTGTTTAATGTTAATCTTCTTTTCATGCTCTTCGTCCCTACTGTGTTCTTAGTTACTCTCCTTATATCAAAGAAGACATTTGGCATTTGTTTTTTCGGGATTGGCTAGCTTCACTTAGCACAATCTGCTCTAATGCCATCCATTCCCCTCCAAATTCTATGATTTTGTCATTTTTTAATGCAGAGTAATACTCCATTGTGTATAAATGCCACATTTTTTTTATCCATTCCTCAATTGAAGGGCATCTAGGTTGGTTCCACAGTCTTGCTATTGTGAATTGTGCTGCTATGAACATCGATGTAGCAGTGTCCCTGTAGTATGTTCTTTTAGGTCTTTAGGGAATAGACCGAGAAGGGGAATAGCTGGGTCAAATGGTGGTTCCATTCCCAGCTTTCCAAGAAATCTCCATACTGCTTTCCAAATTGGCCGCACCAATTTGCAGTCCCACCAGCAATGTACAAGTGTACCCTTTTCCCCACATCCTTGCCAGCACTTGTTGTTGTTTGACTTCCTAATGGCTGCCAATCTTACTGGAGTGAGATGGTATCTTAGGGTGGTTTTGATTTGCATTTCTCTGACTGCTAGAGATGGTGAGCATTTTTTCATGTACTTGTTGATTGATTGTATGTCCTCCTCTGAGAAGTGTCTGTTCAGATCCTTGGCCCATTTGTTGATTGGGTTATTTGTTATCTTATTGTCTAATTTTTTGAGTTCTTTGTATACTCTGGATATTAGGGCTCTATCTGAAGTGTGAGGAGTAAAGATTTGTTCCCAGGATGTAGGCTCCCTATTTACCTCTCTTATTGTTTCTTTTGCTGAGAAAAAACTTTTTAGTTTGAGTAAGTTCCATTTGTTGATTCTAGTTATTAACTCTTGTGCTATGGGTGTCCTATTGAGGAATTTGGAGCCTGACCCCACAGTATGTAGATCATAGCCAATTTTTTCTTCTATCAGACGCCATATCTCTGATTTGATATCAAGCTCCTTGATCCATTTTGAGTTAACTTTTGTGCATGGTGAGAGAAAGGGATTCAGTTTCATTTTGTTGCATATGGATTTCCAGTTTTCCCAGCATCATTTGTTGAAGATGCTATCATTCCTCCATTGCATGCTTTTAGCCCCTTTATCAAATATAAGATAGTTGTAGTTTTGTGGATTGGTTTCTGTGTCCTCTATTCTGTACCATTGGTTTACCCGCCTGTTTTGGTACCAGTACCATGCTGTTTTTGTTACTATTTTTCTGTAGTATAGTTTGAAGTCTGGTATAGCTATACCACCTGATTCACACTTCCTGCTTAGCATTGTTTTTGCTATTCTGGGTCTTTTATTTTTCCATATGAATTTCATGATTGCTTTCTCTATTTCTATGAGAAATGCCATTGGGATTTTGATTGGCATTGCTTTAAACCTATAGAGAACTTTTGGTAATATCACCATTTTGATGATGTTAGTTCTGCCTATCCATCAACAGGGTATATTTTTCCATCTTCTAAGATCTTCTTCTATTTCTCTCTTTAGGGTTCTGTAGTTTTCATTGTATAAGTCTTTCACCTCTTTTGTTAGGTTGATTCCCAAGTATTTTATTTATTTATTTTTTTGAGGATATTGTGAATGGAGTGGTTGTCCTCATTTCCATTTCAGAGGATTTGTCGCTGATATATAGGAATGCCTTTAATTTATGCATGTTGATTTTATATCCTGCCACTTTGCTGAATTCATTTATTAGCTCTAATAGTTTCTTTTAGACCCTTTTGGGTCTGCTAGGTATAGAATTATGTCATCTGAAAGTAGTGATAATTTGAGTTCTTCTTTTCCTATTTTTATGCTTTTAATTTCTTTCGTCTGTCTAATTGCTCTGGCCAGTGTTTCGAGAACTATGTTGAACAGAAGTGGTGAGAGAGGGCATCCCTGTCTTGTTCCAGATTTTAGAGGGAATGCCTTCAATTTTTCTCCATTCAGAATGATGCTAGCCTGAGGCTTAGCATAGATTGCTTTTACAATGTTGAGGTATGTTCCTGTTATCCCTAGTTTTTCTAGAGTTTTGAACATAAAGAGATGCTATACTTTGTCGAATGCTTTTTCTGCATCTATCAAGATGATCATATGGTTCTTATTTTTAAGTCTCTTGATGTGGTGAATAACATTTATTGATTTCCGTATATTGAACCAGCCTTGCATACCAGGGATGAATCCTACTTGATCATGGTGCACAATTTTTTCATTGTATCCGATTCGCCAGAATTTCATTGAGGACTTTTGCATCTAGGTTCACTAGAGATATTAGTCTGTTGTTTTCTTTCTTTGAAGTGTCTTTGTCTGGTTTAGGAATCAGGGTGATGTTGGCCTCGTAGAATGAATTTGGAAGTTCTTCCTCTTTTTCTATTTCCTGAAATAGCTTGAAAATTATTGATATTAGTTCCTCTTTAAAGGTTTTGTAACACTCTGCTGTATACCCATCTGGTCCTGGGCTTTTCTTAGATGGTAATCTTTTGATGGTTTCTTCTATTTCCTCAATTGATATTGGTCTGTTTAGGTTGTCTATATCCTCCTGACTCAATCTGCGCAGATCATATGACTTAAGAAATTTATCGATGCCTTCACTATCTTCTATTTTATTGGAGTATAAGGATTCAAAATAATTTCTGATTATCTTCTGTATTTCTGAAGTGTCTGTTGTGATACTGCCTTTTTTATCCCGTATGCTAGTAATTTGAGTTCTCTCTCTTCTTCTCTTCGTTAGCATGGCTAAGGGTCTATCGATTTTATTTATTTTTTCAAAGAACCAACTTTTAGTTTTTTCAATTTTTTCAATTGTTTCTTTTGTTTCGATTTCATTAATTTCAGCTCTGATTTTAATTATTTCTTGCCTTCTACTTCTTTTGCTGTTGTTTTGCTCTTCTTTTTCTAGGATTTTGAGATGAAGTATGAGATCATTTATTTGTTGGTTTTTTCTTTTTTTAAGGAATGAACTCCAAGCAATGAATTTTCCTCTTAGAACTGCTTTCAATGTGTCCCATAGATTCCGATATGTTGTGTCTGTGTTTTCATTTATCTCTAAGAATTTTTTAATTTCCTCCTTGATGTCTTCTATAACCCATTGATCATTCAGTAACCTATTGTTCATTCTCCAAGTGATGCATCATTTTTCCTTCCTTCTTTTATCATTGATTTTCAGTTTCATTCCATTATGATCAGATAAGATGCATGGTATTATCTCTACTCCTTTATATGGTCTAAGAGTTGCCCTGTGACATAATATATGATCTATATTTGAGAAGGATCCATGTGCTGCTGAGAAAAAAGTGTAACTGCTTGATGTTGGGTGGTATATTCTATATATGTCAATTAAGTCTAGGTTATTAATTGTGTTATTGAGTTCTATAGTTTCCTTATTCAACTTTTGTTTGGAAGATCTGTCCAGTGGTGAGAGAGGTGTGATGAAGTCTCCCATGATTATTGTATGGTGGTCTATTAGACTCTTGAACTTGAGAAGAGTTTGTTTGATGAACATAGCTGCACCATTGTTTGGGGCATATATATTTATGATTGTTATGGTTGATTTTCTTAAAAAAAAGAAGAACAATAACACTTTAGGGACAATTTAGAGCACAGTTTGAAAATCTAGTAGTAAATAGGGTATCAATTAATATATAAAACTCCCCAAATTTAGTCTCACTCGGTAATGGAAAAAAGAGAAAAAAACAACTATTTAATCTAGTGAAATGGAGAAATTATTTCCACAATTGAATTGACTAAGAGTGTTGACCAATAATATCAAGTTATTACAATTTTTAAATATCTGAATATAAATAATTAGATTTATAGACTTTATATCTTTTAATCCCTTTTAGCTTCTATTTTTCTTTCTTTTTGATATATATTTGTTTATATATCAAAGATTATATATATATCTCGGAAACTGAACTCAAGGGTGTTTTCTCACTGAGCTACATCCCCACATCCTCAGTACCCCCAGTCTTTATGTTTTTGAAGCAGGGTCTCATTGAGTTGCTGAGGTTCTCACTAAATTTTTAAGATTGGTCTTAAATTTGAAATTCTCCTGTCTCAGTCTCCAGTCTCTGGGATTACAGGTGTGTACCAATGAGCCTTCCTCCCCCCCCCCAACGCCCCCCCAACACACTCTCCTTCTCCTCCTCTTTTTCTTCAGATATGTTCTACCTGAGTTACCAGATTGACCCCCAAATTCCTGAACCTCCCAGGAGTATCTTACTTTATAGGCATGGGCCACCATATAGGGCAATTACTTTTTAAAGTGTATCTGTAAATAAATGTGAGTGGAATCATTTAAAACATTTGACTACAACAACTACACATTATCTGTTTCATTATATTTAAATTCATTTTTCATTCACCCAACCAAGTGTGAAGAAACTGATTTAACATCTTAACGCCAGGTTAAGTGAGGCTCTGAAGAATAAAGCAAATTTCATTCCATGCAGACAATTTTACTTACTACTTAATGCATCTGTGAATTTAAGATATCCTTCCATGCAAATTAAACCAAATGACTTCATATTTCAGAGACTTCACAGATTTCAGTGATTTATTTTGTGTTATACATGGACTATGAATATAATGCTTTGAAATATCAATGTTTGCAAAATATAGAAATCTCTCAATTACTCTGAAGGCTCATGTTAGAGCTAAAGATTTTTTTTCCAAATTCTTTTTTCAACCCAGGTTTTACTTTAGACTTATGAAATATTTTAAAATGCCTGTTATCTCCATCTAGGTTACAACAGAGAGAACATACATAAAAAAGTATGGTGGTAGATATTTATAATTAGTTTTTAAAGTACTTCAGTTGACTCTCAATGTCCAACAGGAGTGACAAACAATTTATCTGACTCAAGTTTCAGTATTCCCAATCATGTGCTCCATATTAAACAGTGATTTTCATGTGGGGACTAGTTTTGCCCCTCTTGGAGTATTTGCCAAAGGCTGGAGATATTTTTAGCTGTTGCAATTATGGGGTATTATTAGCATCTGGTGTGTAAAATCAAGGACATTGATAAACCTCCTTACAACCCACAGCTCACAGCATTATGGAATTATTTGGACCAAAATGTCAGTGTCAAAGTTAAGAAATCCTAAAACATAGTTACCAGTAACCCATGTCCCGGCAAACCAAAGATCATATCTGCTTATCTGTAAATGTTTTTAAAGTACATGCAGTTTCTGTTTCTCTTACAATTCTTCTATTTGTTTGTTTTTGCTACTGGGGATTTAACCTAGGGGTGCTTAATCACTGAGTAACATCCCCAGTCTATTTTTATGTTTTATTTTGAGACAGCATTTCACTAATTTCCTTAGTGCCTGCCTAGGTTGCGGAGGCTGGCTTTGAACTTGTGTTCCTCCTTCCTTAGCCTCCCAAACTTCTGGGATAACAGGCATCTGTTCAGCTTCTCTTCTAATTCTAAAGATTGTAAGGAACCATTGAAATAAGGGATCTTTTTCCTTTAACTTTAGTCTGCTGTTTCTAAGACTATTTTTCTTATATATTCACAGTTTAAAAGTAAGTGGAGAGGACAAATTTTTAGATGATTAATTAGTTAATTGTTCAATTCATTAGTTTTTGCATTCTTAACCCTTAATTGTATGTTGCCAAAGCAATTGGATTATTATGTTAATAACTACAATTTAAAGAAAGAAACCAATCAAATCAATCATAAAAAAGACAGCTGAATTCATATAGTATAAGTGACTTTCTATCTCACATATACTTACTGTAATTTCCCATATGTGACCAAGGAAAACGGGTTTTCATGAAAAGTTTTTGCACTGCAGCAAAAACTTGAATAATTTTGAAAAAGTGTTTATTACTTTAGCCTAATAAGCTTGTCAAAAATAGATTGATTATAAGCCGCCATTATTAGGCAACTTGAGGTGTGACATAATAGAAGCTGATGGCAGATCAAATAATTGGAGTTTGAGAGGTCAAGAGTTGAGAAATTTAGGAGTTATTTTCCTCATGGGAAAGAATTGTGGTCTCTGGATGTCCTTAATGGAGAAAGTATAAGGGAGAGCAGAAAGGTTAAGAACAGTACTTTGCTAAGGGAACAATTTTTATGTTAAAAACAAAGCAACCTGTAGATTAAGTGCTAAGGCAAAACACAACTCAAAAGTTTTACAAATATCTATGTTCTGGTTAATCAGAGGAATTCAGTCAAAGAACGTATTTCCTCTATAATCAGAGAGTTTTTTCAGGAAGATATAAACATAGCCTGAATTATTTGGATATTTACTTCATTTATTTTGTATGATAGTTGCATTCTGAAGGGCTTAGTAATAATCTTCTACTTGGTGAAGGTAATATGCTACAATATCCTTCATTAAAGGGAATTGTAGATTTAATATCCAAATGATTAATTAGAAACTCAGTAATCCAGAGTGCCCCAAGATTCCATGAGGGTCAATCATTAGAAAGGATTTCATAAAGGCCAAGCCCAGCACTGTGATAACGAGGCATTCAAATATCAGTGGGCTCAGACCCCCATCAGGCAATGTCTTTTAATTGGTCCAAATTTATGGCTCCCATATAGTTGGGCTTCAGTTTTTTTTCTTGAATACTTTCTTTTCTGCATAATCATTGCCCAATTCCTCTGACTGTGCTTTTGCCTTGGTTTTCTGGTTTGAACTCTTTGCTAAGGCTGGAGACCTGCCCTGAACTGCAGCCCAAAATAGCTCTTGCCAACTCCCTGATCCTTATACCACAGCTTCTGGTCTCCAAAGCCTCCAGCTGAGCAGAGCTATGTTAATGCTATGCCTGATAATAAATTCAAACTTCCTGAGTGAGTAAGTGAGTGAAAATAAAACATTATAAAAAATATGGTCAAGTTGTCAGTGATCCTTAACTGAAAACTAAGTCGTCTCTAGATCATAAGTCGGCTTTCATCATTTTGATCCTGTATGAAAAAAAAAACAGAAGTAAAATATTCATAGTGATGCAAGCTGGCTTTGAAATCAGGAAGGCTGGAATCACACTATTTCCCAAATTGGCACATTCATTGGAAACGATGTTCAAAGCAAATCACAGAGGAATGGGAAAAGCAGCTTTTGCTCCTCTGAGAGAATATACAACAGTGTTTCCTTTTGCAGTGCACGTTACTGTTTGTAGTTCTAAGCACATAAATGAACAGAAAGATGAAGATGCCCCATATTCTATTGTTATTTATTTGGGGGTAACTAAGATTTACGTTAATAATTAGAATTGATGGATCTAATAATAGGTCTCCTTATGTCATGCTCTAAAATAGACCAGGGAGTGCCTAATTTCATTCTCTGAAATACTTCTATGTAGAGACTCAAAGCAAATTAAATGAAATATTATGCATTTTATGGTTTAAGGTTGGTTTACTAACAAGGTATCTATTTACATGGCTGACATGGGCCAAGCAAAGGAAATGGGGTTGGTCTTTGGTGCAGGGGCTCTCCCCTACAACCTTTCACTTTCTACAACAGGCCCACAGAAAACATGCTGTCAAAAATATGTGGGTTTTAGAACAGTAAAATATATATAACTTTTCTTTATAGCCACACTAGAAAAATATTTATGATGAGAATTTCAAGTTAGTATGTAGACAAACTTCAAAAGGAAAAATGGAGGCCACCGAGTCTTTTATTATAGATCAAGTATCAACTTATTGCTGGATGAGATTATTTGGTTTTCATCTATTTTATTTCATGGGGGCATGGGCTATTTAAAAAATTAATGCATGTCACAGGAGAACAGTTTCTTATTTTCTATCATTTATCTTTTTCAATTATGGCTATTCTTATTTATTAATGATATTCCAAATTCCTTTTATGTTTACTTATCAGTATTGAAAAGAAAAACTATCATGTGTATTGTAATCACTGACATAATTATTAGAACAAGGAGTATAAACACCACATTTACAAATGTGAACATATTTAAAACTGTATCATACAATTTCACACTTGGACCACTTTTTTTGGTTAAATTAAATTCTAATAGGATTTTTGTATTTGACAAAAACAGTATTAACCTCTTGCACAATGTTCATTTTTCCTGTATATGACTGGTAAATAATTGGGCTATCATTAAAGACCAATTTGACATTTCCTTAAGAGTTTAACATTTCTACATGAATACTTGTTAGAAATGAAAGCAAATAATGACAGGATTAACTTCAAGAAAATCATATATAAAATGGGCCCAGTGGTGCACACCTATAATCTCTGCAACTCAGAAGGCTAAGGCAGGAGGATTGCAAGTTCCAGGCCAGCCTGGGCAACTTGTTGACACCCTATCTCAAAATAGAAAATAAAAAGATCTGGGGATGTGGCTCAGTAGTTAAGCACCCCTCCATTCAATCCCCAGCACCCCAAAAAGAACAAAAGAAAGAAAAAGGAAATCACATGAAAGAAAAATATAAGATCATAAATATTAGATGGGGTGTTTGCTATTGTACAAACTTTAGAAATGACCATGGAATAAATGAAAATCAGAACAGTATTGCTACAACTAATAAAAGGAGGTATGGAGCAATGACATGAGAAACAAATGACCTCTTCCCTTTTAATTAACCAATCCCTCACTAGAAGGAAAAACCTTAAAATATTCTAGAAAAGGATACTGAAAACCATCAATATTTTAAAAGTATGGTCCAATATTTGCTTCCCTGAAAGTTGTGAAAGTTAACTTATGAATCTACACATAAGAAATATAAATATAAATGAATGAAAGTAAAAATACACTTAAGTCATTTTTAAAACTATGTAGAAAATCTCTGCCTTAATTTATTTTCAAGATGACTTAAGGCATACAAATTGAAATCTGATTAAAGAGAGCAGAATTTTAAGGATTTCATTTTGAATCACAATGAATAATAAATGCAGACAATAAATGATAATGATAATGAGGAGGAGGAAGAGGAACCAACTGCCTCAGGATTGTTGAGATTCAGGATTGTGGAGAGCCATCTGTGTGTGGACTATCTCACATCACAGCCTAATGAACAGGGGAATCTGGTATCTGGGAACTTCCAGTGGACATTTCCTCTGTGTAAAACTTCCCAGACACATTGTGAGCCCTATTCAGCTCTGCCTGGTTCCACATAGCACCAGAGATGGGGTGACCTGCTGCAGCCGCAGAAGCCCTCTGAGATGGGTGTGACCTGCCAAGATGCCAATCAACCTACTGACTACAAGACATCATGAAACAAGATTACACCCATGAAACCTTATCCCTGCCTTTGATGTACTCCCTTAAATAAACCAAAGGAGCCATTTTCTAATTGTCCAATTCCAGCTCCTGTGTGGGCAATATAAGATGCTCCATCCTTTAAACCTAATTCTGACTTTGTCTTTTGTTCTTCACCAATTATTGTAAACTTTAATTTCTTAGGTGGCTTACACCCTCCCGAACAGGAAGTAGAACCCCCCTAACAAGGCACTGGCTACCTCCCCATAAAAGATGGCACTACACATTTTCTCTCTCTTTATTCAAAACATACTTTATCATTCTTTAATTGGATTTTATTTTTTCTCCATCAGCATGTTATACATTATGCTCTATATAATTCTTTTTGCTATTATACTAATATTTTGTTCTCATTTTAATTCTTATTTTATAGGGAATGCCATTTTTCAATGAACTGAAACATTTGTCTAATGTTTATTTTATTCCATTTACTTTTGATTCTATGGATGATATATCATTTGCAAGTGAATGTATTTCATTTCAATTATTTTTCTTCAATTCCTTTTTCTTATCTTATATGCCAGGTCTTCTATTACTATAATAACAGATGTAGACTTTATACCAGAAATTAAAGAAAACATCATACTTTACTGGGAGACAAAAAGATACAAATTTCAGAATAGGAACAAAGCAAAGATCTTGATTATTATGCATATTTTATATACTGATAAAACTTTATTAATTCAAACAATAATTGCATATTCCTGTTGTCTATCCCAATTACATTAATGTCTACTGCTGTTCTATTCATTCTCTATTCATATTTTAACATTTTATACTTTTCTGATTGTTTTGTATTTATTCTTTGTTTACTGTTGAGGGCTGAATTCAAGTCAAGATGGCACCTGGCACTTTGCCAGGAGGAGTGGTTTGTTAAGCAATGCCAGCGAGCCATTATGATGATGAGGATTCCTTATTGGCTGACTGCTGTATCTAGATAATGTTAATTGAGTCAAGCTGTGTATAATTAGTTAAGTATATATACCTCTGCTGTCTGGCAGAGAAGTGGCTCCCGCTGTATCAATCTTCACAAGTTACTTGTCACCCCCTGGTTATTTTGCCCAGCCAGACTGCTGCAGTTTACAACTGGATAGTCAAGAAATATGCAGATTTATGGAAAAAATTATTAGTTGTGCATCACCACCAATTTCAAGTCTTTGTCAATAATTGCTTTCTTTTTCTAAGCTCGTAGCTAATTTTTAAATTATTTTCAATTCACATATAATGGTTGTACGTATTTATGGTGTAGAGAGTGGTGTGTAATATGCGTATACAATGTACATTGGTCAAGTAAACATAATTAATTTTTCCATCTACTTATCATTTCTTTTTGTGTTTGGAACATTTGAACTCTCTTTCAGTTCTTCTTATATATGATAGTTTGCCATAAACTACATTAGATCTTCTTCCTTCCATCCAAACATATTTTGGTAAACATTATCTAACCTCCTTGGATCACCCCATCCTCCCATCCTTCCTAGTTTCTCATAATCACAAGTAGGCTCTTCTTTAAGTGTTTATGGGTGTGGGTGTAGCTGTTGGTGCATTGGGAGCCATCCCAGGACCTTGAGTATGATACACAAGTGCTTTGAAATTGATGTACACACAGCTCCTTAAATCTTTTTTGATATCTTGTTTTGTTTAGCTTTCTGAAAGGAGCAATGACATGTATTTGTCTTTCCAATTATGGATTTTTAATATATATATTTACATATATAAAATCTACATAATATATATATTAATCTGCATAATATATATATATATACATATACACACACATACATATACATGTATGGAAAATAGAGTCAATCAGGTTCCCTCATCAGAATGGCTGGGAAGCAAATGACTAAGATATTTTTTGTAAGTCAGGAACTTTTTTTTTTTTAGAGAGAGAGAGAGAGAGAGAGAGAGAGAGAGAGAGAGAGAGAGAGAGAAATTTTTAATATTTATTTTTTAGATTTTTTCGGTGGACACAACATCTTTATTTTATCTTTATGTGATGCTGAGGATCGAACCCAGCGCTCTGCACATGCCAGACAAGTGCACTACTGCTCTAGCCACATCCCCAGCCCCTTATGTGTATTCTTATATAACCTGTAATATCATATTTGGCATGCTGCTGGCTTTGTTGCAATTTTTATATAAACTGAATAGGCCTTTCTGTTATGCTCAGATTGCCCATACAAGTAATAAAGGCAAGTCCGATATCTATGGCCCTGAATATATTCTTCTAGCTGCCTGAATCTCCAGTCAACCTGCCTGGGATACAGCAGTTGCAGAACAGTGCAGTATAGTTAATACATAAGACTGGAGTTCATTTCAGTATGATCATAGAGTCATGAAATAGAATTTGCTCCCAGTCCTTATGCTTCCTCATTTCCTCCCCTCTTCCCTATCCTATCCTCCTTCCTCTAGTCTACTGGTTTACATTTTATTTATCTATTTATTTATTTAGCATTATTTAATTTTTTAATAGATAAACAGAAAGGTGGAATTCACTTTGTTCTATTCATATATGTACACAGCATAATTTGGTCAATTTCATTCTTCAGTTCCTTCCTTTTCCCTTTCTCCTCCTCAATCTCCTTTCTCTATTTACTTCATTGATCTACCCTCATTTTTTGTTATGTGATGTCCCCCTTTTTTTCCCTTTTTTTGCTCTAGATATGAGAGGAAACTTTTGATCTTTAACTTTTTGTGCCTGGCTTATTTCACTTAGCATAATGTTTCCCAGTTCCATCCATTTATCAGCAAATGCATCATTTCATTCTTGCTTATGGCTGAAGTAAAACACACACATATAACCATGTACTCATTTCTGGCTCTCTTAATTCTGCAAGAATATTTTTTGTTTCAAAATGCTATACTTCCGGGAAGTTTGCATTCTTATTACTACTTTAAATAAAAATTGAATATCCAACACTTAATATCTAACTCAGCTTAAAAAACTTTTGAAATTTTCAATGTTTTAATTTAGCAACTTAAAGCATAAAACAATGATAGGAATAAAGTTATTTCCTTTACCTAAATATCTGATAATAATTACATAAAATTGGTATCATTCAAATTTTTAAAACTTTTCTTTTATTAATGGAAACAATTTTTCCACTAACTTTGCACTTTTTTTTACAAATGCATAAGAAAACATGAAATAAAATATGAGCAGTTTAATTTAAAACAGACATTTTAAGTGGCACATTATATTTTATAGAATGATGATATTCACATGCAGATGTCTCACTTTTCATCAAGGTATACTAAATGACTACTAAATTTTTTAATTAGTAGTTTAATTTAATTTAATTTTAGTTAGTAGTTTAATTTAGCTGATGTTTTTTCAGAAAATTCTTGACTTTGGTTTTTCCTGTGGTCAGAGACATGATCCTGGTGAAGGGTGTTAAATATTAATCAATATTTTGCAGGATCCATGTTCATCCTTCACTTCCTTGAGAACTGCGAATTCAGTACATAAATTGGTCTTATACTTGCAATTTTGCTTTTGAGCTCATTACTATAAAAGTGCTTATTTTACTAGACTGGATGTAGTAGGTGCAGTAGAATGTACATGCACCTTAGATGAAATCCAGGGTCCTCATTACCATGCATTTTCAATTCCAAAATATAAGAAAGAAATAGTTTTTTCACCAAATTAATAGTCCCCTCATATATTATTTTGGTTGAGGCCCTAATTTTAAGACTTGTTTTTAAAAACTAAAGCAGGTAAGAAACAAGAACAAAAATATTCTGATAAATGTGCCAAGAACTACTCTCAAATCTCAAAGTAAAAATAAGAAAAGAGTTATTGCCCATGGTTAGAACTCTATAATCTCAAAAATGTGTCAAATGCCTTCATCCTTAAAGATAAAATATCTGTTGTTCATTATCCAATTTAATGCTACTCACTTTGGATTGCTTAATAATTGCTGGTACCGAGATCTTACATAATTCTTATTCTTGCTACTGTAACCTATTTTGTTTTCAAAATGAAAGTTGAAATTAGAGGAGCAGTTGAACCCCTTCATTTTCCATACATTCACTCTACCATTTTTTAATACTCTATATCTAAAACTGGGCACTCAGATATGCTTAGCCCTATATAGACTACCCATCAGCATCCTCAACATCATAATTTTCCCCTGATCATCAAAAATACACATAAATGCAAAAATCAGAAATTTTGCTCTTATATGTCACATTTATTTCTTAGATTACTCATTCTCTTTTCTTATTGTACTAAAGAATATGGCCTATATGTTTTCTTTTAAAATAGAGTAACTGTTCAAGAAGCAAAATACTCATGTTCTGATGAAAGTTACATTGAAAGAAATCATTAAAAATATCTCATCCATGTAAAGCATGGATTTCTTGAATTACTTCCAATCCAGCAAAATAGTATTTAGTCAAGCTGAGTAAACCTTGTAAAGATGGAATTCTATTGAGCAAAATTCTATGGAGAATTCCCAGCTAGTAAAAATTTTACAGCTTTCTATTGTTTTCCGAAATATAGCCAATGTACAAATTGAAGTTTTAGAACACTAGCAATATTTTTAGATTTTAGAGATTTAAACACAAATTTAGCACAATGTCTCAAAATCCTGGGAGAATTTTAGTTTAAAAACTATATATATTTTCAAATGGACTCTTTTGGAAATATGCTTGTTTTCCATAAGTTTTAAAGATTATAAATGCAATGTCCAAAATATATTTTAGGCAATAACATATTAACCTTTTTTTTTAACCAGGAATTGCTTAACCATTGAGATACATTCCCAGCCCTTTTTTAATATTTTATTTAGAGTCAGGGTCTCACTGAATTGCCTAGGCCCTTGCTAAGTTGCTAAGACTCAACATCCACCTCCCTGACCCTCCCAAGCCTCTGGGATTATAGGTGTGCACCATCACGTGTGCAATAACATACTAATCTTTATAAGACTTCTTAAAGAACCACATTATTTGGCAAGATATTAAAGAATATAAAGAATTTAGGAGAATTGTTCATCACATTTGGAAGACAATCATTTGACAGAATTAGATATTTAGAAAAAATTACTTCTTAAATTTTGAAATACTTCTTCTCTTAATTCACTTATTAATTTCTTGGGCTCAGTGTTTTAAATAAACAGGAGCAATATTAGTAGAATATTTTGCCTTAATGAAGCCTCAATTTTTGAAATTACCACAAAAATAAAGGATTCAAGGTGAGATATAAACATGACTAGGTTTCACATGCAAAATATTTTCAACATTGAGGTTTATTTTATAGCCAATACTCAATACTATCAATTGGCCTGGGGCCATTGCTGGTGATTATTTTTTGACTTACAAAATATTTTTAATAACTTTATCCATAAAATATTTTATGTTCACATTAATAGCAGACTTTTTCCTCTTCTCCTTTTTCTTTATTTCTAATAAGATAAACTTTTATATGCATTTTTTTGTACTTTTTAGCATCTTATCTATTGCTTAAATGAGATGGATATGTGTTCTGAGTTTAAATATCTTTTAAGACATAAGATGTTATAGTATAGGTGAAGACAGATTCCATCTGTCAAGCATTTTACAAATGCTCTCTTTCCTCATTTTTGATAATGGAAAAAGGAATATTACTATTATATAAAGATTATTGACTTCCCCTTAGTAGGATACATTTATTTTTTCCAGCTTAGTTGATGGATTTGTAAATGAAGGTCTGTACTCTGGGTCCTGTTTCTCTTTGTGACCAGTGATACATGTATAAAAGTTAACCATGAAAGTTGGAAGTGAAATATGTGGCAGTGGCAAAGAGTCAAGTTAATCATCCCACAAAGGGAGCAAACCTGTGATCTGAGCACCATGCTCAAAACAAGCAAGTTAATCACTCATAGATTAACTGGGCCCAGATCGTATTTGCTAAAATGTTCATAGATTTCTCCTAGTCTTATACCATACATGGATAGGCAATTAATAAATGCATTTCTACTATATGGTATTTTGAATTTAATATTAATAATAAATATTTGAAAATTTTGTCATTTCAAATACATGTCTCAAATTTCCCAAATGCTTATAGTTGTAAAATTATTTTAAATGTTTAAATATAGTTTCATCTTTGCTTGAAGATGTCTGGACCCAAACAGTTTAATAAAAACTTCCAGCTAATTCCCACTGAAAGCAATCTATTTTTAAACTAAGCCTAAGACAAAAATGTGGGAACATGACATTTAACTATAAGTAAAAAAAATCATCTCATCATATAATACTGAAAAGTAACATTATATAACAGGGAACTGAGTTCTTCTTTGCAAAAAAAGAAAAAAAATTCCTTTATTTACTTAGATATGTTTAACAGCATATATGCATTTCTGGGGAAGTTATTTGAAAATTTTGAACTGATAAATGAAGAGTAGGTACAAAATGTTAATTAGTGGTTAAGAATTTTCAGTGCAAGAGAAGTTATCAGAGACAAGATCATAACAATTTAGCATAACTATAGAGCCAGAAATGACAAATTTGTCTGAGGACTTTTAAAAACAGGATAATTTAATATTAATATTAATGCACATTTCTGGTATTATGGTATAAGTGTTAAGGTCTGTAGACAAGTCAAAATAACACGTGGTATTTTGCCAGAGAAATGTTATTCGTAAACAAGTCTGGATGGTGCCTGGCAAAATGCCAGAGGGAGTGGTTTGAAAAGTAACAAAAGTGAGCCATTAAGTGTTGAGATTCCTTATTGGTTGACTGATGTATCTAGTTTATGCTAATTAAGATAAGCTGTGCAAAATGTATAAATAGCTCTGTTGTCCTACAATAAACGGCTTCCATTCCTGCTGCATCAACGTACACAAGTTATTCGTCACCCCCCGGCATATAAGCTTTAATATTATTAACTTGAACTCTGGAAAAGACTATTTTTAAATTATTTGTTATAGTTACACATGTCAGTAGAATGCATTTTGACACATCATCTGTAAAAATACTATAACTTCTCATTCTACATTATGTAAAATCACACCAGTTGTGTAATCATATATATATACATTCTACTATTCTTCCTACCCCCTAACCCCCCACCTCACTTCAGTCCCCTCTGCCTAATGCAAAGTACTTCTATATTTCCCTAGCACCCCTCCCCTTTCTTGTGAATTAGCATCCACATATCAAAGAAGACATTTGACCTTTGGTGATTTGGAATTAGTTTATTTCAATTAGCATGAGAGTCTCCAGCTCCATCCATTTACCTGCAAATGCCATAATTTCATTATTCTTTAAGGCTGAATAATATTCCATTGTGTATGTATACCATATTGTCTTTATTCATTCATCTGTTAAAGGGCATCTAGATTGGTTCCATAGTTTGGAAAAGACTACTTAATAGAGAATTTTATTAAAATATATAGTTGTGAGCTTAATAATGATGATAATATTTATACTGCTATCTCATGGTGGTATAACGTCATGTAATAATTTGAGTATTTACTATTTAAGTGGTTACTATATATATCAAGCATTATCTTCAGTGCTATATATGCATTAGAGTATTTAATTCTGTTGTAGCCCATGAGGTAGATAGGTTTATCTTACTTATTTTACAAATGAGGAAATGGATATAATTATGCACATTTTGTGAAAAATATTTTTTTCTTATTTAGGATATTAACATCTTATGAATCTTTGAAATATATGACTTTAGTGTCCCTAGCAAAAGCAAAGGGACAGTCTTCATAGGCTTGGGTACTGAGATGCAACCAAGGTTCTGCAGAGGAAATGTTCCTACATGGGCTTTGAATCTTCAGCAAGCAATGGAAAGACAAAGGGACTTGTCAAAATTTCTTCATGGTCTCACGGTGGTGGTACTGACATTCATTGATCAGTTGCTCTGGCTCTTATTCTTCCTCTCTTGGCTCCTGGATTTAAGGCTACTCGGAGATCCTATTAAATAATGTCCATCTCATAGTTTTTTTTATTAATACAGCTTTGGTAGAAACAAATGAAAAGTCACAAGATAGTGTAGAGAAAAGTAATTGGGCAAAGGCAGAAATGAGATCGATCTGGTCAATTAAAATATAAACCTTTGGGTACTCACAGATATCTCAGAGGATCAGGGCTGATATCCCATGAACATTCTCTAGGATGGGTATGGCTTTGCTTGCATTTTGTGGTCAGTGAACATCATGCTTGGCTGGACAGCATTTTTGTTTTTCATTGGTTGATATGACTATAATGTTGACTATTTTAAATATCTCCACTGAGTAAAGCATTAGATTCTCTCAGCAGGAGGGATAAAACTATCTTAAATAAAAGAATATCTTTAATAGGTATACAGATTACCTGTAAAGACTTAGAAATTACACTCAATCTGGCAGAACATTCATTGGGAAAGAAATCCATCCAATGGCTTTTGTATATGAAATGAAATTATTGCAACAATACAAATGAACATGGACCCATGTGAGTGACTGTTAATAATCACAATCCATCCTTATATCTCCTTTATGTATGGATATTTTCAGATCCATGTGGCCTTCTTTGAAAACTTTTATATAATTAAATTGTTGTCAGCCATATCAGTCAGAGAGACTAGAAGCTTTTGGAGAAGAGCCAGTAATTATTCTCAATCATCCTATGCAAATCCTCAGAGACATGAGTATTCTCGAATTACTAAAGACAACCACAGTTGCTTATTGATAGCAGCAATGACAATGCCAGGCTGGCAGCAAATAAAAACTAAAAACTAAAATGTGAAACTGAGGATTCCTCAATTTATTCCCCACTGGTTACCATAGAGCACCCTTTCAGGCAGAAAGGAGCACCTAAAATTGGAGGTAATTGTGTTTGTCTTCACTCAGGTACTCGTTCATGAGTTCCTTGAGGTTAGGTGCAGTTTCTCATTTGCAGAATTGTTCTATTTACAACTACACAAAGTAGAATGATTTTTGTCTTGAGTTCTGTCTGTAAACATTGCATTCATATAATCGCAGACAATTCTGTAAGATTAAAGCATTTTGTTCCACCTAGAGTTATTTTTGGGTACATAATTTTTTTTAAACCTCCTTTCAAATGTACCATCTTCCTTAAGAATAACTTCAAGACGGTTCAGAAGGTAGTGAGACATTTTTCCTCCCTCTTGTTAGTTTTAAACTGCAAGTTTGTTCTGAGATGATATTTGCTGGTTCTCAAAGTCTGAAGAAAATCATAGGGGATAAAACACAGCTGTCTTTCTTTGATGTGCATCCAATGGCTCTTTCACCTACATTTTCTTTAATTTGGCCCCTTGACTGCAAAGAGATGACAATTAAAGCATTCATCCTCTAAAATGGAACCAAAAGGTATAATAAAAACTAAAAGGAGTGTTCCAAGAAACAGTTTTTAAGATTTCAATGTGGTTACAAATGTAGGATGAAGTTTGTGTCTAGCAAAAATATTGTAAAATTAAGAACAAACTCAACTATTTGACAGTGAAGGCAAAAATACTTTAATTTGTGATATTTTTTAAGTTTTCAGGATAACTCTTGGTTATAGTTTTGTTTCTGTGATAAAATTAGACATAGTAAGTTTCAAATGACTTCAATATATAAATTCCAATTCTTTTATCAAGACAGAACACTCCTCATTTCGCTGTTTAGAGTGTTTTAATTTGATAATAATGCAAACAATATGACAATAATGTGTTTGTCTCAGTTAAGGTAGATTATACTGTAATACAAGAAAAAGTGAATAAAAAGATAATATGGAAGCACAGTCTCCTATAAATCCTGCATTTACTCTTTCATTAGAACAAACAATTTGGGATATGGATGAAAATAATATTCCCAGAATATTATTGATGATACTCTCTTACTGATAAACAGTTTTTGAATTAAGTATACTATTGTTTGGCTTTGAAAGACTTCAGAGAAGTCATGTTAAATTATCAAAAAATAGCTGGACATTGTGGCCCATACCTGTAATCCCAGCAGCTCGAGAAGCTGAGGCAGAGGATTGTGAGTTCAAAGCCAGCCTCAGCAAAAGCAAGGCATTAAGCAACTCAGTGAGACCCTGTCTTTAAATAAAATACAAAATAGGGCTGGGGATGGTTCAGTGGTACAGTGCCCCTGAGTTCAATCCCAAGTACAAAAAAAAAATTATTAAAAAATAGATTAATTTATTAATGTCTTGCATTGTAGAATATAAAACATGTATGCTCAGCTAGGCTCTTCACTATTGTATTCTACTTTTGTGTTTTATATACCCTGGATTTCAAAGTCTTTAAATCAGAAATATGTCCTTTGTATCTAAATAGCTATTACCAAGGACCAAAGGGGGGATATGTGTATATATATATTTCTTTCTCTCTCTCTCTCTCCATATAGAGATATGTAGCTCAACCACTGAGCTACATCCCCAGTCATATTTTGTATTTCATTTAGAGACAGGGTCTCACTAAGTTACTTAGGGCCTCACTTTTGCTGAAACTAGCTTTGAACTTGTGATCCTCCTGCCTCAGACCCCAAGCAGCCAGGATTACAGGTGTGCATCACCATGCCCAGTAATTATAAATCGTTTAATCCTAGATCATTTAACAATTATTCTTTTAAAAATAGTTTTTGCTTGCTTCTTTGTTTTTGCTTAATAGAAAGAAGCAGAATTGGGCTGGGGATTGGCATGTGCGGGGCACTGGGTTCGATCCTCAGCACCACATAAAAATAAAATAAAGATGTTGTGTCCACCAAAAACTAAAAAATAAATATTAAAATTTTTTTTTCTCTCTCTCTCTCTCAAAAGAAAGAAAGAAAGAAAGAAGCAATATAGTATCAGTGACCTTAAACCAATGTAAGTCATTTATATAGTATATCTAAGAATATTATTTTGTTAGATGGAAGTACATCACTCCACATTTTTGTTAATAATGAAGTCAAAGATTTTTTAGAATTAATAGATTTTTTGGATATTGAACTTTGAAATAATGTATGGTATCAAATATGAAGTATGATAAAGAGAAGATATTCTTTCAATGTAACTACATTTAATGTATAAACATACTTACTGAGATAGTTTGAATATGGTTTGTCCCTTTTTCAACTCTTGTTGAAATTTTATTTTCTGTATTGGGAGGTGATAAGATCTTAAAAAGTGATTAGATAGTTAAGAGCTAAGTGATTAGATAGTTAAGACACTATACTTAGTGTCTTCCTCATCTAACTGTATCCATTGTTTTGAACATCAGCTCCTTGGCTTGGTCTCTTTCATTTGTATCCACTTACCCTTCCACTTTCTGCCAGCAGTGTGACTTGCTAACACTGTGCTCTTGGACTCCTAAGCCTTTAGAACCATGGAACAAAATAACTGTCTTCCTTTACAAGTTACCCACTCTCAGGTATTCTATTATAGCAAAAGAAGACATACTGAAACATGATAATATTGCAAATACAATCTCTAATGTTTATGAGTCAATGATCAACAGAATAAATCTGTTATGCAATGTCTCCATTTTAATTTGAATAAAAAGTATGTAATAAAGCTTCTAGTTGTGGTGAAGAAAGAGTAAGTATAATTCTACTCCATCTTTTCTACTGGTTACAGCCAACATCCTTGGAAAATACAATGCTCCAGCAATTATAATAAAGCCCTGAAAAGTAAGTTAGAATTGAGCTACTGGTAGGAAAAGTAAAACTGAAAGCATAAGAGTTAAGGACCTCTGTAAATCTTTTCCTTAATAAAGCACTCATAAGTCAAAATTTTCAAAATGTACTTTTTTTTTTTAATTCTGGAAAATAACCAAAGCACTGGACAAAAAAATCATAGGAGACTTTACTCAAGAGAAACTGCCAAACCTCAGCATAAACTGCAGAGTTTGTACCTTTTTAACTTAACCTATTCCCATATCCCACTCTCCAGGTTCATAGTAGTCTGGAAAAACAGTAGATTAATCACCATGGTAGCTGTAGAAATCAGCAGCTTAGCCACCAACAAAGGGGGGAGAATGAGATTGGAACTCTTCAAAATTTTCCATCTGTCCTAGCTTCACTATTTGATCTGCCTTGCAGATCTCTGCGAAATTTCCATTTGCAGACTTTGGCAATATTTAAACTTACTTACAGCTTGCTGTATAAGAAAGTGCCATCCTGAGGGCATTTTTCAAAAAATAATCAACAACCATTTCTAACATGGCCTCTGCCTGAGGCTCAGATACCAATTGGGAAAGCAAAGGCCTTGTCATTCTGGAGAATGAGAGGTTCATAGTGAACATGAAAGCTGTGGCATATACTTGAAAAAATAGAAAGACTCTGTATAGACAGAGCTGTGTGCATATTCAGAAGCACCTGAAACATCTTCAACCTTTCACCTTCAGGTGACCTTGAAGTACTACATAATGAAGAAGTTAAAGCTAAAGCAGAGTTATGAACTACCAGAATACAATACTTATGCCCTACACACTCACAGGCACACACATATTCACAGGCTTTTACCCAAGGGTGGTAGGCATGGTAATGTAAGGAAATATCTCTATATAATTCACTTAAAGAACTGACCTCTGAGAAAACCAGGCAGAGACTTCAGTAGCTTCACAGTAAGAGAAAATAAATATAGAATTACCCCAGAATTTTTACTAGCAAACAGAAAGCAGTAGAAGTAGTAGAGATCATAGAAACAACAACTAATTCGGAGAGAAAAAAAGAATCTGATTTCCTCAGTTGTCACATTATAATATCTAAAATGACTCACTTTCCAAAAAATTATCAACACATGAAAAGCATAAAGTATGCATAAGAAAAAATGTCTGGAACATATTTAAGGAAAAAAAATCAATGAAGATCTATTGTAGCTATCTGCATTGCTACCGCCATTGCTGCTGCTTCTGATTCCACTGCTGCCAGCCTGAGATCACCTGGATGTCTTCTTTCAGGGTGCTTCTGCCTCAGAAGAAACCTGTGCCACAGATGCAACTGAAGCCAATACTGTTGTTGATTCCCAAAAGTCACCTGGTGATGGTGCCCCCACAAGCTGCAGTTGTAGCTGCTACTGCTGACCTGCTGCCTGCTGCCAACAACCACCACCAGTAGCGCTGCTACCACACACAGCCTAGAGGATTGCTTTGGGGGAGACTCCAGGTTTGGTTGCACGTGGATACACACATTTTAGGACACCAGCTAGGGCTGGGCTTGGGTGCCAGCTGGTTTACCACCACAAGAACCTCTGCTGGGGACTGGAGCTGAGACCTGCAGGCCTAGTGTGGGGGTGCCTATAGGTTTGGAGGAGCCTGGGGTCTTCCTGCTGAGAATGCTGGTGGTCCTTGTCTTGCTGCTGAATCTTGGGATTGTTCCTTTGAATGAGTGTATCCCCCAGTGGTCTCTCTGCAAATAGGTGAAGCATTGAGATTTGGGGACTGCAGCGTCTAAGCCTGAGGTGTCTGAAGCCCATATGGGTGGGATAGACTGTATTTGTGAGGTCTGATCTGGGTTTGGTGATCCTCAGAGATATCAGACAGGGCTGAGAAACTGTTGAACACTGAGAGAGATTGTTCAACTTTCCAGCAAATTTATTTTATTTTATTTGTTGATTCACTAATATCTCTACCATATTTGGAACAGGATTTTTTTTTTAATGCATCAGTGTGGGGAGGACAATGTTCAATGAATGATGTCTAGCATTTTTGTTGTACTCTTATGCTTTTAATTTTTTTCTCTTTGTTCATATTCTTTCTCTTGTCTTTTTTCTTGGATTTTTCTTTCCAAGTTTTCTCCAACCAACAGCCAATCTCTGTCGGTCCTCTTCCACTCTTTCAGTGAATTTTTACTTCTAGCTTCTCTCTTCCTCCCTCACGAATATTGCATACTACACTACCTCTATTCTCTCATCCACTATTTGAAATTGTAAATTGTTTTAACAAATATTCTGTTTGTACTATAGATAGTTATTGAACTCATCATTTTGGATTATTGAGAGAAAGCAGTAGACACCTTAGTGGGAGCTATTAAGTTTAAGGCTATATATTGTGTACACTGAGTGCTATTGATATTGGTTTCACCAAAAAGGCAAAGTGCTGGAAAACTTCAGGAACACTGTACGTCTACAGGGTAGAATTTATCCTGGCTTAGATCCATAATTTTAGATGGGAAAACACACTAACAACATGAAAAAACATGGGAATAAAGCACGCCAAACAAACCAAGATGCTTCAACAACAGAAGCTGATGATGACACAGTAGAAAAAACGTCCAAGAAGGAGTTCAGATTGTATGTAGTTAAAATGATATGTGAAGTAAAGGATAGTAATAAGGAGTGGAATCAAAGAAAAGAATACAGGAAGTGAAAGACCACTTAAATAAAGAATTACAGATTTAAAAAAAAACAAACAAGCAGAAATCCTCAAAATGAAAGAATCAGTAAACTCAATAATAAATTCAATAGAGAGCATCACCAACAGACTAGACCACTCGTTAAGACAGAACTTCAGACAATTAAGACAAAATATATAACATTGAAAGTAGAGTTGAACATGCAGAGAAGATGAAAAAAAACATGAACAGAACATCCAAGAATTATGGATAACATGAAAAGACCAAATTTAAGAGTATCAGAATAGATGAAGGAGCAGAGATACAAACCAAAGGAATGCAAAATATTTTCAATGTTATAATAGCAGAAAATTTCCAAAACCTAAAGAATGGGATGGAAAATCAAATTCAAGAGGCTTACGGGACCCCCAAATTACAAAATTACGGCAGATCCATACCAAGACACATTATAATGAGAATGACTAACACAGAGAATAAAGATAAAATCTTAAAGGCTATGAGAGAAAAAAAATCAAATTTCATATAGGGGGAAAACAATTTTGATCTCAACTGATTTCTCAAACCAGACCCTCAAAGCTAGGAGGTCATAGAATAATATATTTCAGGCTCTAAAAGAAAATGGATGCCAACCCAGAATTTTATAACCAGCAAAATTAAGTTTCAGATTTGAAGATGAAACTAAAACATTTTATGATAAACAAATATTAAAACAATTCATAACTAGAAAGCCTACACTGCAGAGCATTCTCAACAAAATATTCCATAAGGATAAAGTGGAAAAAAAAACTTGAAAACAGCAAAGGGAGTATCTACACTAAAGGGACATTCAAACAAATGAGAAACTAAGACACATCAAAATCCAGAAATAAACAAAATGACAGGGAATATAAATCATATCTCAGTAAGAAGCTTGAATATTAATGACCTAAACTCATCAATCAAAAGACATAGACTGGGAGATTGGATTAAAAAGCAAGATCCAAAAATATACTGTCTTCAAGAGACTCATCACATGGGCAAAGACATCCACAGGCTGAAGATGAAAGGAAGGAAAAAAATACTTATTATTCACATGGATTGCATAAACAAGCAGGGGTTCTACATTCTCATTTCAGATTAAGTAGATTTCAAAATTAATCAGAAGATACAAAGAAGGACATTTCATGCTTCATAAGGGAAGTATATGTAAGCAGGACATAACAATTATAAATATTCATGCTACAAACAATGGAGCATCTTCTTAATGTCAAGAGTCAAATAGATTACAATACAATAATACTGGATGACTTTAACACAGCTCTCTCACTACTGGACAGGTCTTCCAAACAATAACTAAATAATAAAACCATAGAAGTAAATATATAGAAGTAAATCAAAAATTTAAATTTAACAGACATATATAGAATACTTCATCCATCAATGGGTAAATATACTTTCTTCTCAGCAGCACATAGCTCCTTCTCTAAAATAGACCATATCTTATGTCACAAGGAAACTCTTAGTAAATACAAAATAATAGATAATACCCTGCATTCTATCAGACCACAATGAAAAGAAATTAGAAATCATTGATAAAATAAAAATAGAAGCTACTGTAACAAATGGAGACCAAATAATACACAATTGAATGATGAATGAATAGTAGAAGAAATCAAGGATGAAATAAAAAAAATCCTTAGAGGTAAATGAGAACATTGATACAACATATCAAAATCTCTGTTGCACTATGAAGGCAATATTAAGAGGAAAGTTTATTGCATTGAGGGCATTCATTAAAAAAATAAAAAATCAACAAGTGAATGAACTAACACCATATCTCAAAGCCCTAGAAAAAGAAGACAGGAAATAATTAAAATCAGAGCTGAAATCAATACAATCAAAACAAAAGAACAATTAAATATTGAGAAAACAAAACTTTGGTTCTTTGAAAAAAAATTAAATAAAATAGATAATTTCCTGACCATGCTAAAAAAAAGAAAAAGAGAGAAAACTCAAATTACAAAAAATGCAAGATGAAGAAGGAAATATCATAATGGACACATCTAAAATACAAAAAATAACTAGAAACTATTTTGAAAATTTATACTCTAATAAAATAGAAAGTATCAGAGACATCAAAAAATTTATAGAGACATATGACCTACCCAAACTGAACAAAGAGGTCATACATGATTTAAACAGATCGATATCAAGTAATGAAATAAAAAATGCCATCAAAAGCCTACCAAACAAGAAAAGCCAAGGATCAGATGGATTATCAGCAGAGTTCTACAAGACCTTCAAAGAAGAATTAACACCAATACTTTTCAAAGTATTCTATGAAATTGAAAAGGAGGGAACCCTTTCAAACTCATTCTATGAGGTTAGTATCAACCTGATACTAAAACCAGAAAAAGACACATCAAGGAAAGAAAACTTCAGACCAATATCCCTCATAAACATAGATGCAAAAATTCTCACTAAAATTCTGGCAAATTGAATACAAAAACATATTAAAAAGATAATGCATCACGATCAAGTGGGATTCATCCCGGAGATGCAGGGTTGGTTCAATATATAATAATCAATATACATAATTCATCATATAAATAGACTTATAAGTAAGAATCATTATTATCTCAATAGATGCAGAAAAAGCATTTGACAAATTAAAGCACACTTTCATGTTCAAAACACTAGAAAAACTATGGATAGTAGGAACATACTTCATCATTGTAAAAGCTATATATATGCTAAACCCAAGGCCAGCATCATTCTAAATGGAGAGAAATTGAAAGCATTCCTGCTAAAAATTGGAACAAGACAAGGATGTCCTCTTTCATCACTTTTATTCAACATCATCCTTGAAATTCTAGCCAGAGCAATTAGACAAAAGAAAGAAATTTAAAGGGATACAAAATAAATAAATAAGAACTCATACTACCACTATCTGGTGATGATATGATTTTATACCTAGAAGATCCAAAAAAATTCCACCAGAAAACTTCTAGAACTAATAAATGAGTTCAGCAAAGTAGCAGGATATAATATCAACACCCACAAATCAAATGCATTCCTACACATCAGTGATGAATGTACTGAAAGAGAAATTGGGAAATCTATTCCATTTACAACAGCCTCGAAAAAATAAAATAAAATACCCGTGAATCAATCTAACAAAAGAGGTGAAAGACCTCTATAATGAAAACTTCAGAACACTAAAGAAGTTGAAGAGAACCTCATTAAATGAAAAGATCTCCCATGCTCCTGGATAGGCAGAATTAATATTGTCAAAATGGCCATACTACCAAAAGCATTATACAGATTTGTTGCAATTTCTACTAAAATATTAATGACATTCTTCATAGATATAGAAAAAGCAATCAATAAATTCATTTGGAAAAATAAAAGACCCAGAATAGCTAATGCAAGTTTTAGTAAGAATAGTGAAGCAGGAGGCATCACAATACAAGATCTTAAATTATACTACAGAGCTATAGTAACAAAAATTGTGTGGTATTGACACCAAAATAGATTTGTAGACCAATGATACAGAATAGAGGACACAGAGACAAACCCACATAAATACAGTTATCTCATACTAGACAAAGATGCCAAAAACATTCAATGGAGAAAATATAGCCTATTCAATAAATGGTGCTGGCAAAACTGGAAATTCATATGTAGCAAAATGAAATTAAAACCTCTATCTCTCACCCTGCAGAAAAATCAACTCAAAGTGGATCAAAGACTTAGGCACTAGAACAGAGACTCTGTGGATAATAGAAGAAAAAATAGGCCCAAATCTTCACCACATTGGGTTAGGATCTGACTTCCTTAATAAGACTCCTGAAGCGCAAGAAGTAAAATCAAGAATCAATAACTGGGATGGATTCAAATTAAAAAGCTTCTTCTCAGCAAAGGAAACAATAAAGTGAGGAGACAGCTTACATACTGGGAGAGAATATTTACCACATGCATCTCTGATAAAGCATTAATCCATAAGATATATAAAGGACTCAAAAAACTTAACACCAAAATGTACAAATAACCCAATCAATAAATTGGCTAAGGAACTGAGTAGACATTATACAGAAGAAGAAATACAATTGATCAACAAATTTATGAAAAAGTGTTCAACATCTCTAGCAATTAGAGAAATGAAAATCAAAATTATTCTAAGATTTTATCTCACTCTTATGAGAATGGCAATCATCAAGAATGCAGGCAACAATAAATGTTGGTGAGGATGTGGTGAAAAAGATACACTCATACATTGCTGGTGGGTCTGCAAGTTGGTGCAACCACTATGGAAAGCAGTATGGAGACTCCTCAGAAAATTGGGAATGGAACCACCATTTCACCCAGCTATCACACTCCTTGGTTTATACCCAAAGGACTTAAAATCAGCATACTATAATGACATAGCCACATCAATGTTTATAGCAGCTCAATTCACAATACCTAGAGTATGGTACCAACCTAGGTGTCCCTCAATAGATAAATGGATAAAGAAAATGTGGTACCTATACTCAATGGAATATTATTCAGCTTTAAAGAAGAGTGAAATTATGGCATTTGCTAGTAAATGGTTGGAGTTGGAGAATATCATGCTAAGCAACATAAGCCAATCCAATAAAACCAAAAGCCAAATGTTTTCTCTAATATGTGGATGCTAATTCACAACAAGGTGGGGGGCACTAGGGAAGAATAGTGTTACCTTAGATTAGGTAGAGGGAAATGATGGGAAGGTAGGGGATGGGATGTGGAATAGGAACAATAATAGAATGAAACATACATTATTTCTGTATGTATATATATGACTAATGACCAATATGATTCTACAATATGTATGCTCAGAAAAATGATAAATTATATCCCATCTGTGTATGGTATATCAAAGTGCATAAATGCATTATACTGCCATGCACAACTAATTAAAACAAATAAAAAATTTAAAATTGGTCATACCTAATAGGAATAAACATTAGACATATTAGACAAAAATCAAAATCATAAATTCATTCAAAGAATAAAATTAAACTCTGTTCAAATAATAGAAAGTATGAAAATTATGTCTCACCAAAGTAATAATATCAATTAAAAAATAGAAGCTACAAGAAATGATAAAAATAAACCTTGTAATGCTGAAAAGTTTAATAACTGATATGAAAACATCATTAGAATAACTCACCTGTATTTGAGTTGTCAGAAAAATAAATGAAATTGACTTTAAGAGACCTGTGTCACTCCATCAAGTGTGCCAATGTACGTATGATGAAAATCTCAAAAGGAAAGGACAGAGAGAAAGAGGTAGAAAGAATAAAGAAGTAATGGCCAGACACTTCAAAATGTGTTGACAAATGTTGTTCTGTGCATTTAGTAAGCTCAACCTATTGTAAGCAGAATAAACTCAAAGATAATCATGCTGAAGTGTAATTGTCAAATTTTCTAAAAACAATGAGAGAATATGGAAAGGAGTTAGAGGAAAACAATTCAACATATACAAAAAGACTTAATATCAAACTTGAGTTTGCTTTCTGTGTATTCTTATCTAATATTCTCTCCTATAAATTCTGGTCTTCCAAGTCCCCCAGATTTTTAAAATTGTCTCCTCAATCCAAAGAAACTATCTGTTTCTACTCATACTTTGTTTAAAAAAAAAAAACCCTCAAGGGGTCAGAGATCAAATTATAAAATTCTCAAGCTTCTAAAAGAAAACAGCAGAAAATTTGCATGGTTCATTGTCTGATGAGGAGTTTTTAAATATGACATTAAAAGCAAAATATGTGAAAAAAATTAATAATCTGTACTTCATAAAGGTAAAATATGTTTGTTTGCTCACTGTGAAAGGCACTATTAAGAAAATTAAAAGTAAGCTGCAGAACTGTAGAAAATAGAAGTGTGAAATTGCAAATCACATTCCAGATAAAGAACATGTATACATGTTTAATTTACAGATTAAAAGAGCACTTAAAACATTAAAATAGGGAAATAAAGAATCCAACTAAAACGTGAGCAAAAGATTTGAGCATATTCTTTCCAAAAAATATTATATGGAAAGCAAATCAGCATATGAAAACACGTACGACATAATTAGTCATTACATGCAAATTACAACCAACCACAATTAAATAGCACTTTATATATATTAGAATGGCTAAAAAACAAAACCCCCTCAAAACAGCAACAGTGAATGAATGTGCAGCCCCAACTACTAAGGAACATGAACAACAGAGGGAAATTTTATTTTTGTTAAGAATATAAAATGAGACAACAATGAGAGTTTCTTACAAAGTAAGATGGACACATATCCTATAGCCTAGAAATCTCACACCTAGTTATTTACCAGATGAATTAAAAACGTATGCTCATAAAAAATTTGCACAGGAAAGTTTGCAATAATTTTATTCATAATTAGCAAACAATTGAGCCTCACATGAGGCACATCAACAGATGAGTTCATAAACATTCTGGTATATACCTGCACTGAAGTACTTCTTAATAATGAAGAGAAGCAAAGTAGTTATTCACACAATAATATGGGCCATTATTAACTGCACCTAGATAAATGAAAGAAATCATACATAAAAACTATATAATATATGATTCAAAGTATAGGACATTCTGAAAAACACAACTACAGTGTAGTATAGAGTAAAAGAAAAAAATAATTTTTTGGAGGCTGAGATAGGGTTGGATTCAGCAGGGACCCACATAAGCAGTTGTACAAGGTAATAAAAATATTCTGTGTGGTACTGTTGGTAATAAACGTACAACTAGCTAAAATCCCTGTTATAAATAAAAAAAGATTAAACTGTTATATGCAAATTAAACAATGACCATATAAAATGTTGGAAAATTCATGGATATGATAGAGATTTGGGCAAATTATATTGACAATTGGGGCATGATCTTAATAAAGGTGATTAAGGAAAGAAGTTTATCTTGGTTGAGCAGATCTGTCTCCTGAGAAGTCTACAAGCAAAGATAGCATAGCAGTAATAAGCAAAACCAGTTTTGTTTTGTAAATACTGTTCTCTAATTGAAGGTTTTAGGCCTCCTTGAGAAAATAGCTGATTTGGAGGTGAAGCAAGAAAATAGGTGGTGCAAACTTGAATCACCTTGCTGTACCATAAAGCAAGAAAATGTTAACCTTCCATACATACCATTAGGAAAAGAATATGGCGGAAGAACACTGGAGAACGACCAGAAAGAGTTAGCAATGATCAAAGTTAGAAAAATTTGAGCAACAAAATAAACAAATATAGTATTGGATTAAAACCCAAAGAATAAAAATATGTTCATCAGCTTATATACCAAAATAATCAATAAACACATATTTATATTAATAAATACATGACTAAATATAAATAAACAGAAATTTTCCTTATGGAAGGAATTAAAATAATACACGTAGAAGAAATGAAGAAAATAGAAAATAACCATTGGAGAACCACAGTAATACCTATCAGCAAAATTCACAGTAAATATCATGGGCATAATATTGAGAAGAGGACATTTCCCTATCTGCAAAATACCTCCTCCAATTTTTTTTGTTAATTTCTGTGGTAATTTTTAACACAAATTCACAAATTCTTTAATGATCTTGCTGACAGTAGGTGGAGATTAAATTGCCTTCCCAGGGTTCTGCTTTTAAAGAAGAGAGTATGATAAAGAAAAATAGTTAAGTACAGTAAGTTATGTTAATCAGTGACTCAAGATTAACATAACTAGTAATAAGTTATGTTGAATTCACCCACCTCCTGGCATGATGCAATGCAATGAGCACTTCATCTTTTAGACTTTCTTCCCTCAAACTCTGGTCTGAGTGCCATTCTACAAAAAGTGTGTATCCCTCATTCTTCAAAACTATCAGTCATGATGAAAAAGAAAAAAAAATACTTTCACAGTTCGGAGAAAACTAATACATGGCAACTAAATAAACATAATATGAGATTCTGGTTTAGACTCTGAAACAGAAAAAATGACATGAGTGGAAATAATGATGAAATCTGAATAAAGTCTGCTTTTTATTTAATAGTTTTACATCATTGTTTATTTTTTTACTTTAAAAAATGTAACATGATTTTGTAAGATGTTCCCATTAGAAGATAATGGGCAAATTTGGGCAGTGCCTGGAGATGTTTTTGGTGGTCATTGACTAAGATGGGAGTCTACTGTTAGAGGACCGGGATGCTGCCAAAATACTACAATGCACAAGGCAGCCCCACCACAAAAATTCATCTGGTGTGAACACTTAAAATTTACTCTCTAAACAACATTCAAGAATATAATACACTACCGTTAAATATAGCCACCATGTTATGCAATAGATGTCTTGAACTTATTCCTCCTAACTTTGTATTCCTCCTAGCTTTGTATGCTTTGACCAACAAATAATTGATATTGAATATGATAACTAGCTTGGTTTAGCCATTTCAGGAAGTATAAATCTTTTAAAACAATGTGTTGCACACAGACTACAAACATACACATTTTATTCATTGACCTAAAATATTAAATATTAAATAAATATTTTTTAATTACAAAAGGTAAAAAGAATTATCTCTCAAAATGCCAATAGTGCTAAAGTTGATAAGCCCTTGTCTAGTGAGCATTTTATTTCTGTCCTTCTTCATAAAGACCATTGGATATAGTTTGCTTTCAGCTGACAAGTGCATCAATATATATTCAATGTCTTATCTCAGAACTTCCTCAATTCCCTACCTCCTTTATTATAATCTATTCTTCAGGGATATTTACCCTTCAATCCATAGCACAACACAATTAATTATTATTAAAGACAGCATGGTATTTGGACTTGGTGGTTAGAAAGTAGCAAATACTTTTGACAAATTGTTAAGATCCAGGCAAGGCAGAATGATAAAACACACACACACACACACAAACACAACACACACACACACACACACACACACACTTTTTTTAGGGATCTATAACCTTGGTGAACTAGTTAAGGTTTTGGTAATCTGGGGCAAGTGGAAATATCACAAGTGAAGGATGAGGTGCTTCCTCTCAAAGACATAGAAGAATGATATCTGGTAAAACTCTTTGCATTTTGAAAACAACTCATAATTCATTTAGGCATTTCTCCAATCTATTGATCAAGTAACTTCCAAAGCCACCAGTTTTAAGAGGGATCCCCAAGGTTCTGCAGTAGTTTCAGGTTACTATAAAATTTCCTCTGCCATTTGGATAATATATACCAACATATCCAATCACCTTTGAAGAGTATGGGATAGACAGTGAAGGATGGAGTCGTTAGCAGAAAAATCATAGAAAAGAAATAAAAATTGTCTAATGATGCTTTTTCATCTTCTATAAATAGACTATTCTCATTTTGAGAAGTAACTTTTGACTTGCTACTAGGTCTTAGTAGAGATCAAATGCTTGATTATAGACCATGAAATTACGAGGTGCCCACAGTTTCCCAGGAAAAACTGGGTAGTAGTACCTGATTATATACAACTACTTATGTCATGGAAAGGAATGTACTTTGTTCTCATTGGAATAGATACTTATTCTGAATGTGAAATTTTCTTTCCTGCCCACAGTGCTTCTGCTTAAACTAACGTCCATTGATTTATGGGAATCATACTCCACCATGTTATTCCACATAATCATGTTTCTGACCAAGGAACTCATTATATACCAAAGAAAGTGGGCACTTTTTAAAATTAGTAAGAGAAATTACTATCAGCTCAATTTAGTTCTAGAAATAAACGATTATTACAATTTAAACTATAATCTACTTGCAGGTTTCCAATTCTGCTTTAAAATTGTGACAAACCAAATTATGTTAAGTGCATGTGTGAATATAGCACAATATGTGTATAATTATAATGTACCAATTAAAACAAATAAATAGAAGGGAGAACAGTAGAGTAGAGAAAGGGAATCAGGAGGAGGGAAGAGAGGGAGGGAAGAAGAAAGTCATGGAGAATGAAATGGGGAAAATAATGTTATGTTCATGTATGAATGTCACAATGAATCCCTTTATCATGTGTAATCATAATATACTAAGAAAATACAATTGTAACATATAAGAATATTTTTATTGAGCACTGACTATATTGCTGAATTCTATCAGAATCTAGGAATAGATAAGCTATAAGCTATATATATCCCCTGCTCTAAATAAACTAATAGAAATGCCACAGAAATTCCAGAAATTATAAAATTATGTGCAAAGTACTTGAAATAATGGGCTACATGGGACAAAAACCTCTTATGTCCTCAGATGAAGCTAAAAACTGCATTTGATGATGTAATTTGATTATATTATTTGTAAACAATAACATACAGTTTACTATTTAGTGGGAACTGCTTTACAAAAACACTTTCATGGAATTAATACAATACCAATAATTTATAGATATGAATTACACCATATTTTCCCGATGATTACTCTCAAGATGTAATGGAAAGATAATTACACTGCAGGAGGTTGAAAGAAATGTGTCTAGAATGATCTGTGAGCATGACAAGTCAGACATCTGAGATGTCTGCTCAGACCTGTATCCTATGGGCTCCAGTCATACCTTACATTTCCCCTTATCCTTCAAAACACAAGTACCTGAGATATATTGTTATTCGATTCTGAAAATTGACACCAATGATTTATTAACTTTATATATAAAACTCTACCCACCCGATCCTCAAAATATGATTCAACACAAGAGAAATGCATGTCATTTGAAAATTCATATTCAAAGTACTAATTTTTACTTAAATTAATGATTTTGGATGCTAAAAATATGACGTAGATTGAGAAAATGGTGCAAATCAAATACATTGAGAATCATTTTATATACAAAGAACTATAGTTTTGATGGCTCTTTTATCAGAATACGAGTGAGAGGTGCATATTCAGTTCTGTGGGTACACAGTAAACTCTTCAGGCTCTTTGTATGGAGGATTGTGCTAAGGCTGTTTATTGTTTGATTTTTTTCTACTTACAGGCTATACCTCTTAGGAATAAGTAGTTCAAAAGTCTGTAATTACACAGAAAAAAATACTTCTTACATGATAAATACCTTCATCTTAAAATGTTCTTATTCAATTTTTACAAAGCAGAGCATTACTGACTTTATAAAGAATTTAAGACTATTGTGGAGGAGTAGGGTATCTATCTTGAATGAGTTAGGGTGACTGAGGGAAGTATGAATCAGACATGAGTAAATTGTCTTCTCTGTTCACCATCTGTTCCATAGCCAGTAATAAACTTAAGAAACAAAGGAAAAGAAATTACAATTGCAATATTCAAAGAATCTTAAGAACTCTGAACTGAAAATCAAGTGAGGAAGATCCTGCAAGATTACTTATTTCTTCTTTATCCTTAAGACAAAGTTGCAGCCCTAAGGCTAATCCAGTTCTTCTAAGATGGTTTCCCCCTCTTCCTTTGAGGACATGTTCATCTAGTACCTTCAAATGTCAATAAAATTTTGAATTTTAAAATAAATGAAGCCTTCTATTCAGAAAATGGCACTTAACGGAGATTCGTTACATTCTCCCTACCATTTTATTTTTCTGGATCTTTAGGTCTTCGACCTTTACTGATGGGTACAGTCCATATTGTGCCAAAAAAGCTAGTATAAAGAACAAATGCTGAATGTTCACAATGCAGTTCAGAGTGAGCAGACATAAAGCAATTAGATGTCCCAGTGTTTAGCTATGGAAAAGTAAAATCTGCATAAACAGATTTGATGGATTTTAGCATCTAAATTAAATGTCTATGTATCAGGTTGACCTCCATGGACGATCCACACACATCAGAGGTCTACATTTCCAGTCAGATGGGGTTGAAAAGAGACATTTCTGTATTCAAAGTTTCCTAAATATTACATTGAAATTTTTGGTTATTATTTAGTTTTTCAAAAACACTAACAGTAAAAACAGAAAAGACCATTTCATAAAAGTGATTAGGGAAAATTATATTGATTCCACATAATTGAGCAGTCAGAAGACATAATTTTCTGAAGAAGTAATTTACAATCATTAGGGTAATCTACTGCCTGCTGCTTCCCTCTTTTCTTAATTTTGATATTATGAGAATCTAAACTAAGATAAGGTAAAATGATGTTTTAAATTCTCCATGCAGATCCAGGTTTAAGATTTTTATTCCAGGTATCAAATTTCCTGGGCTTTGTCCTGAATTATATTTTCCATTTGTGCCAAATTTAGCATTACAAGACAGAAATCCTAAAATTACCTTTTCCTCCCATTCCTACCATCTCCTAAATTGGCTTCCAAGACATAGAGAAATAAAAAAATATACAGGGAAATTGTGTTAGTGCACTTTTTCATCACTGTAACCAAAATACCTGACAAGAAAAACTTAAGAGGAGGAAGAGTTATTTTGGGTTTACAATTTCAGAGGTTCAGGCCCATGTTTAGCTTCAATTGCTTTGAACTCAGACTGAATCAGAGTATCATGACAGAAGGGTGGTGGAGCAAATCTCAGCTCATGGCAGTCAGAAAGCAGAGGGAGAGAGAGAGCCAGGGACAAAATATAATCCCCAAGGGCACACTTGCAGTAATCGACTTCCTCCAGCCACACCCCACATAGCCACAATTTTTACCCAGAATTCTTTCACATTATTAATCCATCAAATAGATTCATCCATTGATTAGTTCACAGTTCATGTAATCTAATCATTTCACCATGAACTTTTCCTTTATTGCCACATGAGCTTTTCAGGGGCTATCTTGTGAATAAATCATAACAGAAATGTACAGAATCTTTAGAGTTGGAGAATTGACAAGATTGATTTAATAGTAAATGAATAGAGTACAGGAAACTCATGGAAGCATACTGATTTGTCTGAAGTAGTAAAAATTTGTAAAGAAGCTAAATTGTCATTGGGACTGAAATGGAAAATATACTTTCAGATATTTGTGCAATGAAATATTATAGAACAATGAAACAAACTACATCTACAAGTATTTCTGAATAAATCCCAAAAATCTGTTATAGAAAGTTACAGAGGATGTACAAATCATAAATTATTTTTGTGAAATTTAAAAATATAGCAATTAAAATACCTGTTGAGGGGCTGGGAATATAGTTCAGTTGGTAGAGTGCTTGCCTTGCATGTACTCTAGGTTCAATCCCCAGCAAAACACACACACACACCACACACACAAACACACACACACACACACACACACACACACAAGAGCATGTTGATTAAGAATGATTCATGTAGTTAGTTATACTTAAATAAATAGAAATGGCAAACACCAAATTATAATACTTGTTAAAGGGAAGATGTAATACTATTGGAGTCAGGTATGGATAACTATTTCAACTGCATTTGTGACATTTATTTCTGTCAGTTAAATATATTATTATTTGTTATATTATTTTACCTTTTTATATAATGAAATCTTTAAGAAAATTAGATATTCAACCATAATCATATAAATGGTCAAGAATTGGCAAGTATATAGTGGGGACATGTAATACAACTTCTGTATCTTCTTCAGTGGTAGAGGTATACAAATATAGGATTTCCTTGCTTAGTAATTGAATATTAGAAACATAAGCCCAGCCAATATGATATTTCTGTCTTGTTAAGTTTCCTTGAAATAAAATGTCTTCCCCATTTTCCTTCTTTACCTTAGCACTGCTTTAGTCTTCATATATCAAACACTTTGATATGTGAAAGTTTTTGTTCTACAAAAATAAGTTAACTAGCTTCTTGAAATCTCAAAAGTTTCATAATTCTTACAGCACTAAATTCCAATAGTCTGAAAGGGACGTCCTCCTCCACAGGGTCTAAAATTGTTTCTATACAAAAATAATTACAGTCACATTCCTGTTAGGAGAAAGAGGAGAAAATGATTAGGGACATTTTCCAGAATGTGCGAGCAGTATTTCAACTTATAACTCTGGGCCACTTTTAGTCACTTGACCACAAAGTGCTTCAGAGGATTCTGGGAAAAATTAGAGTCATTAAGACAGACATATTGCCCCAAAGCATTTTTATTAGTGATTCAGATTATATAGGTGAGATGAAAATGGAATAGATAACTTCAGTTTCTGTTTCACCCACAAAATAGGACTGTTCATGTTTATGAACAGTCACCCAAAATGTCACAGTGTCAGCCCAAATTCAAGGAAATTAGGCAATAATCCTTTATACTCAAGATCTGTGGGTCAGGAGTTTGATGAGGGTTCAGTGGAGTGAATCTTTTGCTCCAGGGGTAAACTGGGGTCACATGACAATATTCACTGGGCACTGGTCTGGTGTGAAATGTCTGAAAAGGATGTACAATATTCACATTTCTGACATTTTGGGGTTCAGAAATCAAAGGTGGTGATGTGTTGATCCATCCCCTTCTTTTATGTATTCTCATGGATCCTCCATGTTATCTCTCCAGGGAGTAGTGGCTTTCTTCCATGATAAATTAGACTTTAAAAGTGAATGCTCTGTAAGAAAGGAAGTGGAAGTATTCAGGCTTTTAAGGCTCAGGCCGTGAACTTCACCTGCCTGTGTTCAGATATAAGAGAGTGATAGAGCTATGACTTCATGATGAGAGAGGAAAGTCAAATAGCAAATGACCATTTAAAATGTGTTATTCCACATAACAATTTTTCAGGGTTATTTCACTTACTTTTGTAAATTGTAATCTTTGTTGAAACTGTAAAAAAAAATAGGTTTAAGAACTACCTCAGGAAGACTAGTATTACATAATCTCACTCATATGTGGAATCTAAAAACATTGATCTCAAAAAAGTTGAGAGTAGAATGGTGGTTTCCAGAGCTGGTATAAATAGGGGACAGGGAGTGATGAATAAAGTTTGATCAATGGGTACTGAGTTATAGTTAGATAAGAACAAGAAATTCTGGTGTGCTGTTGTACAGTGGGATGACTATAGATAACTACCCACAATGTACTATATATTTCAAAAAGCTAGAAGAAAGGATTTTGAATGTTTGAACTATGAAGAAATAATCAATATTTGAAGAGATAGACATATTTACCCTGTATTAAATATTATACAATGTGTGCATTACATGGTATGACCATTAATATGTACAGGTTTTATATCTCAGTTTTGAATACATTTAATTTAAATAAAAACATAATTGCCACACTTCTTAATCAGATTTTAATCCCCTTGAGCAAAATACCTGAAAAGAACAATTTAGAGAAAGAAAAGTTTATTTTGGTATCATGGTTTCAGAGGTCCTGTATATGGCTGATGAACTCCAGAGTCTGGGTCCAAGGTAAAGCAGAACAATATGGCAGAAGGGGATAGAGGAGAAAAGTTGCTCTGCACATGCAAGTCAAGAATCAAGGAGAGAGTGACAGGAGACAAAATACAAATCCCCATATCATACCCCAAAGACCTATTTCCTCCAGCCACACCTTACCTGCCTCCACGTACCACCTGGTATAATGGTTCATTCAAATTATGGAGCCATCAAATAGATTAATTAATTCACTGATTAGATTATAGCTTGGATGATCTAATAATTTTGACTCTGACCATTTCTGCATTTTCTCGTGTGAACTTTAGGGGAACACCTCATATCTAAACCATAATGCTATAATAAAATTTTTGAAAAGATAGGTGAGGGGGTATTAACCAATCACAAATAAATATAATGAATAAAATAAATAAACATGCTCTTTTGAAAAAGGAAAAATAAATATCCCTGAGAAATTTCCCAGAAACAGATTACTTATGAAGAACTACATTATGGTTAGAACTTCACTGGTATAAAATTAAAATTTTATGTTCTGGCACTAATTACCAATTTTTATTGTTTTTACCCATTAAATATATCTTGGTATCATCATTCTAAATCAGAGTGAATACAAAATACTAATGCCATAGTCTTTATATATAGTTTGAATACCAAGCAACTGTGTGTTTGGGTTATGTGCATTTGTTTGTATATGTGTGTGTGTGTGCTTTCTACTTTAGGAAGGGGTTAGGTTAAAGAGACAGATAAGTGGTCTTGGCTTGGTTCTCTGTTAATTATTTTAGAAATTATATATTTTCTTTTTTGAGGGATGAAAATAAACGTTTAAGCAGCTAATTTGGTGTTAAATATAGAAAACAAAATAACCTCAGAATAAACACAGAAGTCTTACCAAGTGTCATCTGAGACTATTATAGCTCCACAAACACTTCATCAACTATATAATCTTCTCCCAGTAAGTACACAACCAAAAAGCTCATTCTTTGCTGACTGGACATCTATTAGCTTTGTAAGTAATAAAACAAGAAAAGAGCCTTTTCTAAAGGTTTATTTGGAGATCCTGAATTTATCTTTCAACCTTGAAATTCTTGAGTAGAGACCATGTATGCTTAAAAAGGCTGTCTCTTTTTCTGTTTTTAACAAGTTTTTTTTAATAATCTCAGAATTACAAAATTCTTAAACAGTATTAAAACTTATATCATTTACCCTGATTCCTTCCATAATATCTTATAAAACCATGGTATATTTGTCAAGGCCCAAGTAGTTAACAGTGATGTTTATAACAAATCTATATGCCCTATTCAAATTTTACCCTTTATCCCATTAATGTTCTTTATCTGTCCAAGATTCATTCAAAATCACATAGAGCATTTAATTATCAGGTTTCATTAGTATACTTCAGATACAGTATAATAATCAGTATCTACGACAGTATCTAGGCTTCTTGTGTCTTTCATGACCTTGGCACTTTGGAAAACTATTGGCCAGGAATTTTCTATATTGTTTTTCACTTTGGATTAGCATAGTATTTCCTCACATTTAAGTTCAAGTTATATATTTTTGGTAAACACATCACAGAACTATCTCTGTATTATTCTCAGCATATTTCTTGTTAAGAATTACATGATATTTATGTCTTTGCTGGGGTAAACATTAACAGAAAACTTGATTCAAATGATACCTTACAGTTTTCTTGTCTGCAGAATTACAATGTATTTGGCCCTTTAAAATTATGCTTGTGGGGAGATACTTTGATATTATGGAAATATCTTCTTTTGCATTATATTCATGCATTACATTCATAAATGTGGATAGCCATTCATGGTTCTTTCCTGAAAAGTTTATGAATATGCTATATGCCCAAACTGATTTTCAATTTCATCTTCTGCTTCATATATTTATTGAAAATAATAATAATTAGTAAAAAAATTCTCTGGATTCTACTTTCTGTTCTACTGTATATATTTTGATATCAATTATTAAATTTACTTTGAAATAACCTTGAGTTTGCAGTGCTATTTCCACTCTGCTTTGGGACCACTCTTGGTAGAGTTACTGTATTTCATTTGTCATGAAACTACTTTGTTAAGAAATATTAAGAATATTTCAGCTTCTCCCTACATCTTTTTCTTCTCCCCTAAATATTTTTATTTTTTAACCATATTTCCCCTTTAATTTCCACTTCTTCCTCTCCCTCCCTTATCTCCCTCATGATGAAGATTATACTATAAAAGGCTTTGAATGTGATACCTTTTAGAGAAATATAAACATCCACAGAAGCAGGAAAATAGTATTTTATTTGGTTTAATTTTCTGGGCCAGAAAAAATTGATGCATTATGAATGTGAAAAAAGGCTGCTTGATATGGCTAGATGTATTAATGATGTAGTTCTCTTTGCTATCAACAGCCCCTAGAAAAATAGGTTGGAAACAAAAGTCAAATAAAGCAAGGGATTGGTAGGAAAGGAATTACACAAACAAGTTCTGAACACAAAGTAACTGTTCCCTAAAGGGGTTTTAAAAGAAAAGAATTTTAACTGGAACTTGAAATAAATGTTTCTGACATTGTTAGAACAAAAGGAGAAGCAGCCCTCTGGCCATGGAGTGAATGTTCTAGGGAGACTGGGATGTGTCACTTAGGAATTCCACAAGCCAGTGCAAGGCAAGGCAGGGAAGGCCATAAAGATGAATGGCTGGATGATTACTGAGGATGAAAGGAGAGGAACAGATGAAGAACTATTTCAATTAAAAAATAAAAGGACCTATAAATTAATTTTATTTAGTCTGAAGAAGACATAAGGATGTGTATTCCATGATAGCTTTGCAACAATCACAGCTCATCTCAAGGGAGAAAAAAATATATTTATAACTAATCATTCTGGGCTGTCATTTTACTGTGAACACATGATAGGAAAATGTAGGTTGTAATCTCTCTGATAAAGTTCAATAGCCCAATAAACTGAGTCAACATTAAACCTTGGCCCAATCCTTAACCTTTACATAACACTAATCCATCATCTGCACAGTTCAAATAGCAAATGAATTGCACACTAACTAGTCCATGTCTACACAGTGCTTCAGACTCACAAGATAAAGCTTCATTCCAACCCCAGAGATGGTGACTCCACGAAGTCACAGCTTAGGTCATCGGCTGATCAATTGCCCTTGAGCCCAGGCAGCTTAGTGGACCAGCTCATCACACCTTGAGAAAGACAACAGCAAGCACTAAAGGGAAGAAAGAAGGCATTGTATTATGCTCTTAAGCTATTATACACTCTAAATCCATTTTCAGAACACTTTATCCCACTTCTAAAATATTTCACCATGCACTAGTTTTAACAATAATTCATACATTGTTCCTCTTTGAACATGTTCAGTTGTCTTATCCAGAGTATGCTTTTGTGGCTAAGAGAGTACTAATAAGCCTTGAACAAACCAATTTAAATCCCTAAAAAAGACTCAGGTTTGTGACTTTGATCATCAAACCCAAAATAGCTAACATTTATAAGAAATTACTATGAGCAATCACTTTTCTAAGTTCTTCCTTTTGTAAGTAAATTATCTCATGTATGCATTTTTTAAAAATTCTATTAAATCGATTTAATTATTACTCCATTTTCATGAAAAATAAATCAAGGCAAATATATTAGTCAACTTTCTCTGGATCACATATTTACTATAGAAGCCAAGATATGGATGCAGTCTAACATACATGACCAGCAACCTAGTAGATTATAGTGAATTTTCTTTTGTTATACTTTCTAACTCTATAAGTTTGGTATTTTTGTCTACCATTTATGAAAGAAAAATGCATGTGTACATTTAAATCAATTTCTTTAAAAACTTTCCTTTGACATGTGTTCAAACTTGTATTCATGGTAAAGTAACTTTTTATAATCATGCTAATACTGTTTTTTAATAAAAATAAAAGAAAGATGTTACTTGGTACGGGGAGGCCAAGAGGGTCTGGAATGGACCTGGGGCTGAGTAGAGAAGAGACAGGAGAGGCTGGTGATGTACTGCTATCTACCAATGGAACAGAGTGGTGCTAAAAATACAAAGTTGTACTGAAGCTGGTATTGACATAGCAATGGCATTGGCAGTGAGTTGGGGTGGTAAACTACTAACTATATTGAAAATACAGAATATTCACTTTTGGTTCCTGAATTATTCCCTAGTATTATATTATTTTAACCACTGTGTTTTTTTCTAGTTATATTGCCATTATGTGCTCAGTGAAAAAAAAAAAAAAAACAGACACGCAAAAGCATGTATGCACGCAAAGTATTTCAACCACAATATCATCACACAGAGTTAACCTCAGTTAATGGCTTTTCAATATGTAGGATAGTGGGTTACTACAATGATTGGTGTCTAGAACTGATGGAATTCTCATGGCTCCTAGTAATATTTACAAATTCAGTGGTAAAATTTACTAGCGAAATACAGAAGAGCAAAGAAGCCAAGACCAATAATTATCCGGCACCTGATGACTGACAGTTTGGACCACCAGACTAGGTCAAGAAGATCAGACTATTTTGCTAACAGACACTATGGCTGAAGCTAGGGAGTGCATAAAATGGATAGTGGAGGAAAGAAGCTATAAATTCCAGTTGTCAACAGGTACTCAGTTGTACACATGAGAATTATGAAAGATACAGGCCTTCCCTCTTTGCTATAGTGTGTATTTATTTATTTGTCATTTTCCTCTACTTGCTATTTCTTCACACTTTAATAGAAGACGCACAATAAGTGCTGAATCATACAATTCAGTGCTTCTGTTATTTGTACTTCAAATGGAGATATGAAAGAGAAATGAAACATCATCACCCAGAATTGGAAAATCAATGAACGAGACTGTCTAGCACTTGGAACACGTAATAGAACCACAATTGAGATATGTCCTACAAAGAATTGTGATTTATCGTGGGTCATAGAGGCACATAGAAGTTACTGAAATTGCATGGATAAAAAATTCAACTTTAAGTTTTAAAGAAGGTATCATGCTCAAAAGAATTCACATCTGAATTAAAACCGTCCACAATTTAAAATGGACTTTAGGATACCACCTTCAACAGCAGAATTATATTTTTCAGAAGGTACAGTGAAGACCATAGAGAACTACTGACTTGGGAGCTATTCCTAGGGAGCAGATGGAGACTTTAATAAGGAACTATCACCAACCCATAGCACAGGCGTCTCTTATCTTCTCCAAAGTAATTACAGATGTGCTACATGCTAGCCAGCCATGGTTCTGTGCCTTCACTCTTCTCTTTTCTGAAAAAGATAGCTTATTGTCATTAACTGGATTTGTTCAAGCCTTATTTTTGTATCTGAAGGGGGGAAGCAAATAATTTGTATTTATAGTTCAAAGGTCTACATAAAGAAAGTCCATGTAGTGACAATGTTGAGATCATCACAATATCTTGGAACTGGAAGTTGGGGTTCAGTCCATTGATCAGGGAGTGAGTTTTATATTTTATGTACATAGGAACAAAAGAAAATATTTTATTAAGAGGGCATTTGGGCATGTTGGGGATGAGAATATAACTCAGGAGTAGAGCCCTTGCTTAGCTTCCCATAAGGTCCTGGAAACCAACCCAGCGCCACCAAAAGAAAAAAAGATTGATAAAGAATATGTAAGCTTTTCATTACTATATTTAAAAATACACAAATTAAATTTAAAAGCCTAAAGGTGAATTTTGGCTCACGGTGTCAACCCATAATCAGTTGGCTCCAATGCTTTTAGGCCTGTGGTGAAGCACCATACATTGGCAGGGAGCACATGGTCAAGCAAACTTCTAAACTTGTGGTATTTGGGAAGACAGAAAGTGTCCAAATTCCACCATCCCCTTCATGCCTTGAAGGTTAGACAAGTCTTTAACACATGGGCCTTTAAGAGACATTTCAGATACACGCTGAAGCATAGGGCAACTGTGGTAGATGGTGTTATTGTCAAAGCATTCTCTCTTATGTCACCTTCATCCTTACAAGATGGTCAGCTTGACCAAAGATCATTGTGTGAACAAGAAATATTAGAAACCACATGTGATATTTCAGATAAGAGGTTATAGATATCAAGTGATTCTCACATTGCTGTTTTTAGTGTGCCACACAAAAGACTATTCAAGGTAGAGACTACTCATTAGCCTGGATCTTTAAGAGGAAAAAGTGGGATGACAGGAAGCCTTTACCCATTATGTGACAACTATGAGAATTAAACCTATAATTTTTAATTCAGCTGAAAATTTGAGATTGTTTATTACTGTGGCATAATTTAGTAAAACTTGACAAATACACTGCAAAATTACTTGAGATTATATTCTTTAAAAACAAGAACAAAGATCAGCATTTGGAGGCAATATTCAGTGACCTTAAAATGTTGATGTACTCAATAAACTCTTCTTGAAGACAAACCTTTACTTTGGAAACTGTGCTATTGGTGCTGTTTTCTGATGTCTATGGATACAAATGGCCAAGGATTTCTTTTTGTGGATTACTGATAATAAATGAACTAGAACCAAAAGAAGAAGTGTTTTCCCTGAGATAGAAAAAAATATATATTGTTTGATTTTCATCTATATGTGCCAGGGTGGAGAGTATGCAAAGTATTATCAATAGGAATCAAGAATTTGTCACTAAATTTGACAGATTTTAGGAAGAAATGTCACAAATAAGCAGTTTACAGGCAAAGAGAGGATACAGCAAGAAAGAGCTTTTCTTGCTACTTCAGGCTTCCTGAAGCACATGACTACATGATTTAGTAAGCAACTGATTGATGGACAGTAAGCACAATAGAATCTCTAATTCACCCAGAACCATGTAAAAAAAATAAGCACATCTTCTAAAAACTAAGCAATAATTTCCTTCTTATAAATGTTTTTTTAATATCCCCACATTTATGTGGCAGAAAATAAACTAGGGTGAAGAACTCCTTGCATTCATATTTTCCATACTTCTTCTAAGTTGATTTAATGTTTGCTTCAACCTTATGAGTGTTAAAGAGACAGCAGAAGTGAGTTGGTAACAATTCCTTTTCATATAGATAGAAATTCCCACAGCAAAATAGTCAAAAACATCTCTTGCACTGTGAGCTGTAAGGCAGAAAACTTAGATGTGTGAAAACAGGAATTACTTGAAAAAGAAATTGAGAGAAGGATAAATAATTTTTTGTATTGAAACTTTAGAATATAAAAGAATTTAAAGTATTCAAAAATACTATAAAATCAGTTCAAATGTGACAAAATATTCAAAGCTATGACACTGGAATATTATCATTAATGTGTGATGCTATTTAACTTTGAATTCTGAGAGAATAAAGTGAGTACTTACTTATGCACATACAAATACTTTACCCCTTTAACTGCCATGTTAAGAATTATAAAAGTCATATATATGGTTTTTTTTAGATCAGGTGTATTATAACACTACATCACTGTAATTAAAATGACAATGAGAAATGAAAGACTTGGTTTTAGTAAAGCAGACCATATCAAAGTGGCTTTTCCTTCATTCAGCCCCTCTGTAAGATTTCTTATATTAACAATCTAGTAGAAAACACAATAAGCAGAAAGGATCCAAAACTGATGTATAAAGCAGTTTATACACAATATTTCTTTATTCATTCACCTTTTGACAGACATTAAGGTAGTCTCCATATATTGGTAATATGAATGAATGTAGGAGTACATGTATCACTTTGACATACAGATTTCATTTCCTTTCCAGTAGTGGGATTGCTGGATGATATGGTGATGGTGTGGTAGTTTGATGTTTATTTTTCATGGGCAATCTCCAAGTAATTTGCCATAATGGCTGTATTAATTTGCTTTTTCACCAATTCATGCAGTTGTACATGGGTTCCATTTTCTCCATATCTTCACCCATAATTATTGCCTTTGCCTTTTTTATAATAGCAATTCTAGCAGGTATGAAGTATTTTATTTAAGTCTTTAATCTATTTTGAGTTATCTTTGTACCTGGTGAGAGTGAAAGGGGGTTTAATTTAATGCTTCTGCATGTGGATATCCAATTTTCCCAGCACCAATTTTTGAAACAACTGTCCTTTCTCAGGTATATGTGCTTAGTGCCTTTGTCAAAAAATCAATTGAATTGTAGATGCATGTGTCTAATTTCTAGATTATTTTGTTTCATTGGCCAATGTGTCTGTATTTATTCTAATACCATGTTATCTTTACTACCACAACTATATAATATATATTGAAGTCAGATGGTGTATTGTCTCCTGCTTTGGTCTTCTTGCTCAAGATTGCTTTGGTCATTCAGGATTTTTATTTTTGTGCTTCCACACAAATTGTAGGATTATTTTCCTAGTTCTATGAAGAATGCCATTGGTGAGGGGTGGAAGGTAGGAATTACACTGAGTCTGTAGATCACATTGTAGGGTATGGACATTTTGATATATTGATTCTTCTAATCCATAAACATGGGATGCCTTACCTTTGTGTGTATGTGAGTGTGTGTGTGTGCTCTCTTTAATTTTGTTCATTACTTTACTAGTTTTCATTGTAGAGACCTTTCTCCTCTTTGGTTAAATTTATTCCTAGGTGTGTGTGTGTGTGTGTGTGTGTGTGTGTGTGTGTGTGCGCGCGTGCATAGTGAAAACAGGATTGATTTCTTGGTATCTATTTCAGATATTTGCTATTAGCATTCAGAAACACTATTGATTTTTGTATACTAATTTTATAACTTGCAACTTTTCTGAATTCATTTAATTCTATTAGTTTTTTGGTGGAGTCTTTGGGGTTTTTTAAATATTAAATCATGCCATCTGCAAATAGTGACAATTTGTCTTTCTCTTTGCAATTTGGGTGATTCTTATTCTTTCTCTTGCATGATTGCTCAGTCTATGATTTCCAGTGCAATGCTGAGTAAAAGAGATGGAAGTGAACATCCTTTTCTTTTGTCCAGATCTTAAAGAGAAACTTACAGCTTTTCCCCATTCAGTATAATGTTGGCCATTGCCCTATAATAAATGGTCTTTATTATGTTAAGGTATATTCCTTTTTAAACTAATTTGTTTAAAATTTTTATTATTACTTATGAAGGGATATTGAAATTTCTCCAAAGCATGTGTGTTTGTGTGTGTGTGTGTTACTGGGGATTAAATACAGGGCCTCATAAAATACTACAGGCAAGTGCTCAGTCCATGAGCTACACACTCAAATGCCTTTTCTGCATCTACAAAGATGACGAAATGGCTTTTGTCTTTCATTCTCTTAATATGTTATATCATACTTATTGATTTGAAAATTTTGAGCATCTTTGCAATACCAGGGAAATCTCACTTGATTTTGGTACTTAATATTTTTAATGTGCTATTGAATTCATTTGCTAATGTTTTGTTGAGAATTTTTGCAACCATTTTTATTGAAGATATTGGTCTATACCTTTCGTTTTTGTTCTGTGTCTAGTTTTATTATCAGGATCATCTTGGCTTCATGAAGTGTGTCTAGAAGAACTTCTTCCACTATTTTTTGTACTGATTTTTTTAAAATTGGCATTTGTTCTCTTTAAATATTCATTGGAACCATTATTGGCCTGCTCAGCCTTTTACTTTTTTATGATTCAATATTAGTAAGGTGTTTGTGTCTAGAAATTTATCTATTTTGGTTGGGTTATCAAATTTGTTGGCATATGGCTATTCAAATAATCCACTGTATTTCTGTTGTATCAGTCACAATGTCTCCCTTCTCATTTCTGACTTCATTTATTGGAGTCCCCTATTTCTTAGCTAATATGATTAAGGGTTTATAAATTTATTTTTTTAAAAAGAATGAACTCTTTGTTTTGTTGATATTTTTTATTGCTCTTGTATCCCCATTTAATTTATCTGCTCTGGTCTTTACTGTTTCTTTCCTTCTACTTACTTGCAGTTTGGTTTGTTCATGTTTCTAGTGCCTTCAGATGCAGCATGAAGTTGTTGGTTTACAATCCTTTTGTTTTTTGGATACTGGAATTTATTGCTGTGAGCTTCCCTATTATGACTGCTTTGGGTGTGTCCCATTTGTTTTAGTATGTTGTTTCTCCACTTTCTTTTGCTTCAAGAATTTTTAAAACTTTCCTCTTGATTTCTTCCTTGATAACTTAGTTATTCAAGAGTAAGTTGTTCATTTTCCAAGAACTTGTATAGCTTCCCAGATTATTTTTTATTTATTTCTAGTTTTACTCTATTGTGGCCAGAAAGGATACTTGATATCACTTCAATACTTTTGAATTTGTTCAGATGACTTATTTTGTGGTCTATCATGAGATCTATCTTGGAGAATGTTCCATGTGCTCACCAAAAGAATGTGTAATTTGCAGATGTTGGATACAATGTTATTCTGTAGATGTCTGTTAGGTCCATTTGGTCTAGCATGAAATTTAACTCTGCTGTTTGTTGGTTTTCTGTCTGGGTTCTACCTATTGCTGAAAGTAGGGTGTTAAAATTCTCTACAATTATTACATTGGGCTTTTTTTTCCCTTCATTTAGGTCTATTAATATTTGCTTTTATATTTGGTGGTTCCAATATTGATTACATATATATTTAAAGTTGTTACTTTTTCTTGGTGAATTGACTTCTTTAACATTTTATAACAATCTTCCTTGTCTACTATTACTTATTTGGACTAAAATTCTGTTTTAGCTATGTATGACTGCTCGAGCCATTTTTAAACTTGTTTTCTAGTTTTATTGCAGTTTCTTTTCTTCCCCCACTCTCTTACAGCCTTGTTTTGTGGTTAAATGGATTACTGTCATAATAGGTTTTGATTCCTTGCTTATTATTTTTGTTTTCTCTCTTACATAGTTTTACCTCTTTTTTTTAATCATGTTGCTTGCAAAAATATCTTGTGATTATATCAAGAAAGGAAAAAAAATAAACAAAATATACTAATGACTAGCTCTACATTTGTCTTCCATTCCTTTCTACATTTTGAATTTTTGATATCCCACTGTACATATTTTTTATATTACATTTTCTTAACATATTAATGCAGTAATGTTAGTATTCCTGTTAAATATATGACTAGACTACATGCCATATTTATAATACTAAAGCATCCTGACTTTACCTGTATAATTACTGTTATCAGTAAATTTTGTGTTTTCTGATATTTTCTTTTTACTCATTGTGTGGGAATTGTTCTCTCTCTCTCTCTCTCTCCCTTTTCTAAAAGAAATATTTTCTGGGTACAATCTTCTCAGTTGGAATATAAAACATCCTCAATACTATATTTTTATGAAAATGCCTGAGAAAGATACTTAATAAAGACAATAAAGGAAAAAAGAGAGAGGGAGAAGAATCAATTACAACTATATTGTCCTTAGACCACATATAAGTGAATCACATATGACAGAAGTTGCTACATCTTTCATAAGTTTTCAGGTTGCTTTCAAAGCTGATTTAAAGTAAAATTCCAGGAAATAGGCATAAATCAAAATAAGGAACTTCTCTCCATATCACACCTCATATAAAATTTCATATCATTAAGTACAAAATTACAGTAGTGATTAACACCAAGAAACCATGTAGCTAGAAACATTGCCTAAAATGATTGCCAGTTTTTCTAAAGTGGTCTAATCTATGAAAAACTCTAGATTTTGCCTTGCTTCTTTTCTGATATATTCCCCCTGGGGATCATAAAGAGATAAATGATGCTGGTGATGCATGAGCAAATGCATCCATTGAGATATATTTGCATTACGAATTCAAATTTCTAGGAAAAAAATCACAAAAGAGAATCTTCCCTATACAACTCTCACCATAAAATTACCTGGCTAAAATGGTACGGCAGGAAAAATTTTAAAGTTTCAATTATATAGCTCAATTATTAAGGTGGGAACAACGTTGTTAATGTAAATAATTACATCAAAAATTAAGAATACCTGCATGCTTTTTCCCACATATATTTGAAGAAATGCTCCTTTATCAGTATCCTATAGGAAGAAGGTCAAACCTTTGCTTATTTTCCTATTAAGAAAAAAAAAAACTTCAAGCAGTTGGAGATATTACAAGTCAGTTTTGTCACTAGTTCTCAGAGAAAAATATCTAAATGAAGAGGGGGTGTAAGGCAGAAATACAAATGTCTTAACTATAAGCTTAACTGTGCTGCTGACAGATCAATGACACTGGACACATAAACAAAAGGCAGCAAACCTCAGTTTCTCCATTTATACACATGTATTTAATGGTGCCCAAAAAACTGCTCACCTCTTTATCAATGTCTGTGTAAATTTGAGTAAATGTGTCTTCAATTCTTTATCAACAAGTTAAAAATGTTTTATTTGTAACCACCTTATATAGACTACTGTGCTGATTAGATGAGATAATGCATGTTAACTAGTTAGCGCGGTTGTTGTCAGGAATGTGTTCCTGCTGGAGGTTCTAGAGAAGAATCCACTCCCTTGCGTTTTCCATCTTCTAGAGGCCACCTACATTCTTGGGATTATGGCTCCTTCTGCCTTCAAAGCATAGCATTCCAGCTGGTTTCTATTCTCTTTCAAAATATGAGAATATTTTCTAGGAGAATATCCAGATATTCTGATTATAGCTCAGGAATAAGACCTTTTCCCTTATTCTGTCTAGATATTTACATTTAACATGTACATAGCAGGAAGAGAAGACGATAAATACCACAGGGTACATGAAAAGAAGTAAGATACTATATTATTTCATGTAGAAAGAAAAAGGAGGTAGGCATGAAACTAGCAGAGGGAAAGTGATCAAAACTTCAGATTCCGAAAGATGTTGGTAAGTTAACCCTTCAAAATGTTAGTTTTACATCCATGAATCCAACTAGCTTCTTATATAAAATACTTGGGAAATGCTGTATATACATATTTTTTGTTATTGTTTTATAAGCAACTTACAGTATAGCAACTATTTATATAGCATTTGCATTGTTTTATGTGTTATAAATAGTCAAGAGTTGATTTAAAGAATATGTAAGAATGTGCATTGGTGATATGCAAATCCTACGCCATTTTATATCACGGACTTCAGTATCTGCAGCTTTTGGTATCTATGTGGATCCTGGAAGATATCCTGCATGAATACTAAGGAATGACCATATATTTGATTCTGAAAATTATTATAATTTATTAGTGAATAATTCACTTGATTTTCTTTGTTTCTATTGTGCTTAAATGAATTACTAAAATTATATAAAAGAAGATCTTGCTGAGGATATAACATTTCTATTACTCAATCAGCATTTGAGCTTCAGTATAGATAATGCATGAGTGGGAAAATCCAATCCATAAAATTAAGATTTAAAATTAATGTGTTATTGGTCAGATGTCTAAAGAAAAACATAAGTAATGTAATTAAGGTGTGTGTGTGTGTTTGTGTGTGTGTGAAATAGATATTTGTTAAGTATTTGTTAACTATTCTGCAGTTATGGAGACTGAAAAATCCCACAGTTTTCAGTCAGCAAGCTAGACGATTAGAAAAGTCAAAGGTGGAGTTCTGATAGAGGTTCAAAGGCCTGAGATCCAAGAGAGCAGATGGTGCTATTTCCAGTCTGAGTCTGTAGGCCTAAGTACAAGAATACCTGATCAACTTAAGACCAAAGAAAAGTCAGTGTTTTAGTGCAAAAGCAAATGCAAGACCAATGGTACAGGTCAATCAGCCAGGAAGGAAATTTCTTCCTCTCATTCTTTTTATTATATTCAGATCTTCAATTTATTGAATGAGCCTACCCACAGTAGAGAGGACAATTTGCTTTACCCAGACTACCAATTCAAATATTAATTTCATCCAGAAATATCTTTACAAACATACTCTGAATAAAGTTTGAACAAATATCTGGGCACCCAGGGGTCCAATCGAGTTAATATATAAAATCTCTAATAACCCCATATAACAGGAAAAATTATGTTTCTACTTATCTCAGATTATTTTCACTAAGACATAATTCGACCATTTAAAACTATGATTTTTTAAACCAATTTAATTGCTTCAGCCTTTCAGTTAATGTCTAAAATTACTGATTATAGGCAATACATGTTTGAGATTGAGTTTCATTTTCATGGCATTAATTGATCTTTTCTCCAATAATTTTGGAATTATTTCTGTTTTTACAGAGATATATTTAATTTTTAATTGAAAACTTAATTCTCTTGAATATTGGTTATATATCAGGAATAAGTAAATTGATTACTGGTAAATATATGAAATTCCTAATCTCTTTTATAATACTCATATACTGGATTATAGGTGGATATTAGAGGTTTAAAACATATAGCATTTCTTATCAAAATATTTTCCAAAAATATTAGCATTTGTACATATTATGTTATCTTTTTGTACACTTATAAGTAAAATAAGAGAAATCTTCCTACACTATGTGCAAACCCAAATATATTAAAACAGATATTATACCCAATAAGAATTTTTGTTAAGAGAACAATAATATAAAGAACATTTATCAGAAATATTCTTAGACTGTACTTTATGATTTTCTTCTCTAAAATTAGTAGGAAATAGGGAATGTTCAGAATCAAATAGAAAGATGAGGAAAACCAAAGAACCATCTCATCTGTCTCGATTACCCATTCATTCAGTAAAATATTTATTTACCTTTTATGTTTTGTGGGCACTACTCTAGGTGGTGTGAATATATCAGTGACTTAAAACAGATATCTTTACTCACCTAGAGTTTATGTAATAGTGGGGAAAATAAGCATAACTAAGTAAATATATACTATAATATGCTAGAAAGTGTTAAGAATTATAGAAAAAAATGAAATAAAAAATGAGGGTATGGATTGATGTGGGTATGGTGAATGGAAGTCATTCAGAAATTGACATTTGAGCCAAGATTTTAAGGACTCTGCAAAATTCCTCAAAAGCAGTTAGGGGAAGGATGATTCAGTAGAAAGATTTCCAAAGGAGGCTCACCCCAACAAAGACCTCATGTATTACAAGCTTCCTAAAGTTTACTCCTGCTCCATTTTATCCAAATGGATATTTGCTTTTTTTTTTAAAAAAAAATGTTGTCTATGTCACCATCTCTGATGTAAGATTAATGGAAATAAAGTTTGTGTTACTTTTAATTATTGACTCTCCTAGTTTCTAGAACAATGCCTAACGTGTACTAAGCATTTAGCCTATAAGTGTAAATGATGTCTTGTATGACTTCTGATAAAACCTATTTACCAAAACAAATTATATAAGTAAACCCAAATCTAAACTAAAAATAGCTATTCCAGTGGAGGGAGAGAAATGACAAACAAATTATCCAGGTTCAACACTAAATTGTGTGTGTGTGTGTGTGTGTGTGTGTGTGTGTGTGGATGTGTGTGGATATAGACATAGACAAACTGATCGATCAATCCATATAAAATCAGAGGCAAAATAAAATATAAATCAATATTTGAAAAAAAGATCAAAAAGTAGAAAAGCAAATGTTCTCAAGTCTTGGAGATTTGCGTTGATTGGGTTGAAGTACTACCTGGGAATCTTCAGTTTAACATGCTCCCTTGAGGACTGGTCTACCAATGGAACTCATTTTGAACCCCACTAAGGTAATTTAGAGCAAAGAATCTAAGGATTACAACTTAAATCCCCTCAAGGGTCACCATATGCCACACACTTTAAGTTAGATATCTTGATTTTGATGAATTATTGTCTGAGATGATGAATATGGATATGCTGATATGCCATTAGATCTGTTTGCATCAAATTAAATTGTTTAAAATATTTTGATTAATTAAATACCATTAGAAAGCTTTACCTCCTGTTGAAGTGAAGGAATGATTCTCACTTCTGTTTTATAGAATGTTACATCATCTGTGCTTCGGATACTATCGTCTTTTGCCTTCTTTCCTTTAGGTTATTCTTACCACCTTTTCCCTGCTCCAGGCTCTACTTCACTTAACTCCCACTCAGACCACACAACTTCTGAGATGAATCCCTTAATATCTGATGCCTGCCTTGGGTCCTACCCCAGTGTCCATCACTGGGGTCATGTAAGTCAATATTGTAGCACTGAACACTCTGTATTTTAAATGTCCATTTACTAATTAACCATCACTACTAGTCTTGCATAGTGGGAACAACATTTTTTTTATCACTCAGCATAGCATTCACAATGGCACATAAAGAAATTTCAATAAGTAACTAAGTAGTAGAGGAAAATAACATTTCATCATCTGTCTCACTACTATTATAAAATAATTGTTTTTACTTAAATTATTTTTAACATATAAAAAAGCACAAAAATGTACATATCCATGGGGTACCATGGTCATGTTTCCATTTAGGCAGACACGGTGTAGTATTTAGATCAGGTTAAATATTTTTATCTCCTCAAACATTTATGAACCATTCATTTAAAAAAACTAGAATGAAGGATTTTTAATAGTAAGTAGTTAATAATTTAATCTAAGCAGTTTGAAAAATTTGTATCATATAATAATTTATATCCACAGTTTTTCTCTAATTAGCCTTAGAAAAAAATGGGGTTTGGAAAACATGAAGAACAAAGTGAAATGAAATAGTAGCTGTATTCTTATGCCCTGTGAGGAAAAAATCAAGATTACAAACCAGGTTTGGTTTGATTGAATGGTACAACTCATAATGTTCTAGGTTACTTTAGGTTGAAATTCCTTCTTTATGATAGGTTTTTGGTCCACTTCTTTGTCATTTGTGTCATTTGTTTTCTTAAGCACAGACACCCAAAGTAAGGTGAGCTCCTTTCTGTCTCATTTTTTTAAGAGTAAGTAACTTATTCATTTTAATTAGGTATACATGACAGCAGAATGCTTTTTGATTCATTGTACACAATTGCAGCATAACTTTTCATTTCTCTGGTTGTACTCACTCAGCATTAAAAGAGAATAAAATTATGGCATTTGAAGGTAAATACATGGAGTTGGAGAACATCATGCTAAACAAAGTAAGTCAAGGCAGAATGTTTTCTCTGATAAGTGGATGCTGTTCCATAATGTGGGGAGTCATAGGAAAAAATGCAGGACCTTTGATTGGGAAAAGGGGTGGGAGAGGTAGAGAAAAGGTATGGTGGCATGAAAGATGGTGGGATGAGACTGACATCATTATCCTATCTCATTTTATCACTAACAAATACTGTCAGTTGTTTTCAATTATTTCTGCTAGAGAATTTTGCAGTCCCTTTGTGTTATGATAATGAGAAAGGACTTTGTGCCTTTTATAGCATTGTGATCTGGTGAGAAGTTCTGGGATCCTTCTGTACCTTCTCTTAAAGGCTTTATGGGAGGTTTTGTTCAATATATAAATTTAATAGAATGTGCCATGTGGACTGAAGGAACACTAAAAAAATAACTTATTTTGCATTTATCCCCAACTATCTGGGAAACTAGAATATAGTAAATACAAATGATATTTAAAGAATCCGAATTTATATACAATCCAGGCTAAAACATTTTTATGGTTTGCTACATTAACTGAACAATATAAATGTATCAAAAGGAATTTTTCATGGTCTTTTGTCATCACATAATTTCCCACTTACTAATATGGACCAAGATATGAAATTAATTTTTCAGATAAAACCCACTCCATTTATTCATTGGCAGTTCTTTCCCTTATTATTGCTGCAGTACTTAATCTCAACAAGTCTCATCAACAACAATAATAACCTCTTGAGAATTTATTTCAAGAAAAAAAACATTAAAATAGTCTTGTAAGTCCACCAGAAAAAAAATCCATTTTATGTTTTGTCTTAAAATTACTAATGATCCACTAGAGGTGCCCAAGAACTGCTTTATGAAGAACAGCAGGGTTTTTATACCAGTGAGGAAACCAAGGAATCACAAATCACAATGGTCAGACATGGTAGGGAGGCATTATGGTGTTTTGGAAATACTTAGGCAACTGAGTATTTATCATTAAAATAGGTGGATGATTCCTTTGTTAATCTTATAATAAAGATTACATAATAATAGATAAATAAAGGTATTGTTTAACTACAGTATGGCTTTATAAAAATATTTTTTACTCTCCTATTAGTTTTACATTTTAATCTATGTGTAATACACATAGCAATTTATTTTGCACATATATGCTATCATCTTTGTATGATTTTTAATAAGAGTTTGATTTTACTTTTAAATTTTCAAAAATCCACAAAAAATTCATGAAATATTTATGAATTTTGAACATGAAAACATTTATAAAAATAATAAATTAGAAATTACTAAAACCTGGAATCTTATATTGTCTCACATAAAAATAAATGAATAAAAGAATTAAAAGAATGATAGATGGATAGAAGATAGACAATTGTTAGATAGATAGATATATAGATAATAGCCAAATAGACAAATGACATCTCTTGTTTATAGTCAAATGCCAAGGGGCAAATGGTAAATGTAGAAGGGGTGCCAAGAGAGATTAATGATCATTTTTCAATTTGCTATTGTCAGATTGGATTTGGGAATCATTATCAAAGCATGAGAAATTTAGGTAAAATTTTTGATGAGAACTGATAATGTGGCTTGAAAACTATAAACTGTAATGTCTGGGAAAGAAAAGTGTCAGAATTTATACAGTAGAAAAATCAGTCAACATCTTGACCAGGTATAGAAAATAAACAATAGTTATTTGATACTTTAGGGATACAATCATGAGCAACCTCATCCTAATCATGAAAAGGCATTGGAAAACTCAAAATGATAATAAACATTCTGTCTAAAAATAAAAGATTGGGACAATAATCTTCTTCGAAAATGTCAATGTTGTCAAAGACAAAAAATTATGGAAATGTTCCAGATTAATGGAAACTGAAAAGGCACAGAAATTAAATGTGATATCTGACTGCTGATCCTCAACTGGACTACACACTGGAGGAAGAAAATGTTAAGGACTTATTAGATCAGCTGATGAAATTGGAATGGGAACAGTAGATCACTTCAAAGTATTTTTATATCAATGTAAATTTATGAAGTTGAAGCTGTATTGTGGTTATATAAGAAAATATGCCTATTCTTATAAACACAGAGGTGATTTGTATAAAGGCCATAAAATAACTCACCTTCAAATGGTTGATAAATATTTGCATTATATGAATCCACTGATAAAAGAACACTTATGAAAAAAATCAATGGAGTAAAGAAGTTAAATAAGAGGTGAATTACTATAAAGGGTGTACAGGTGTCCCTTGTACAAATTAAAATGTGCAATGTTTATAAATTGAAAATTATTTCCAAAAGTTTTATAAAATGCACCTTTTTAAACTAGAAAAATTTTCACAATCTTTACTTGAAAGATTATCTTCTTCAAAATGTTGTCTGAATCACTGGAGAAAAATTTATAAAGTCAGTTAGAATCCACTGATGAACATTTAAAAATATATTGACATTACGGTGTCATTGAAATGCTATGGTACATGTCCTATACTTTGAAAGAAATTCCATCGAGATTTAAACCTCAATCCAGATTATTTCCAGTATTTTTCTTTGGACAAAGTTTTCTAAACTCTCAGATTTTAAGATTTCTATAAAATGTTTGTAAAAATGGGAATAATACACCCTTCTAAGGTATAATGGAAACATGAAACAATACAACAATGTATAAATATGAAGAATATGAAGCATATATAACTATTTCCAGCACATGATAAGCTTTGCGTATTCTTCTTGTCATTTATTTTTCCCAAAAAAGGGACAATATCTCCCCCCCACTTTTTTTTTTTTTTTTGCTTTTGTCTATTAACTTAATAATACCCAGAACAATAAATTGAAGCCAGGTGTGGTACCTGCCTATAATCCCAGCAGCTCAGAAGGCTGAGGCAGGAGGACCACTAGTTCAAAACCAGCCTCAGCAGCAGCAAAGCACTAAGCAACCCAGTGAGACCCTGTCTCTAAATAAAATACAAAATATGACTGAGGATTTGGCTCAGTGGTCAAGTGACCCTGAGATCAATCTTGGTATCCCCCCCCAAAAAATGGAAAATGAAATGAGAAAGTTACTATTCCCACCAAAATTCAGTTTTGTCTTTTGAAAAGAGTAAATACTAACTTCCCATAACATTATTATGAAATTAGATTTTGAGGAGAAAACAATAAAAGAGAGAATAAACATTTTCTCTAAATTTAGTAAGAAGAATTCTACACTAAGATTGTTTCACAAGTGTCCTTGATTCTTGCCTCATTTAAAAGTTCAAAAACTAAAAGTGATAATGATGCAAGGTGGGTGTGACAGAAAAAAATGTGACAGCAAACAGATAAATCAAAGAAAAACCTATAAATCAAAAGGAAGGCAGATTCATTTATAGACATAAAGTTCAAGTCTTAATGAAATTTATAGAATACATGTGTATGTACTTTTTTATGTTTTCCATCTTAACTTCCTTTCTGAATTAAGCAAGACCTATGTTGGCTTGATCTTGTCTAATAGGATGGCCTGTATAAGTCATTGCTGGCAAAATTGAATGAGGCAGGCAGTTTCATACACTAGTGAGAGTATAAAATAGCAAAAAGCTTATGGAAAATAATTGAACTTAACTTAGAACATTTCAACTTTTATAGGACCCTCTCCTAAGAAACTTTTATTTTTAAATTAAGGAAAATATCCATATAAAAACCTCTAAAACCAATTACTTATATGCCATATAATAAATTCCTGGCATTAAATGATGGGGATGGTCATCACACACTCACATACTTGATGCTACATCCATATTATAAAAATATGCAATTATTGAAATAAACGAACTTTTAAAGACAGAAAAAATGCTCTAAAATATTGTTAGGATGTTAAAAATATGCTATAAATCTGTATATACAAAATAATTTTAATAAATTTAAGTAGGAGAAACTACATAAAAATATATTTTTGAAAGAGGGATGATGAAAGGATTTTTTTTACTCTTTATACAATTTAATTTTTTCTATATTTTATAGATATATAATATTTTTTAGTTAGGAATAAGTAAAAGGTTTTAAGGTATTTTATAAAATAGTCTAAAATAGCTTTACTAAATGGATAATTCGATTTTTTTAAGGTTGTAAATATTCCTCAATTTGAGGGGGATCCAAGATGGTGAATAGAGGAGGTACTGTTTCTGTCTGCTCTGTGGAATTAAACCAAGAAAACAGGCCGCATCTCCACAAGGTCTCACCTAGACGGAATACAACATCTCAGAGCGAATGACAGGACCCCTATACAGTGGAGTTTTGCAGAAACCATCAGAGCTGTAACCACTGACACAGAAATCAGAGCCTCTGTGTTCCAGTGAGACTCCAGACTCTGGACCCAAAGCCCGCAGTTCTAACGAACACAGAATGCTGAGGGCCATTACCAAGTAGGAATGACGCATCGAAATTTCCTTGCCAAGCGTACCCCATGCTGCTTAGAGGACATTTGATGGGACATTGCATGCATGCTTTAATGAGGTGACCTTGCTCAAGGACCAAGGCAGATCCGGGTTTAGAGCTGATCAGGTTTGAGGAAGTAACCGGCTCCTTGAGTTTAAGGCGTTGCCAGTTTAAGATAATGGGTTTTAGGGAAGTTGGAAGTTGAAGATTATTGCTGGGATTAGGGTGTTCCTGCTGCTTGTTCCCGTTGAGTTCTCGTGAGATTAAAATGGGATTTGGAGATAGCCTCGTGGAGTAGATGGATTGTGCGGGTAGACGGCAGAACGCGTTTGCCCCTGGACCTGTGTGGAGGTGGTGTGAGAGCTGGAATAAAGAATTGCTGTTTGAACCTACAAAGCTGTGAGTGCCTCGTGATTCTGGTGCCAAGCCGAGACATTGGCCTTGGCATTATGGTGGCCCGTACGAGGGATGTCTGAAGCTTGGGGGTAAGTGAATTTGCTCGCTCCTTAAGGAGAGCAAAAAAAAAAATGGGTGACCATTTCAAAAAACAATGTGTTCTGGTTTTGATTTATTTTGTTTTTATTTCAAGTTGCCTGTTCCTAGAACTTTCTCAGGCAAACTGGGGAAAATGGTTGACTCAAGGTTTGAATTTGTTCGCCTCTGAGGAAGAGAAATTGTTAGAGGAAGGAGGCACCCCAGTAAGACCAAGAAAAACTAGGGCATATGTTGATACAATACAAAAATGTAGCCCATGGCTTTTTAAAGACGGGTTATTAAGTATATCAATGGGACCATCATGGTATCCTGTAGAAGGATTTTTCTTCAACAAGAAAGAGATGGCTTGTTCTGTTTACTACATTTGTCTAAGATCTTGGTTTTTACAGATATCTGATTAATTTACAAAGCTAAAGTGTTGAAATATCAACCACTAAATATGAAATCAAGTACTCTTTACTTATTAAGTTCCATAAGGTAATATATTTAAATATTATGTGTGTTTTCATAAATTGGTAAATGGAAAAAAAGTTTAATATTGCTTTGGTCTGTGTCTTTGCTAAACAAGGTTACTAAGAGTTAAGATTCTATCATGTGTAATTTATATACAAAGAGTATAAGAAGTTTCAGTTGGGTTTCAATTACAGTATAATAGTACCTTAGAAAACATAAAAGTATTTCATCTTATTAAGTGGAGTAATTTTATAAGGGTTGTTTCAGAATGTGAATTTATAAAAAGTGTTAATGGTTAAAAAAGGGATATAAAAAGGTTCAAGATGTGGAAATATATTTTAATATAAAAGGTTAAAGGTTAAATAAATGTTTCTAGATGAGACAATCTCTGTGTGGTAAATTAAAAAGTTGTAAATGCTATTTAAAAAGATTTTGAGGAAACTAGACTTACTTTATAAGCTTGAGAAAGGAAGAAAGAAGAAAAAGGTATTTGTACATGGTAGATTGAGACAAAGCTTCTTAATGGAGTTAAAAAAAAAGCCTTTGGTTGAAGGGCAGCCATGTAAACTAATATTAAGCGATTTATACAGAATCTAAGCCTCGTTTAAAAGAGTGAAGCGGTAGGTGGTGAAAAAGTACATTTAAAAGTACAGTATAGATGATAATTAAAAGGCTTTAAAAGGTTAAATTGAAGGTGGTTGAGATACCTTCATGGTGGATAAAAGATTGCTTTACTTATCAAACTATTAACTATTAAAATATACTTATTAAACTAAAAAGAGGGAGATGAGATAATCTTTGTGTGGTAAAGTAAAAGGTTGTAAATGTCTAAATAAGTTGTAAAAGACTTTAAAAGGTTAAATTGAAGGTGGTTAAGATGCCTTCATGATGGAGAAAAAAAAAACATGAAAATGGGAAGATAATAAGATAAAAGATATTTAGATAAAGAAGATTAAAAATTTGAAGTGGAAAACTTCAAAAACAGAAGTACAGGAAGGTAAAAAAAGAGAGAGAGAAGATGCAGAAAGATAAAAAAGATATAGGAAGATAAAAAAGATGTAGAAAGACAAGAATTTTAAGCCCACAAAATAGGAAACAAAAGAAAACTAGGAGAGAAGAAAGCAACTAAGGGTAAATATAAAAACCTTAGAAGAAAAGTAGAAGATAGAAATAAGATAAAAAATGGTTGAAAATGTCAAGTAAAGGTATTTCAGATAGAAAATGCAAAAGGCTAAGACAACTATGGTTTAAAACCACATCTAAAAATTATAAGGACTAAAATAATTCTAAAAAGTAAGGCAGAATGCTTTTGAAAGACTTAAATTTAAAAGGATCTTTAAGGGGTATATATCCCCCAAAGATAAACTTAAAATAACCCTTTTTTACTCTAAACTTTCTAAATTTGGATTCATCAGGACTTAATGCTGCGGAAAGACATGTATCCAAAAAATGTACATAAGCCTAAGGTACTTTGGAAAGATATTCTAACAGGACAATGGAAAGGTCCCGACCCAGTTATTGTCTGGAGTCGGGGTTCCGTTTGTGTGTTCCCACAGGGAGAACAGCAGCCGATTTGGATTCCAGAGAGGTTAACCAAAACAATTTCTACAGAAAAAGAAGATGATTTGACTGAAATCCATAACAGCTGAAATCCAGAGCTCCAGCTTGGCTATTCTTACATCTGCGACAGTGATTAACCACGGTGCTTTTTTCAATATCTATTTTATTATTGCATTTTTCCCACATCATAAAGTTCTATTTTATTTTTTGAGCTCATACAAACCTAGGTTAATGTTTTTCTGATCAGTTTTGTTTTTTGACTGTTTTTTATTTTTTGACTGTGGAGTTTTTAAACATTGCAATGGAGATTTTACCTAGGTAAAGCTACAAGGCCGTTATTATTGTCTTATATGTTGTATGTTATGTGTGCCCTGTTTTGTGTTGCATGTCAGTATGTGTGTATGTCCATATTTTTATATGAGAAGCGCTCATGAAAAAATGGATCCGAATTTTTTTTTATTCACGTGATTTAAGTGGTTTAATCTAATTAGGTAAACAGCTGTTAATGATTGTTTTCAAGGGTGGTTAATAGATCTGTTTGCTTACTATTGTTTTTAAAGGTGATTAACAGATCTGTTTGTTTACTTTCACTTTTCCTTTTCATCATATTTAATAATTCTGTTCAGGATAATGTCTCTTTAACATCATTGCCAGAATTCCCATCTCCATCCCAGTGCCGGTGAAGACAAAGAAAACCAAACTACAGCTTCTATGATAGCTACCACAGTAAACTGTATAAACTGATGCATCAATGAATATAACTCAACAAGTAATGCTCAATCAAGGACTTGATTTACTTTGGGAGGAAATGGACATATTGATAGACTCCTCCGATTTGAACCGCCTGCAGAACTTGCCTGGACTATATATCAGTTGCATGCATTGTGAACTATCGTCTGGTGCAGCGAATTGTGGTACTGCTGGCATATTTTTGCTGATGGTGTCACCAGTGATGCAATTTCCTTGCCAGCGCACCCCATATTAATTGTGGTAATGCTGACATCTTTGCTGATGGTGTCACCAGTGATGCAATTTTTCCAAAGGAGCCGTCAATTGGCTTGGTGTCGTGGCATTTCTGTATCTTCCTCCCTTCTACTAGTGATGGTCTAAAATTTGGGGGCCAACAGAGGTGAGGCAAGAACCTCACCCCCCCACTGGCACCAAGGTTAAATTTGGGGGCCAACAGAGGTGAGGCAAGAACCTCACCCCCCCACTGGTGCTTAGGCCTATCCACAAGCATGGCTGAATGCTGGACCGGTAGTCAGCGACGGGTTGATCTGATTGCAGTGGATTCAACCTAAGACAGGGGACTGACGCCTAGAGGTCAGTTCATCCGATGACGGGTAAGAACCATATGTTGAATTGGACAACCTACCAGGCACGGTCCTAAGCCACATTGCTTGTTGTTTAATTAATCAGAAGGGGGGAGATGCTGAGGGCCATTACCAAGTAGGAATGACGCATCGAAATTTCCTTGCCAAGCGTACCCCATGCTGCTTAGAGGACATTTGATGGGACATTGCATGCATGCTTTAATGAGGTGACCTTGCTCAAGGACCAAGGCAGATCCGGGTTTAGAGCTGATCAGGTTTGAGGAAGTAACCGGCTCCTTGAGTTTAAGGCGTTGCCAGTTTAAGATAATGGGTTTTAGGGAAGTTGGAAGTTGAAGATTATTGCTGGGATTAGGGTGTTCCTGCTGCTTGTTCCCGTTGAGTTCTCGTGAGATTAAAATGGGATTTGGAGATAGCCTCGTGGAGTAGATGGATTGTGCGGGTAGACGGCAGAACGCGTTTGCCCCTGGACCTGTGTGGAGGTGGTGTGAGAGCTGGAATAAAGAATTGCTGTTTGAACCTACAAAGCTGTGAGTGCCTCGTGATTCTGGTGCCAAGCCGAGACATTGGCCTTGGCAACAGAACACAGTGCTCTTAAGTGGCTTAGCAGAACCACCTAATCAACTGCGCTTCACTCCCATGCAGGACACACACGGCTGCAATCTAGCCACAGCATTAGGCCAGCTCAGCTCCCCCTACCTCACCAGACACCCCATTGCTGGAAGCAGACCAACTCCATCTTGAAAAACCTCTCTCACCATTTTTTGTGGGCGTGGCTATCAGTGAGGACCTTGGTTTGAACAGGTACCTGGTTTCCAACTTCCTTTCCCTCCCCTGCTCTCCAGCTGCAATTACTTGGCACAGTGACTACCCAGCACAAAAACCACTCTCAGCTGAATGGGAGCGCAGAGCAACAAGGGCACTGCCCAACTTCGGGAGAGAGGTCCTACAGCTGGGACCTGATAAGCAAAGGAGGGGAGGGGTCTAAAAACCCTGAAGCAAATCAGAAAGACCAGGATTGGGAAGCTCCAGGCAGGACAGAGAGACAATACCAGGGGGCTCAAGTCTTCTCACCCTGGTTAGCTACACCACCCTGAGGACAGAAACTCCAGCTTAAAATAGACAACTCCACCTACAGGGAAGAGAAGAGAGGCAGAAAGAATATGGAATTCTAAGAGGTTTTTTTTTTTTGTTGTTGTTGTTGTTGTTGTTTGTTTATTTGTTTTGTTTTGTTTGTTTGTTTTTGTCTTCTTATTCATCTTCTTCCTCCTCTACCCTTATATCCTCTGGCCCTCACAGTCTCAACATATGTGAAACCAAGAACTTTACATGAAATAGAACTTTGAGAACTGAGTCACCTGAATAATATAATATAGAGGAATTGCATAAGTCCCCCCATTTTTTATTCTCTCTTTTTTCTTTCTTATATTTCTTCTCTCCCTTTTCTCTCTTTCATTCTTTCTTTTCCTTTTTTCTTCTTTCTTCTTCTTTCACCCTCCAAGTTTTACTATTTTAACATCCTGTAATTTTCTAAATATATATGTGTGTTTGTTTTTATGTCCTCTACTTGTCTACCCTAAATAACCTCTTGTCTATTCTCCTGCTTCTTAACCCTCTTCATTAGAGTTCTCCTTCAAATTTCCTAAGTGATATTAATCCCATAACTTCACATCTTTCCCCTTTAGCATATCGTCCTACGCCCAACCCCCAGTTCACTGTCCGCCACCAGACTCTGTACACCCTTTATGAAACTACTGATTATAAATAATAATTGAATCCAACATTTTTGGACATTGAGACTAACTATAAATGTCTCAATAACAATAATTTGTTCATAGGTGATGTACAGTTGATATTAACATCTGTTAATATGGACAACAGAAGCAAGCAGGGGTGTCCATACTCATATCAAATACAGTAGACTTCAAGCCAAAGTTAATCAAAAAGGATAAAGATGAACATTACATATTGCTCAAGGGAACCATACACTAACAAGACATAGCAATCATAAATATATATTCCCCAAACATGGTGCAGCTATGTTCATCAAAAAAAAACTCTTCTCAAGTTCAAGAGTCAAATTGACCACAACACAATAATCATGGATGACTTTAATACACCTCTCTCACCACTGTATTTATCTTCCAAACAAAAGTTCAATAAATAAAGTATAGAGCTCAATAACACAATTCATAACTTAGTCTTAAATGACATATAGAATATTTCAACCGGCATCAAAGCAGATACACTTTTTTCTCAGCAGCACATGGATCCTTCTCTAAAATAAACTGTATACTATGCCATAAAGCAAATCTTAACAAATACAAAAAAAGTAGAGATACTACCATGTATTTTATCAAATCATAATGAAATGAAATTGGAAATCAATTACAAAATAAAAAATAAAAATTTATACATCACAGAAGACTGAACAATATGCTACTAAATGAACAATGGATTGCAGAAAACATCAAGAAGGAGATTAAAAATTCTTAGAGCTAAGTGAGAACACAGACACAACATATTGAAATCTCTGGGACACTATGTAAGCAGTGCTAAGAGGAATATTCACTGCATGGAGTTCATTCCTTAAAAGAAGAAAAATTCAACAAATAAATGACCTCACACTACATCTCAAAGCCCTAGAAAAAGAAGAACAAATCAGCAATAGAAGGAAAGAAATAATTAAAATTAGAGCTGAAAATCAATGAAATAGAAACAAAAAAAACAATTGAAAAATTGACAAAACTAAAAGTTGGTTCTTTGAAAAAATAAATAAAATTGACAGACCCTTAGCCACGCTAATGAAGAGAAGGAGAGACAGAACTCAAATTACCAGAACATGTGATGAAAAAGGTAATATCACAACAGAAATTACAGAAATACAGAAGATAATTAGAAATTATTTTGAAACCTTATATTCCAATAAAATAGAAGACATTGAAGGCATTGACAAATTTCTTAAGTCATATGATCTGCCCAGATTGAGTCAGAAGATATACATGACTTAAACAGACCAATATCAAGTGAGGAAATAGAAGAAGCCATCAAAAGATTAGCAGCCAAGAAAAGCCCAGGGCTGGATGGATACAAGACCTTTAAGGAAGAACTAATACCAATACTCTTCAATTTATTTCAGGAAATAGAAAAAGTGGGAGCACTTCGAAATTCATCTTATGAGGCTAATATTATCCTGATTCCAAAACCAGACAAAGACACTTTGAAAAAAGAAAACTACAGACCAATATCTCTAATGAACATAAATGCAAAAATCATCAATAAAATTCTGGCAAATAGAATACAAAAACATATCAAAAATATTGTGTATCATGATCAAGTGGGATTCACCCCAGGGATGCAAGGTTGGTTCAACATTCAGAAATCAATAAATGTAATTCATCACATCAATAGACTTAAATATAAGAATCATATGATCATCTCCATAGATGCAGAAAAAGCATTCCACAAAATACAGCACTGCTTTATGTTCAAAACTCTAGAAAAACCAGGGATAACAGGAACATATCTCAACATTGTAAAGACTACTTATGCTAAGCCTCAGGCCAATATCATTCTAAATGGAGAAAAATTGAAGGCATTTCCTCTAAAATCTGGAACAAGACAGGGATGTCCTCTTTCACCATTTCTATTCAACATAGTACTTGAAACGCTGGCCAGAGCAATTAGACAGATGAAAGAAATTAAAGGGATACACATAGGAAAAGAAGAACTTAAATTAGTTCTATTTGCTGACTATATGATTCTATAACTAGAAGACCCAAAAAACTCCACCAGAAAACTTCTAGAACTAGTAAATAAATTCAGCAAAGTAGCAGGATATAAAATCAACACCCATAAGTCAAAGGCATTTCTGTATATCTGTGAAAAATTCTCTGAGAAGGAAAAGAGGAAAATAGCCTCACTCACATTATCCTCAAAATAAATAAATAAATAAATACAATACAATACAATACAATACAATACAATACTTGGGAATCAACTTAACAAAAGAATTGAAATATCTATACAATGAAAACTACAGAACCCTAAAGAAAGAAATGAAAGAAGACCTTAGAAGATGTAAGATTCTACCTTGCTCTTGGATAGGCCGAATTAATATTATCAAAATGACCATACTACCAAAAGCACTATACAGATTTAATGCAATTCCAATCAAAATCCCAAAGGCATTTCTCATAGAAATAGAAAAAGCAATCATGAAAATCATCTGGAAAAAAAAGAGCCAGAATAGCTAAAGCAATCCTAAGCAGGAAGAGTGAAGCAGGTGGTAGTATCGCTATACGAGACCTTAAACTATACTATAGAGCAATCGTAATAAAAACAGCATGGTATTGTCACCAAAACAGGCTGGTAGATCAATGGTACAGAATAGAGGACACAGAGACTAACCCACAAAATTACAATTATCTTACATTAGACAAAGTTGCCAAAAACATGCACTGGAGAAAATATAGCATCTTCAACAAATGGTGCTGGGAAAGGTGGAAATCCATATGCAACAAAATGAAATTAAACCCCTATCTCTCACCATGCAGAAAACTCAACTAAAAATGGATCAAGAGCCTAGGAATTAAACCAGAGACTCTGTGTTTAATAGAAGAAAAAGTAGGTACTAATCTTCATCATGTGGGATTAGCCCCATCTTTCTTAATAAGACTCCTACAGCTCAATAATTAAAACCAAAAATCAATAAATGTGATGGAATCAAACTAAAAAGTTTCTTCTCAGCAAAAGAAACAACCTGTGAGGTGACAGAGAGCCTACATACTGGGAGCAAGTTTTTACCCCTCACACATTGGATAGAGCACTAATATCTGGGGTATATAAAGAGCTCAAAAAGATAAACACCAAAAAAAAAAAAAACCCAATCAACAAACAGGCTAAGGACCTGAACTGACACTTCTAAGAAGAGGATATACAATCAATCAACAAGTATATGAAAAAATGCTCATCATCTCTAGCAATCAGAGAAATGCAAATCAAAACCACTCTAAGATATCATCTCACTCCAGTCAGAATGGCAGCTATTATGAAGACAAACAACAACAAGTTTTGGCGAGGATGTGGGGAAAAAGGTACTCTCATACATTGCTGGTGGGACTGCAAATTGGTGCAGCCAATTTAGAAAGCAGTATGGAGATTCCTTGGAAAACTGGAATGGAGCCACCATTTGACCCAGCTATCCCTCTCCTTGATCTATACCCAAAAGACTTAACAGCATGCTACAGGGACACAGCTACATCAATGTTTATAGCAGCACAATTCACAATAGCTAAACTGAGGAGCTAACCTAGATGCCCTTCAGTAGATGAATGGGTAAAAAATATTGTGGCATATATACACAATGAAATATTACTCCCCATTTAAAAAGAACAAAACCTTGGTATTTGAGGGTAAATGGATGGCATTGGAGAAGATAATGCTAAGTGAATTTAGCCAAACCCCAAAAAGCAAATGACGAATGTTTTCTCTGATATAAGGAGGCTGACTCATAGTGGGGTAGGGAGGGAGAGCATGGGAGAAATTGATGCACTCTAGATAGGGAAGAGAGGTGGGAGGGAAAGGGAAAGAGCAGGGGATTAGCAAGGATGGAGGAATGTGATGGACATCATTATACAAAGTACATATATGAAGACTTGAATTGGGTGTCAACATACTTTTTATACAGAGATACAAAAATTGTGGTATATATGTGTATTAAGAATTGTAATGCAAAAAAAAATAGCATTACCTTAGATTAGGTAGAGGGAAGTGAAAGGAAGAGAATGCAGGGGATGTGGGGATAAGAAAGATAGTAGAATGAAACAGATGTTATTACTTTATGTATGTATGTATGATCAATGTGATTCTACAATATGTACACTCAGAAAAATGAGAAATTATATCCCATCAATGTATGATATATCAAAGTATATAAGTGCATTATACTGTCATGTATAGCTAATTAAAACAAATTAAAAAATTAAAAGAATTTTAACAGAAAAAATCTTCCTCAATTTAGGAAAATTTTATGGTGGAAAGTGTGGAAGGGAGGCAGATATTTCGAAAAGAAAAAAGTATTCTTTCTGTTCCCTACAGGACTTATTCTCTGTAGACATAGTTAAAATATTCTAGAATAGAAAAATGTATGTCACATTTTTGTGCCAAGAACAAGAGGTAAAGATTAAGAAAAAAAAATAGGTGGAATTAAGAGATAGTCTAAGAATATGCTTTTAATATAAACAATAATGAATATTTTAGTTTTCTATTCTGTAAACTTTTCGTTTCTTTTTCTTTCGTTCTTTCTTTCTTTCTTTCTTTCTTTCTTTCTTTCTTTCTTTCTTTCTTTCTTTCTTTCTTTCTTTCTTTCTTTTTTTTTTTTTTGTACTAGGGATTGAACCCAGGGGACACTTTACCACTGAGCCTCATCCCCAGTCCTTTTTTTTTTTTTCAAGACAGGGTCTTTCTAAGTTTCTTAGGGACTCACTAAGAAGTTGCTGAGGCTGGCATTGAACTTGCAATCATCCTGCCTCAGCCTCTCAAGCTACTGGGATTTCAGGTACACCACTACACCAAGCTAAATTTTCTCCTCTGAATTTTGTCAGGATGACCTCTATATTCTATCAGTTACAAGAAATCATGATTCAAAGATATTATTTATCTAAAACCATAATCTACCCTCAAATGCACCTTTGCACAAATAATCTCTCCAAGTTGGCTTCCATAGAAAAAGAAGGAGCTAGAAATTTTGGTGCCTAATTAATACTCTCAATTGCATGACCTTTTTGCCCTGCAGTCAGAAATAGACTTCCAAGTTTCTTGGTTTCAGCTTTCAGGGGTTCTTACTTTCATGGAAAGTGAAATTATTCTTTGCAATCATGTGTTTAAGCTTTGAAGAGTGAGCCTTTTGGACTTCAGTTCTCCTAATTTTATCCCTACTGTTTTATTTGTTTTGCTTTCCTTAAGACACTAGAGCATACTTCCCTCCTTGTTTAAATTGCTTTGTATTCCAGCCACTAATTGGTGAGCGTTGGGGACTCACCATGTGTTTCACATAAAGTTGCCAGCTTCCTTTGGTGTTATATGACAGCCTCCTTGAAAGCTGAAGACAAGGTACATGCACTTTGTCTAAAAAAAGACATGATTTGAACTAACATAAATTTACAGTAGCCAAGGTTACAGCATAATAGAGAACTCTGTAAACCTGAATAAAACAGTCATAAAGGACAACTTGCAAGGGTGAAATGTATTAATGTCTGTAACAGAATGTGAGAACCTGCTGTGCATCCATCTGGGAAGCTTCAGAAGGAAGGGAGGGAAAAGATCAGGAAGCAGAGGCTGATTAAATATTGCATTGCCCCCAATAGGCAAATCAAATTACAAGCAATCTCAAGAGTCTTGAGTTAAGGAAACAGCATCATACCCTGTGAAGCAAGAAGTGATTCTGTAGCTGGGAGAAGACTCTGGTAGCTGGGTACATTTTATGTGACTTTCTTAAATCTTCCTCCTTATGGAAATGTATACTTCTGCACTGTTCTTCAGGCCTTATTGCGGTTGTTTAAACAAGCACAATGAACCTCAAAGGACAGCATATATAGGATGGGTCAGGAAAAAAGAGATTCAGAATAAAATTTTTATATTTCTATAATAAATACCTATATATTATAAATGAGCTTAGACATTTATTATATAATATAAATAAAATATATAAAGAATATAAATTTATATGTATACATAAGACTTATACATATGTTTATGTATAAGTATGAACATCAACAGATACATATGTACATATACATCTTTGACATTATAAGTTAATTATATACATATATAACTTACTAAATATATATTATGAACATATGTAATGTTCTGTTTATTATATTATTATCCCTTTATTCTATTTTTTTGTCTTCAAGGAAAATATCTTAAAAACGATCTTAAAGCAAAGACTGAAAGCATGAAGAGAAGGGAAGAACTGAGTGCAGACATGTGGAGATAAACTAAAGATGAAAGGTTCAGGAGGAAACCAAAAGAACAATGAATTGAGGCAAAATGTAAGGAAAAAAACCTAAGGACTCACCAGGGAAATAAGCGTCTCTGTGCATAACAATGTGAACGAGATTTTTCTAACAAACTTAAGGGAATGTCAGCATAAATATGTATTTCAACAAACAACATGTACTGCCTGATTTGTTCAAAGTGTATATTTCTCCAAATTAAAAGAGAGAGAGAATTTAAAGACTCTGAGTGTAAGATGTGAAAAAATTTTGAAATACATTTAGATGCTCAAATCATTACTGTTGATGATGCTGAGAAAACCCTGCAGTCCTGAAACAGCACACTCTACCTATCAGGGAAGTTGCTTCAACTAGTATGATGTGCCCCCAGGCAAATAAAGACAATGAAAATGCTATGCATATGTCTGGATATCTCCAAGGGTAGATTGTGAAGACCCTTTACATGAAATTGGAAATTTGGATTAATATATAGAACTCAACATTCTAATGAGAAGACCAAAGACCATGGAAAAATCATTTCCTGAAAATGAACAGAAAATTCCATGGGACTTACCCTATACTTTATCCAGGGAGACAGAAAAAGTAGAAGTTAGAGCAAATCATACAATGAAATGTTCTATTCCCATTATACAGGACATCTGTTTGTCCAGTGTAACAGTTCCACAAGTAAATTTCAAAACAAATTAATCATAATCACATTATATAAACACAATGCAACAACACTGGGAATTAATAAGAAAATCAAACCTAAGTGTTAAAATTAACAAATATTTTCCAATTGAGTCCTGAAGCCTCCTAAGGCCAGCAAATTAGGTCTAGAGACTGGTGTGGTCCATGAAAGCCAAGGAAGGAACAGCACATCCTGGCAATAGCCCTGGAAAGTGTTCCTGTGACAGCATCTGTACCACGTAGGAGAAATGCAGGGGGAGTAGTTATTCTCAATTCATTGTTGTAATAAAGGTCACTTTCGGGTAAAACGTGGGGGCACTGCTGTGACAGTTTTTTGGCTATCCTATGAAACACTTTTTTATTATTCTCCTTTGCAAAGGGGAGAAGTTACTAACTACAAATGTGGCTTCCTCATAAGGAATTCCCCTGAAAATATTAAATAGAATCATTCATGCTAAATTTAAACTTCTTCAATAAGAACTTTATCCTGGTCTGACAGATTTGGAATTTTGGTAAGAATCCATTTCAACATCCACTATGAGGAAAGCATATACTTCTCAGAGCTAATAAATAAATAAAAATTTTAAAAAAACACTGAAAAATCATCAGAAAGGTGAAAAGACAGATTGTTTTCAAAGGATAATTTATTTTGGGGACATTATAACAATATCTATGGCTTAAGAAAACAAGGTTTTGAAAACAAAATTTAATGCATTTTCTTGACTTAAGAGTTTAGCAAGGGGCTGGGGATATAGCTCAGTGGTACGGTGCTTACCTAGCCTGTGTGAGGCACTGGGTTTGATCTTTAGCCCATATAAAAAATAAATAATTAAAATAAAAGTATTGTGTCCATCTACAACTAAAAAATATTATTTAAAAAAGGTTAGCATGCCAGTAAAACTATAATGTGAGATTATGAAATTTAAGATTTAAAAATATAAGACTATAGAAAAAATGGAAAAGATTGATGAATTACATGTGCAGTTAAAGAAAACTGGATGCTAGAGAAATTTATATTAACAAATTATAAAATTGAAGGGAAAAAATGCATTCCTGAAATAATTCAAGAAGGGTGTATTTTCCAAAGCACTATTTGCAAAAGTGGGAGATAGAGGAAGTCAAAGTATAGAGTATTAAATTAACCTGGAGTTTATAAACAACATCACTCCTTCTGAACTTCAAAGGACAAGTGTTTGATCTGGGAGAAGGGAAACTTCATAGCAGCCTCTGGGTACAGGCAAGGAAGGAGACAGAGCAATATACACCCTGCTCTCACCTGGATCCATTCTCCCGAAGCCAGACAGAAGAACCCATGGATGGACTTCTTACTCTTCAGCTCACCAGGTAAAGTGACATTGTAGAAAGGGAGTGGGTGGGGGCACCAGAAAATACCACCTATAGATAAGGTAAAAAATGTTTTCTAAAAGCCTAGATATAATAAATAATAAATAAACTAAAAATAATACAAGTGATAAATTATTATGTGAAATATAGATAGTAGTTATGATCCAATCTAAAAGTAATGAAACTTCAATGTAAAACAAGTAGAATAGACAGTAAAACACACACTCACACACACACACACACACACACACACACACACACACAGAGGGTAGGGGGAGAAAAATACAAGAAATCTTTCCTGAGTCAAAAAAGCTGATTTTGTAGCTCAGATTTACATGTAGAATATCAAAGCCCACTGAAAAGTAACATACAATAAAGAATTCAAGAATAGGAAATTGGATTTTCAAAAGAACTGATATGAACAAATGAAAAGTATATATTGCTTTATGTTATCCTGGATGAAATTAAGAGAATATCTCTACCCCCAAAAAAAGTTTCAAGTTCTAATCCCTAGAACCTATGATGTGATTTAGGATTTTAAGATGTGATTAAGGATTTTAAGATGTGATTAAGGATTTTAAGATGGAGAGATCATCTCGAATTATCTAGGTGGCTCAAATGTAATCACAGAGGGCCTTATAAGAAGGAAGCAAGAAAGTCAAAGTCAGAGAGAAGAGGTGATGGTTGATGCAGAGGCCATCTGTTGGAATGATTGTCTTTAAAGTCAGAGAAAGAGGCCACAAGCCAAGGAATGCAGGCAGCCTTATGAATCTGAAGAAAGCAGGAAAACTGCTTCTTCTCTGCAGCCTCCAGAAGGTTCTGAAGGTTCTCTGCAGCCTCTAGAAAGTATATAGTACTTATTAATTTTAGTCAGCATGACTTCTGACTTCTGCTGCTTTAAGATAAAGATAAAATTGTGTAGTTTTTATTACAGCAGCAATAGGAAACTAATACATGTTTTTAACTAATCTATAACACTAGATGAAATATTAAATAATTATTAGAAAATACATAATGTTACATACATATATAATGCATAACCACCTAAAATCACTTAATTTACTCTTTTCTACAAACCACTGTAGCTATGTTTAAAAATGTGGCAAACAAAATAAGGTAAAAAGTAATTGCAAATTTTATTAAAGTTCATCTAACAAGGTCAAAAGGAGATTCTGTAAAATATTATGTAAAATTTCTTTTTAAAAAAAACCCTTACATTCTCTTCAACCTATCCCTTTTATTCTTTAAAATCAACCACAGCACCTTGCAGTTTGTGAATATAGTATCCTCTCTTACTAAAGGGGAAATCCTTCTATGGTTTCCAATTTCCAAACTTTCACACTCCCAAGCATTACTCTGCCGTATCATAAGAAATCCAGGCTGTTCAAGTTGCCCAAATGGATTTCTCCTTTTCAAAAGAAGAGGGAAGGGGAGAAACTGTTAGTACTGATTACTAACAGTTTATTTCCTTCTAGACATATAAATTGATGCTATTGCTGATGGTGCTGCTACTATTATTGCTACAACTACCACTAGAATTATCTCCAATCATTATCATGATATTATTATTGATGCTAATAAAACTGGTTACACAATGGTGTACCCTGGATTAGTCTACGAAACTGATCCACTTCTGTGCAAGAAATGAAGAGAATGCACTGGTGTTAAATATTTGAAAATAATAACAAAAAAAGTTAAAAATTCACTTTGCTTTTTACCATCACTACATAGCTGCAATTCTAAACATCAGCGATTACATATTCTTGACCACTTACACCAAATCCAACCACTAAGGTTTGGATTTTGAATATTTCCCACAGGTCCATGTGTTAAAGGCTCCATCCTCAGGATGGCACTACAAGGGGGTGGCAGAACCTATAGGAAGTGGGGCCTGGTAGGTCCTTAGTTCTTTGGAGTTGTGGCATCCTGTGGCACCCAGATCTTTCCTCTTCTTTCTTTGCTTCCTGGAACTGAGGTGAGCAATTTGCCAAAGCATGTAGTCCTAGGCACTGTTACTCAGCATCCCCTCGGAAGCCTGATTAGCAACAGCTCACTCAGATCATAACCTCACTCTATAAACCTGAATCAAAATAAAACTCCTTCCTTTTAAAACTAATTGTGTCATATGTTTTGCTATAGTGATTTTAAAAAGTGATTAATATACCCTCTTACCCATCTGTTACAGATCACTACTACAATTGACCTATAATCCCCAATCATATGGAGACAACTGACGTATTGGAAGAGAAAATAAGAAGGTAGTCGATTTAACCTGTGACATCATTGTGTCTGATTTTCATGTAAGGCTTTTCTGTGCTTCCTGCCCTCAAAAAACTCAAGTTTTGAATTCTCTATTTAAGCTGAGGCATCTGCACCCATGTGGAACCAAATCACAATTTAGTTATTTTCTTGTACCTCAATAGTGTACCAACTTTGCATCTACTCCTTTATTATGTTTGAATAGAGAAACTTGACACCTCTATAATTTTTGTTACTGTTGTTTTATTTAGCATGGCAATCCAGTTCTATATGCATCCAAGGTTTAGAAGATTTGATTAAAATAGTAACATACATGTAAAGTGCATGTGTGTGTGTGTGTGTAATTAGCTAGATATTTTTTGTTGTTGTTGTTACTAGGGATTGAACCCAGGGGCACTGAGCCACCTCCCCAGGTCTTTCTTATATTTTTAGAGACAGGGCCTCACTAACTTGCTTAGCACTTCACCTTGGCTGAGCCTGGCTTTGAACTAGCAATCCTCCTGCCTCAGCCTCCTGAGCTGCTGGAATTATAGGCATGCACCACTGCACCCAGCTCGTTTTTCTTTCTTAAAACTTCAGACTGAAAAGACTAAATTCCACATATACTAATAATTTTTCTATAAATTAGCTATTTATAAGCCGTTAAATAAGAGATATTGTGGTCATACATAAATGGACTTCATTAGGTTGAAATGTTTTTCTTTCTTTCCCTCCCTCCCTTCCTTCCTTCCTCCCTCCCTCCCTCTTTTCCCCTCCACCCCTCCACCCCCTCTTCTCTCTCTCTCTCTCTCTCTCTCTCTCTCTCTCTCTCTCTCTCTCTCTCTCTTTCTCTCTCTCTCTCCTGAGGATTGACCCCAGGAGCATTCCAGCACTGAGCTACATCCCCAGCCTTTATTATGTTTTATTTGGAGACAGGATCTCCCTACTTCAGTTTTCCAAGTGGCTGGGATTATGGGACTGTGCCACTGTACCTGGGTAAATGTAATGTCTTTTAAAATATATTTCCTCACTTAACATGTTTGTGTTTACACTTCAGTAATCATGAAGAAATATTTTATTTCCTACTGTTATTTTTGCAAAAAAAGTGCACTTGTAGTTATTTTTTGCTACCTAAAATTTTCAATTTGTGTTAGAAATATCAAATTATAAAGTGTAGGAAAAATATTGCTGTGGTGACACAAGATTTTTCATGCATTTCTCAACAGTGTCAGAATTTTATTTTATTCCACACTTATTAACATAAAAATGACCAGTATCCAGATTGTTATGTGTAACTAACAAGCAAGGAATACTGATTTGCCACTATTGGATTGGGGAATTGAAATGTAATGAGCTTGACAGGCATAAAGTTCTAGGTTTGGTGAATAGATAAAAGTACTCTTAAGGATGTGCTGTATGATTTTACAATGGAGCATTAAACAGTAATTTTAACATGTAGTCAGATGTCAAGTGAAATTTTTGGATTTTTCTAGAGTAACTTTTAAAGCCTTCAGAATAGTTGATATATAGAGACAGGCTTCAGGTCATTTGTTTGATAGATGTTCTGATAAAAATGGCAATTAAAATGTTTGGGAACTTCATAAAAATCTTTCACAAATCTCTTTTTGGCAACACAAACTACCTTACATATAGCTATAAAAATGAATTTTTCTTTTCAATCCAGAGGGAAGGCAATTTAAAAAGTCTGAGATATGCAGAAAGCATAAGTCAATGTGACTTTCAATGCTAAGTTTCTACTAATGAGTTTCTGCAATACAGAAAGTTTTAAAAATTTTTCTTCAGTTATAATAATTATACATCAATCATTTCATTTTACTTGCAATTTGGCAATATATCTTATTTTTATGTGCATGTTATGTTACCGCAGTTTTGATGCAAAAATTTCTCTCATGCATAAGCTGCTTTTTATCTTCAGTTTTTGACATTTGTGTTACTAAAGACACAAAATTTTATAATCAATCTATATTATAAACCTAAAGAAAGTTTGGTTTTCAAAGTCTCTAACCTAATTTGCAATTTTACCATTTTTTAACTCATGAATCTTACACTACTCAACAAAAGTAGCATTTTCTAGGAGGGTGTAATCATGGTTTCTCTTTAGTCCTGAAATGTGCAGTTTGACTTGTAGATCAAAGCACTGCAAACTACCAATTGCTGTACTAGTAGTAAATCAGAAGTAATATCAGGCACTCTTCTCTACATTTAAAAAAATTCTATGTTTAATATAATTTATTCTTGTGTATTCACAAATATCTGGGAATAGTATATTTAAGACCAGGAAAAATGCAACTTTACCTATATCATTGTATTGTTTTAACATTAAATTTATTTTATTTGTAATTTCCAACCACCATTGATAATAGTGGATTGAATTTAAATACAAAAGTACAATAACAAACAAGAGCAAAAATATAAATTTTGGACTATCAAATACATTTTCAGCCATCATTCCCAATAATCATTTCCAATGATTTAAAAATCATAGCATTAGATTTGATAACTAGAGAAAATGAACCACAGTGGAAACTAAAGTTATCCAACTTCTACGTTCTGAATGGACAATACATTAGTTCATTAAAAAAGAAATTAGAAAAGAAAAAAGAGGAAGTAGTGAAAGGAGAGAGAAAAGAGAAGTATGGGAGAAAAGAAAGAAAGGAGAGAGAGCAACAGAAAAGGAGAAGCGGATGATAGGGAGACTGGGGTTTCCTTTTAATTCTCGCCTGCCATAGAGATTTTGGATTGTCTCTAGTGCTAATTTCTTAGAGTCTTGCTGTCTTTCTTCTCCTCATGCCAAACAGGTATAGGTAGGTGGATATGTAGATAGATGGATGAATAGATAGATAAGTAAACAGACAGACTGGTAAATAGGGTTAGAGATAGGGATATTGGCTCAATTTCTCTGCAGTTTCCTAATTAATGTTGATTTTCAAATTTAATTTCATAATTATCATGGTGACACATTTAATCAATTTGCAATATACAATAAAGAAATTTTTACAGGGACTTAAAACAAGTAGGTTTGTTCTTGTTGAGCTCAGCATTGGCCTCCTAATCATCAATTTTGGGGGGACTATACCACATACTCTAGATAGTTTATTTCTGGAGACCCTCAGGTGTCATGAAACTGTAAGAATGAATGGTATAGGAAGGATTGGAAAAGATAGGTGAATTGGAAAAGACTAGATATAGTCTTGATAAAAGAAAGGATAATACCCTACTACCATAATTAATTAGATCAATTTTTATTTATAACTAATAATCTTTGAAAAAAATTTATAGAGACTTCTCAGGAGAGTTAGCACCACTTTAGAATAAGTAGTCTTATTTAAGAAATAAATTTCTTTATTAGCTTAAGTATGCCTACCAAGAAAAGTCTGTTCCTAAATATTCATCTATCTGAAATCCTTACAGAACGTTACAGATATTGAAATCTCCCCTAAATTTTCCACACCAATAATGTTTCTTTTCTACTGGCAGTAGCATGTTTTTCATCATAAATTCTCCCACAAATTAGCTAGATTTTAGAAAGTTATTGTTAACATAATATAGCTTTAAAAGTTTTATATCTCAGAAATATGATATAATAGTAATTACAAATGTTGCTATAGGTATTGTATATTCCTGGAAATATCATTCTATAAACTTTTAACTCTTCAAGGACAACAAAGGAAGCGATTTTCAAATACATGTAATTCTAATTTCAGTGTTACAGAGAATAAAACTCTAAACTGATCTATATTCACAGGACAAAAGTGGTCTAGTATGGTGAAGGTTTGAATTAAGGAGAATGAAACATTTTAATAAACGCTAGTATATTATGACCTTGAGTAAAATGGTTCCCTTCCAACACCTTAGCTTTCCCAGTAGAAAAAAATATAGACAGTATCTATAATTTGAATGTTTTCCCAGGTAATTCTTGTGCCCAACAAGGTTTTCAAACCACTAGAATAGATGCAGAAAGACTAGTGCAAAGATACTGCAATAGTCCAAATGAAAAGTGCAAGAGCTTCAAATAAGACAACTGGCAATAATTATATATGGACTGAAGTAGATTTGATTGACATTCAGGCTAAGTAAGTTAGGAATATAAGACAGTGGAGGAATGAGAGACTGAGGAATGAGACATCTGGGAAGTCTTGTGTACACTGAATTCCATTAGCAGAAGACAGGAAGAAAATATGGAAGATCATAACTTCAGCTTTTATATTTCATTTACGATATCTGAGGAACATTAGATTAAGACATCTGTAAAGCAGCTAAAACTATGGGTCGAGAATGCAAAAATAATATTTAAATATGATGTCTGGTTAATGATATCACTAAAATTATCATAAAGAAGAAAAAGAAGAGGAGGGGGAAAGGAGGAAATAGCAATGGGAACTAGCAGAGTATATGTAGTATAGTTTTGTTTGTGTATGTTTTTATATAAACAATATCATAATAGATAAATAGATATACTATTATGTAATTTTGCTCAATAATGGATTTTTAGATATTGCTCCATTTTATGAAATATAGAAATGACCTCAACAGGAGCAAATATGTAAATGATAAAAAAAATTCTAATAAAATATACTGATAACTGATAAAAGTGTTTAGGGAAGAAGGAGGTGATCAAGATTAGGATTATGGTCAAAGAGATGTTTGCATTTCTTGTAAAATTCTCTTTGTTTAATATGGAGAATCAATCAATATTTTGTCTGTAAATAATAATTCATTTTAAGTGAGGTTAGACTAATTCACCCAGATTTATCATTCTGTGTGTGCATAATTTTATTGAAAGCTGATTATTCCTCATCAAACAAAAATTATGGGCCAGACTTTTAGAAATCCCTCCAAAAAATGCCATGTTTTATTCTAAAACAATAATTAAATAAAGCACATTGACTGGTACTTCTGTATCAAAACCTTATGGTAGTAAATAATGCAGGTGCAGAATTTTACATTTATAAATTATCTATCAATTAAGAAATCAGTATAATTCTATCAACCGTTTTGGCAAAACCAGCTTGACTTTTTAAAATAACAAATCATTTAAAATACGTGCAATTGCTTCTCAACATTTGCATCAAATAGCACTTGTGAAGAAAATGACAGTTACAATGCATTTCCTTCTTTTCTTAGAAAATTGACTCATTCCTTCTCTGCCTAGCCATTTAAGCTAGCCACTCAACCTGTCAGCACCAAGCCATGGGGATTTCCAAGGCTCCACTCCAGGCTTTTCTTCCTTCTCTATACAACTTTCTCAGAGAATTAACTCATTCCCAATGCATTGATTTTTTCCCCATTACTTGAATGCCTGTCAGGCATGATATCTCAAGTCCAAATTTCTTTCCCAGGTACAGCTGTGATTTCTCTCCCTTACATTTGTCCTCAAATAAACAAGTTCCAAACAAATTATATTTTCTTTCTTTCCTCCATCTTTTCCTTTGCAGTACAGGATCACATCCAAAATGACTTTCTCTCCTGGATTTTTTGCTTATACTGTCATCCAAGGTCACTTAAGGTAAAAATGTTGGAGGAGGGGTGGCAAATTCAAAGATCTACCATGACCTAGGCAGGAAACAGGAAACCTACTGCATTAAGGCGGGTAGGAGTGATATTGACATAACCCTTTAAAGACAAGAGCTGTTTCTCTGCCAGGCAGAAGCATGTTCTTGCCATGTGGGTGTGTGCGTAGAGGAAGCAATGGGTTGCTTTTGGTTAAATTATATTCAAAACCTGATAATCACTCTACTTTAAAAACAATGGCAATGAAAAAAATACAGAAGTGTTGACAGCCTTTTTTGTAGAGAATTTGATTTTACATCTATATAAGCAAATATATTATTTCATTGTAAGTAATTGGTACTATAACAATGAACACACACATACATGAGCTAAATAAGAGAACAGAACACAGTGTCTATGTAGCTTTAGTCTATAAAACTAATGAAATCTTGAAACTCTCCTATATATTGTCAGCCCCCTAACAAGTAACCTTTTCACTGATGCTTACACTGTCCAGTCTGAAAATATATTAGAATCTTTGCATTTATAATAAGCATCTGAAAAATTGCTTTTTTCCCCACAAAGAATAAAATAACTAAACTCTGTCACCTTAATAATTGTGTATATGATTACATAGTAAACTAAGGCTATTCTATCAGGTCTCCGTTATAGATGTTTTATTTAAACTCCAACTTTTAATTCCTATATCTCAAATTTAAAGACTTTCCTAAATCAATTGCTGTTGGCGGGAGTGGGCAGTGGTTTTGAACTCAGGGGCACTTGGTCACTGAGCCATATCCCCAGCCCTATTTTGTATTTTATTTAGAGATAGGGTCTCACTGAATTGCTTAGCACCTCACTATTGTTTAGGCTATCACTGAACTTGCTATCCTCCTGCCTCAGCCTCCTGAGCTGCTGGGATTACAGGTGTGAACCACCACAACCGCCACAACCGGAACAATTGTTATATTAACTTGCTGCAGCTACTGCTGCAACTCAGGCTTTGAGCCCCTTATGGTGCAAGCACAGCTCTGATCTTCATGCCAACTCAGCATACCTGCTGCAATCTATAATTATATTTTTTCCCTAGTATATCCGTATGTAGTTACCTTTCATTTTCTTTTTTTTTCAATTTTTAAAAATTATTTGTATATGACAGCAGAATGCATTACAATTCTTATTACACATATAGAGAACATTTTTTCATATCTCTGGTTGTATACAAAGTATATTCACACCAATTCATGTCTTCATACGTGTACTTTGGATAATAATGATCATCATATTCCACCATCATTTCTAACCCCATGCCCCCTCCCTTCCCCTCCAACCCCTCTGCCCCTCTATTCCTGCCATGCTCCCTCTCCCTATCCCACTATGAATCAGCCTCCTTTTCATTTTCTTTTTTGTAATGAAAGCACCATAAATCAACTCTTTAGCAAATCTCTACTTTACAATACAATATTATTAACTATAGTTTTCATTTTGTAAAGACATATAAAAGTCCACATAGAGATGGAAACCTATATTGCATTATGTAACCATAAGCCAAGGATGCCTAGAACCATCAGAAGCAGGAAGAGGCAAAGGAGTATTCTCCCTGGAGCCTTTTGAAGGGAGGATGGTAAACACCTCCATTTAAGTCTTCTAGGATCCACAAGTTTGTGGAAATTTCCTCTGCTAGCCTTAGAGACATAATACATGTCTACTCTCTGCTCCCAATAGGCAGCATCACATCTTTATATCCCTAAAGAACCAAACTTTTCAAACATTTTCTGGTCAATCTCCCAGAAACACATATTCCACTTTCCCACTATGATCAAGCTCTAATTCCCAGAGTCCATTTATAACTTCAAGTTCATTTTCTATCTCTTCTATTGAATTGCATGCTCACACCAAATTTTATCATAAACAAGGTCTTGGAAACCAGATAATCCAAATGTTCATCTTGTCTCTAACATATTCTCAAGGTGTGAACCTGATCAAATTATTCAACCCTCTACCTGTTCCTTCATCTGTATTGGAGATAGTTAATCATATCTACCTCACTGAATAATATATGAATATGGACACTGTATTAATTACATATATTTATATAAATTTTGAAAACCTCAAATGTCTGGCTTGTAAAAGTATTAATAATGTTAGTCATAAACTATTATTTGACATCTACATTTTAACAATTGACAGGCAACTTAAACCTAGTATGTCCAAAATAATATTCATAATTCTATATGTTCTCAGCGACTGATTTTCCTGCTATTTTAGGAATCCTATTATTTGGCCCTAAGATCCCCAAACAGAGGAATCATCCTATGTCTCTATTTTTTCTCACTTCCTCTGTCATCTGATACAACAGCATATTCTTCTAACTTCATATTTCAAATATAAGACAAAATACCTTTTTAAAATTTAAGGGACTGGGGATGTGGCTCAAGTGGCAGCGCGCTCGCCTGGCATGTGTGCGGCCCGGGTTCGATCCTCAGCACCACATACCAACAAAGATGTTGTGTCCTCCGAGAACTAAAAAAAAATATTAAAAGATTCTCTCTCTCTCTATCTCTCTCTCCTCTCTCACTCTCTCTTTAAAAAAAAATTTAATCAGGGGCTCAGGAGGCTGAGGCAGGAGGATTACAAGTTCAAAGTCAGCCTCAACAACTTAGATCCTGTCTCAAAATAAAATATTTAAAAAAAAAGGATTAGAAAAGTGGCTCAGTGGTTAAACACCCCTGAGTTCAATCCCTGGTACCAAAAATAACAAATAAACAAACAAGTAAATAAAATTTAATCAGAACATGCCACTTCATTATTTAAGATGGTCTAGTCATTTACATTTAATGGTTGACATTGCATTATACTGTCTTTCTATCTTAATCCATTCAGGCTATTATAACAAAATACAGAATGAACATCTCTGCACTGAAAATTCAGAATCTTTTGAGCACTGACATGATCTGAAAATGGAAAAATTTCACACCTAACCTCATGTGATAGATTGCAATAAAAAAATTGAGAGCCACTAAAAATATTACATTAAATTACCTTTGTGCTATGAAAGACATATAAATGTAAATGAATTTTGTATTTAGTCTCTGGTCCCATCTCCAAGATATCTCATTATGTGAAAGTATTCCAAAATTTGAAAAACTTCAAAATTTGATCCATTTCTCATCCTACACATTTCAAATAAGGGATATTAAGTGCGTACCACAAATTTTACAACTTATATACCACAGAAATTTATTTGCCATACTTCTGAAGGCTTAGAAGTCCAAGATCAAGGAATCAGTCGCTTCAGTGTCTGAGGAGAGGCCATTTCCTGGTTCAGAGATGGATTTTTTTTTTCTGTGTCCTCACATGGCTAGAGGGTCACAGGAGTCCTCTGTGATGGCTTTTATAAGGACCCTGACCCCATTCAGAAGGTTGAAACCCTCATGACTCAATAACCTCCCCAAGTTCCCACCTCCAAATACCATTAGCTGGGGACAGGATTTAACTCAGAAATTTGTGAGCACATGAATGTTCAGTTTAAGCACTTCACATTGCACTTAGAATGTACCCACACTGACCTCATTTATTTTTCCCCCGCTCCCTTCTCTTGTTTTGGCTAAAGTCAGCTCTCTTCAGAGCTGGGTACCCCCCTGCACATTTTCTCCTCGCTTCATGGATACCTCTCCAGCATGATTTTTACATGGCTGGATCCTTCTTCTCATTCATATTTCAATTCAGCTGTCACCTTTCCAAAATACCTTCATTGGCCTTTCTATCAAACATTGCCTTCTCCATTTCCATGGAGATTTCTACCCTTTTCTCCTGGCTTCTTTGCTGCATTCCTCAGTGAGTAATAACTTCTTCTTTTGTTTTATTGCTTCTTATTTGTCTGTTTATTTGTTGTTGTTGTTTTCTGGCCAGGGTTAGTGGTGCATACCTGTAATCCCAGCAGCCCTAGAGGATGAGGCAGGAGAATCATGAGTTCAAAGCCAGACTCAGCAACAGCAAGGTGCTAAACAACTCAGTGAGACCCTGTCTCTAAATAAAAGATAAAAAGGTCTTGAGATGTGGCTCAGTGGTCAAGTGCCCTTGAATTCAATCCCTGGTACCCTCCATCAAAAAAACCATTTCTGAGTATAATATGTATCTGGTAATAGGTTTATATAATTTTTGCTAATTAATTTAAAAGAAAAAATAGCTGTGCTAATGGTGTAACTCAGTGTTATAGACTTGGTTAGTATGCATAAGGCTTAGAACCACAATGATATAAAATAAAATAACAAATAAATAAGTAATATAAAGAAAATTATTTGTTCTTATTTATCATAGGTAGGAAATAAACTATTCTGGGTGAGTAAACATCTTTGAGAATTATATGTGTAATATATTTTTAGTATTATTCAAATAAAAATATTTTAGAAATTGCATTTCATTTACTTAAGTTTATTGATGCAGAACAAAACTACTCAAAGAATATTAAAGAGATTTACCTAGCAGCCAACAGCAGCATTGCTGAGAAAAGAAATTTTCCATATAAATTTATTGTCTTAATAATTAAAGTTTATAGCATTAAGTGTTCCTAAGGCTTTTTTTAAATTTGCATTTTATTGAGGGGCTTCATGTTTTACTGAAAATAGCAAGAGCTTTGGCAATAGGTAGACAAGGCTTATGATCCCTGGTAGTCATTTATTAGCTATTTTAGGCCATTTACTTAAATATTTTGAGATTTAACTTCACTATCCTTTAAAGGAGAGCAATAACTATCTTTGGGGTTACTGTCAGAGTTGAGAAAAACACTTAGCACATCAGTATGTACTCTTACTGCTTTTTATGGAACATTTCTAAATTATTAAAGCTATATGTTTACCTTTCCTCAAACAAAGTACTAACTGTGATAATCTTATAACATTTGAATTTCAAAGTGGAATTAACTGATCAAATAAATATAAACCTGAGGGTAGTCCTAAGTCTGCAATTGTTTTTCCATGTTATATTAACCCAGTCATTTCTCTCCCATGGCACAGAATTTCTCTATCTGTAAATTTCATGGAGATTGGCGTAGCTATTTCATAAAGTGTCTTTAAGGTTTAATATGCTAATATTCCAGGAAGACAATGACTGTTTTATTTTGTGATGCTATTATGAATTGAATTTCATCCCCCCCCCAAAGGTGTTGAAGCTCTAATCCTTTATATATGTGAGTGTAATTTTCTTTGGCAATAAGACCTTTGTCAATTTTATCAAGTTAAAAAAAAGTTGGAGTTGTCAGTATTCTCCCGAAGAATGAGCAAATACAATCTACTCATAATTATGAGGGGATATATTAGACTGGTGTACACTAGCAGAGACTGGATAGCCCTACAATCATCATCTATAAGAAAGAGAACTGGGGAAAATAGTGCTGTTTAGTTCAAGAAACCAGAAGCCCCAAAACAAAAGGGACAAATGATGCAGCTCCAGTCTGAACCCGAAAGACTGAGAGTCCCCTGGAAAGTTGCTGATAGAATTCTATATTCAGTGTTGACAATGGCACAGGCCTATAATCCCAGTGGCTCAGGAGCTGAGGCAGGAGAATCCCAGGTTTGAGGCCAGCCTCAGCAACTTAGTGAGGCCCTGTCTCAAAATAAAAAAATTTAAAAAATACAAAAGGGCTGGAAATGTGTCTCAATGGTAAGTCCCTTGGATTCAATCTCTGATACCGAAAACAAAACAAAAAGACATACTGAAGAAACTGGAGTCTGGTGTCCATGAGTTAGAGTTGAAGGAAAAACAACAACAACAAAAAAAACACCTGTTCAAGAAAGGCCCAGTCTATGTATGAGCAAGTGAGAGTGTGAGCTTCCTCTTCTTCTGCTTCTTTATTTCATCTGGGTCTCTGGCCTATTGGTGGGTGCTCTCTGCATTCTGGGTGGGTCTTCCCCACTCAGTTCACTGATTCACATGACAATCTTCTCCACAAATACCCTCATAGACCCACCCAGATGTATGTTTTACCAATTTTCTGATCAAACTTCAATCCAGTCAAGTTGGCAGCCAACATTAACCATCACAAAAGGTATCCTTTTGATAACCTTGTAAGAAGAAGAGGGAAACACTGTGTAAGAACAAAGTCACACAAGGAGAAGTCAACGATGACAGAGGCAGAAATTGGAGAGTTCTCACTATAAGACAAGGAAGTCCAAGGACAGCTGCTACTGCCAGAGGCTGGTACTGAACTGCTACGGCTTGATACTGAAACCTGGAAGAGGATTGGCCTTGGCAGCACCTTTGCTTTGGCCTTCTGGCACCCAGAATTGTAAGAAAAACAAACTCCTGTGGTTTTAAGCCACACATTGTATAATACATTGTTAGATTGGCCTGAGGAAATATGATCTCAAAGAAGAGAGGACTTATTGGTTCCTCCCACTAAGTAGTCTCAGTGCATTCATTTGAGGATTATGTTGTCTTCCAGTGTTCTTCTCAAAAATATTTTTCAGTTTCTTAACAGAACATACTACATGACATTCTTATGTGTTTTATGATTTTCTCCACTTCATTTCTATAAAGGATCTCAATCAAATCTTTCAAAATACATTTAAGAGAGTCCTCTCCCAAGATAATTATTTTCAGCCTATGCTAAATTCCTAACATTTGTTTTTACTCTTTCACTTCACAATTTTTCAGTTTACTTACCGTGGATAAGATGCAAGAATAAAATCACAGTCACCTCACAGCATTTCTTCAAATTTGTTTCTAAAGTATCTTATACATGTAATTGTCACAATTATTTTTTCTCAAGATAAAACCATTTTATTTCTGAAATTCCCAAACAACTACCATAAATTTTAAAAAAAATCACTTCTAATTTTTACCAGTGTTGTCAAATGGAACATGAAAAATGCAGTAAATGTCAAGTTTTATTGGGTAAGTTTTTGTAATTAAAGCAACTTATTTTCCCAATGTCAGAGAAATTGTGATAGTTACTTCTTCAATTGCTATGTATGCTATGATTTGATTGATGGTGTCCCCTCCAAAGTTCATGTTGAACTAACTTAATCCCCAATGAAACAATATTAAAATGCATGGAAATTGGGAGGAAATAAAGACATGAGGTCTCTTCAGGATTGGGATTAATACCCATATAAAAGGGTTCAAGTTTGAGTTGAGCTCTTTTCTGTCTGACTTCTACCATGTAAGGAAATATTGTGTGACCCCTCCAAAGGACAGAAACAACAAGGCTTTATCCTCAAGGAGGAGATTGGACCTTCCTCAGACACCATCCCTGCCAGGACCTTGATCTTGAGATTATCAGGCTCCATAACCACAAGAAATAAGTCTCTGTTTTTATATACGACTCAGTCTGTGATATTTTATTGTAGCATCACTAACAAATTAAGAAATTATGCTATCCTGTTTCTTCCTACTCAGGAGAAAATTAAGAAAGAATTCCTGGACAAATGTATCATTATTATTTTAGGTTTTGAATCTAAACTTTGTTTCTATACTTCAAGAAGGGACCATAGAACTATATTTCCTAATAAGTCCTAAAACTTTAGTTTAATGTTTTAGACCATCTTTCTTCCATAATTGGGAACTCAAATTCAGAGTGTTGCCGAGGCATATTTAAGGAAGCAGGAGAAGATGGATTGTAGTCCTCTTATATCATCTATTATCTTCAAGGGCTTGGTACTCTGTAACTGAAACATTATCATAAGATCTCTGTTTTGCCATGTCGCAGTAGGTAATATTAATTCTTATTCATGGAACTGGGAGAAATTCTCAGTAATTTTACAAAAACAAGTGCCTTAGTCAAATTTTTGCTGCTATAAAAGAATATCACAGGCTGAGTAGTTTATTAAATAGAAGTTTATTTGGCTTACTTTTATGTAGTCTAAGAATTCCAAAAACGTGAGATAGTCATCAGGTAAGGTCCTTTGTGTTGCATGATAATGTGGTGGAGGAGTACATGAGCATACATAAGAAAGAAAAAAAAAATGTGGCCAAACTTCACCTTTTCCCAGGAGTTAGCATCCTTAATAACATACTCACATGATAATGTTATTAATCTATACATGATGGCATAATATTCAAATCCTAATCATTTCTTAAAAGTCAGTGACAATTTATTCATTTATTTATTTGTGAATTGAAAGATCTCACTGGATTCTATTTGAGATTCTAGAATCTTCTAGAATCGAACAGGATCTCATATAAGGCAGAATGAATGCTTCAGTGAGCTGAGCAGGAGGTTGGCCCTCTGCTCTGCAGAAAAGGGGTGATTTGCCTTCATGAGCACTGTTTATTCCATGAAAAATGAAACATGGATTGTCATTTGAAAGGTTTTTTCCTTATAAGACTAATGCAAAGGGAATTGTCTTATGCCAGCTCAGGTAAACTGGGCTCCTTTTGTTGAGTTTCTGTGAATCTTCTGGTTTTTTTTTTTTTCTTAACTGGTACATTTGGGGGATTCAGTTTGATTACAGAGCAATTATTATGAAAGACGTTGTCTTAGTCTGTGTTGCTACATCAAATTATCACAGATTGGGAAATTTACAAAGAACAGAAATTTATTTCTCACAATCTAGAGGCTAGGAAGTCTAAGATCAAGGTGCAATGATTGCTCTTTGTGAAGGCTGCTCTCTGCTTCTAAGATGGCATCCATTGCTGCTTTTGTGGAAGGGAAAGTGGCCAAATTTTGTGTGTCTTCTTTATAAAGGCCTTGATATCATTCATTAGGTTGTGTCCTCTTGACTTGATTACCTCCTAAATGCCTCACTCTAATACTGTCACATTGGCGATAAAATTTCAACACATGCATTTTGGAAGGGACATAAACATTCACATCACAAAAGACTCCATGTGTGGTTGGTCTGGTCTATTGGACTCTAGTGTAAGAGGCCAGTCTAAGACAATGACCTCCCATAAACTTTAATACCAGTGTTAGTTCCCATTCATATGTGGCATCTCAAAGCACCCTCGCCTTTTTCAAACTTTGTCCTCATATGGAGTAAGAAGTGCCTGAGGACCTTTGTTCTGGCAATTTAACTTTAACATGAGTTTTAAAGGAGACAAACATTGCAGCCATAGTCACAAGTACAGAAATGAACATGTATTTGGAAATTACATTTAGAAATAGAAGCAAATACCAGCAGACATTGCTTTATCCCTGCATGAGATATGTCTATCTGCATCTACAAAATGGAGAATTTTCTTTTTTCTTTCCAGAAAAGGAAGACTAAAATCATCAATGGGATGGGAGGGCTACTTTCTAACAATAACCAGTAATTATAAATTTGATCTTAAAAATTAAATAAAAATCTAATCCCTGTATCCATTGAATCAAAACAAAATACTTGTAACGTTCAAATATAATAACACACCCTCTTCTGCTCAGAGAGACTAAGTCTATTTTTCCAATATTTATATTGGGCAGATTCTCAGTTGGAAATAACCAAGCACTTTAAGTGAAATAAGGATTTCTCAGAATGTATTAGGTAACTCACAGAATCTTGCAAAGGGACACAGAGATGGAGTTAAGGTTTAGCTTCCAGGAGCAACACCCAAACCAGGCCCAGAACTGATGTGATGACAAGAAGGACACTAGAGTCCATGAACTGCTTCGTGCTAAAACCTTGACTATATTGTAACTGCCAGGACCATTACCTCTTCTGTACCAGGAACTTGACCTGTCACCCCTGGAATTCAATCATGCCTGCTGCTCCATGCCAATAGGAAAGGAAGCACTGTGCATTGTTCATTTTAAAATTCAAACCTCATTTGGAAAAATTTAGTGTAGAATATTGCATAAACTGGAATGAGCCATGTAAAAATGAGTGATGTCTCTCTGAGGAGACTTTATTCATATAAAGTATCAATGTGTTCTAAAAATAGAAAAGTCATTTTAAATAGCCTATGAATAGTTATGAATATGATAATTATCAATACAGGGTGGAAACTAAGAATCAGTAATTATCTTAGAGGTATTTGAAAGGAAAGCAAGGAATAAGAGACAGGTAATCGAGAAACAAAGACCAGGCAGAGAATTGATTTGTCAGAGCTGACACATAAAGGCCATCTCTCTATAGGAGAGAGAGGCAAACCAAGCTTAGGTTCTGGGAGTTTTATGGGGGAGGCTCAGGAATTAGAGCGAGGTGGGGGTGTGTCCTAATGTGGGAGCTGAAGGGTTGGATTGATATGAGGGAGTGGTGAGCCTTTCTCAGACAGGCCCTTGGGTGGGAAAGCAAAACTTTTTCCTTAAAATGGCAGCTGTCACTTAAGATATCCATCAGATGCTAAGCAAGAACCTTATATTCCACCCTTTTTGTTTGTATTGGGCCCTCCCTTAGGGAACAGGGACATAGGTCGATCGTCTATAACTGCTTCCTGCTGTAAAGTGGCAGCATTTGAATCCCTCATTAGGGGTACAGGATGTCATTAGAACAATGACAGAGGTGTCAACAAGAACCAAGAGAAATTTGTACTGCTTGACCAGGAGCATATGGGTAAAATCCAGCTGCCAATCAGAGCAAGGGGGATGTCCTCTTGCCTGATGTAAAGGGAAGGGAGGTAGGTGGAGATTGGAGGTGGGATTAGTTTTTTGGCAGATTTCACAGGAGACAGAGAGGATAAAGAGGAATAATAGGTCCTCTGGAGAGAGTTTAAGGAGGGAATTGAAAAATTATTTTAAAGATATGGTGTTAGGTTGAAAGAGGTTGTAAAAGAAGGTAAGCATCCATTGAGTGTCAGGTGGGGAAGAGTCCATCAGGGGACTAGCAAAGCAGAGGACCTCAGGTGGAGTAGGCAGCCCTCACCTCAGAGTCTGCCTTGTGTTGCCCAGTGTCACAAAGGTGTCTGTCTGATAGGTTTACAATGTGAGATTCCAATGGCAGTGGGAAACTTTGTGGCCTAAAGGAGATCAGAGATAAAGTTGGTATTTGTAATTAAAATTTCCTTGATGGTAAGGAATCCATGCTCCTTCCAAATAGCAGAATGGGAGAGAAGTATGTGGAAAGCGTATTTGGAATCAGTGTAGATTTTAAGGGAGGCTCCCTTTGCCAAAGTGAATTTTCTGGTGAGGACAACAAGTTCAGCCTGCTGATTGGATGTATTACTGGGGAGAGCATCCACTTCCACAATTGAGGTTAGAGAGACTATAGAATATCCTGCCTGACAAACTCCCTCCTGAAGGAAGGAGAAGCCATCTGTGAACTGTGTGTATGTTGCCTGGAGCAAGGAGCCTTCCTGCATGTGGGAGGGATGTGGAAGAAGCTTCTCCAGTGTTTCAATGCATAAATGGGTAAGAGGAGAAGAGGTGGAAGAGTCCTGAGGAGAAGGGAGGAGAAGAGCAGGGTTTAAAGATGAGCACTTGTGGAAAGTAAGACTGGGATCTTCCACCAGGGAAACCTGTAGAGATAAAAGATGACAGGGGGGTAAGAAAGCGGTTATGTCCTGTGGATAAGGAGTTCCTTTAGATGATGGGGAGCCAGGATGGAGCCAGGGGCTCCAAAGGTTAGTTTCTTTGACTCGTTAATGAGTAGAGAGGCTGCGACCAATGTTCATAGGCAAGGGGTCCATCCCTGAACAGAAGAGTCAAGACCCTTTGATAGATAAGCCATGGGGTAAAGGTTGGCCCCAGCATGTGTCCAAGGATCCCTAGAGCAAATACCTGCTTTTCAGCCTCATAAAGGTGAAATGAGCAGGTGAGATCAGGGAGATGGAGAACAGGGGCCTGGAAGATGTTCGCTGGAGCCTGGTGAAGAGCTTTGTAACAGAGTACAATAGGGGTTCAGAGAGTGGGCCCAGGCTACATCATATAGAGGCTTAGCCAATATAAAGCAGTTAGGAATCCAAGCTCTGAGGAAACCTGCTATACCTAGAAAGGAGAGAATTTCTTCCTTAGTAGAGGGCATTAGTATATTAGCGATAAGGCCCTTACTATCAACCGTAATTGCTTTCTGTGGAAGGGTCAGGAGGAGGCCTAGCTATGTTACCATTGCCAAGGAAAGCTGAAGCTTGGATGGAGAAACCGTATAGCCACAGGCATAAAGGAAGTTAAGAAGTTTGCAGGTGTTCTGATGACTGACCTCAAAGGAGGGACTTCAAAGAAAGAGATTACCAATCTACTGTAGCACCATAGGCTGAGTGAGATGTATGGATGCTAGGCCTGTCCAAAGATATAAGGGCTGTCACAGAACACTTGTGGGAGAAGTGTCCATGTCAGCTGAGTAGAGTTATAAGATTCAGGGTCTGTCCCTGTAAAGGCAAATATCTGGAGAGTCAGAATGAAGGGTAAAAAAGAAGAAGGCATCTTTCAGGTCTAGTACTGAGAAATAAGAGGTCCCAGAAGGAATGGTGGAGAGAAGGGCATAAGGATTGGTTATCACAGGATGGATTGGAATGACTGCTGAGTTGATGGAACAAAGGTCTTGAACAAAGATGTAGGAATTATTAGGCCTTTTTTTTACTGCCAAGATGAGGATGTTATAAAGGTAATGAGTAGGTCTAAGGAATCCATTTCTCAAAAGGTCTTGAATAATAGGCTGTAAACCTAGGAGTTTTTGTAGGGAGAACAGGAATTGTGATTGGGCCAGAAAATGGAGGAGGTCTTTTTGAAGCATGTGAATGGGCTTGTGGAAGGATTTGAAACATCCCAAACAGAAAGGTCTACCTCAGAAGGAGGTAATGGGAAGGCACTGGCAGATGGAATAGGGGATGGTCCTAAGGAAAGGGTGAGGATCAGGGGAGTGGCAGGCGAGTCTGGATGGAAGCATATATGAGGGGAGAAGTAAAGCATAGCCCCCAATTTTGTTAGGACATCCCTTCCCATAAGGGGAAATGGGCCCTGTGGGATGACCACAAAGGAGTGAGTAAAAATTAGAGAGCCAAAAGCACCAACAAGACTACGTGTCTGTAAGTGTTGGTAATATTTACCCTCTACCCCAACAATAGAGGTTATAGAATGAGTAGAAGGCCCCCAGAACTCTTTGAGGACTGAATATGTAGCCCCAGTGTCTAAGAGGAAGGAGAAAAAGCCTCCTGAAATACTCACATTTATCCTGGGTTCCCGCAGAGTGATGGTCGTGGTCAGGTGATGGGGACCTGGGCCTCGTCAGTTCTCTTCAGCCAGTTCTAAGAGTTGAAAATGAGAGCCAGAAGGGCTGGATGACTGAGGCCACTATAGCTTTGGGACAGTTAATAGCCCAGTGTCCCTTCTGATGGCATTTAGGACAAAGGCCCAGAGGCTTGCAGGCTTAGGACATGTACAAGCCCAGTGACCCATCTGACCACATTTAAAACAGGGTCTGGGTGGTCCCCAGGGACACTTCCATGGGCCAGTGAAACTGGCAACAGATGCTAAAGCCAGATGGATGGCTTGAGCAAGCATTTGATATTTCTGCTTCCAGGTCTTCTCATCTCTCTTGTTATACATCGTGAAGGCCACTTCCAGAACCTCAGCATGGGGAGTCAGGGACCTCCTCTCAAGACACCTTAGTTTAGCCTTAATATTGGGGAAACTCTGTGAGAAAAATAGGTCATTAGTAGTTGTCTCCCAGCTAGAGATTCAGGATCCAGATAAGTATATTGTAATGAAGCCTTGGTAAAGCAGTCTAAAAATGTTGAAGGGTTTTTATTCTTATCTGGGAAGATTTCTTGGAGGCTTTCATAATAGATAGTTTTTGGACTGCCTTTTTAAGTCCTTCCATAAAGCAAGTAATGAATTGGTTTCTACTAGTTACTTCCCTTGGCGAATTATAATCCCAATTGGGGTCTCAAACAGGAATGGCTTTAATGACAATCAGATGGGCAGGAGAGATCTGATGTATCTCATCACCATAATTTCTAGCTTGCTCAAAGACTCACCTGTGCTGCTTGGGCAGGAGGGTGTTAGACAAGATCATATGGACATAGTGGAAAGTCAAGTTATATGATTGAGTCAGATACTGAAACTCTTTGATATATGTGATGGGAATTGAAGTATAGGAATCAACCTGATTTTTTATCTGTGAAAGATCTGACAAAGAGAAAGGCACATAAAACCAGATAAAACCATCTACCACAGCCAACTCTCATAGAGGATACAGAGATGCAGGTTGGGCAGTGGCAGCCTGTGAGCGTGTGGCAGGAGAAAAGTGGAGGGGCCAAGGGGACAGTGCTGCAGAGGCTTCATGAGAAATAGAATTGTGGTATGTCAGGGGCTCGTCTGCTGAGTTGAAGGAGGAGGAGTTTTGAGTAGGATCTTCTGTCCCTTTGGAAGAAGGAGTAGGGGAGGTGAGAGCTAAGAGGACTTTTGTGAGAGAGCAAGAGTTGCAGAGAGAAGTCTTAGAACATAGAGAAGAGAAAGCCTGAATGTATGATATCTCTTTCCATTTTCCTGAACACTCATAATAGTCGAGAAGATTCCTGATAATATTGAGATCTAGAGTGCTGTTAAGCAGCCATCTAGAGTCCAAAGGATTTTGAGGCCAGATCTGATTGCACAAGCGGATAACTTTGGGGGATTTAGGTCTGGGGTGACAGAGAGAGACCCTAGGTAGGCAGCCTGGAGGACTATGGGAGAGAATGGCTAAGGAGTCACCCATAGTGAGACATAGGAGGTGAGTTTAGAGGTAGGGCATCCCCCAGTCTCTAGTGTCACCTAGTCAAGGGGACAGTTTTTGCTTAGGGGGTCATAACCACTGCTGGTAAGCATCAGGGAAGGATCCCATAGAGGCACTTGAGCACTTGTCTATGACTATGTAGTAGGGGAAGAAGCCCATACAAGGGGCAGAAGCCCATAGAACAGATACAAGCTCATAGAGATTAACCCAAGGCTGAGAGGTAGTCTCACCAGGAACAACTCTCAATCATCCTCGGTATTTTTTTTCTAAAAACCAAGGACTCAATAAAAGTTCACCTATAGACTCAGTCAACAGTAGGGATTAGCCGTAGCTGTGAAAGCTGTGGCTGGGGGTGCCCCCGACCACATAGTAACCCTGGGAGTGCTGGACGGTCACCAGTCACTACCTGGGACCTGTAGGTCTTTTAGGTTGACTGTAGACAGGGGTCTTACCCTAAATTTCCAGTGGTGGGTGCAGAGAGGGTATTCAGCAGAATGGAGGAGCTGGTCCCATTATGGATTCTGAATCAGGGGCCCAGGAATGCTCAGTGACCCTCAAAGAGGGGAGTGGGCATACCAGGAACCTGATCCACAGTTTTAGCACCAAAATGAAGGGAAAGCAAGAAACAAGAGATGGGTAAGCAAGACATGAAAGAAGGAGAGCAGGCAAGAGATCCACATGAGAGTTTACTCATCAGAGCTGACAAATAAAGGCCATCTCTCTATAGGAGAGAGAGGCAAAACAGGCTTGAGTTCTGGGACTTCTATGAGGGAGGCTCAGGAATCAGAGCCGGGTGGGTCCTAATGCAGGTGGTTAAGGATTGGGTTGGTATGAGGGAGGGATGAGACTTTCTCAGAAAGACCCTTGGGTGGGAAAGCAAAACTTTTTCCTTAAAATAACAGCTGTCACTTAAGATGGCTGTCCAGATGCTAAGCAAGGACTGACCATATAGTATTTTAATTTTTCAACTGTCCAAGGCATTTTTAATTGAATAGAGAGTTGTTGAATTTAATTCTATGGTCTTGGGCAAGTTTTTTAAACTCCTGTTAGCCTCAACTTCCTTAAATGTAAAATGAGAGAAATGATATATTCTTAATGGGCTTGGAACTAACATCCACTTAGTAAACACTTAATAAATTCTACTTATTAATTAATATAAGATTCTATTTTTTTTCCTGACAGGTATATTATCTGTTGAACTCTAATATGCCATGTAGCTAACATCCTTGAATGATAGGTCATTCCACGTTAGAGGATTTATTTTTATTTATGTTACATATATTATTATACCACACTATTTTAATTGCTCAGTACCTTAAAGACAAGCTCTATTAGAAAAATTAACTGTGTCAAATGTAATAGTTCCTCATAATAGCAATATTTTAAAAGATGAATGGATTTCTCTGACTCCACAAAAGTATTTCAATAAATCATCTGTATTACTATAGCAATAAAATTAACTACTATCACAATTTAGTACCGTGAAGTCTAATAACATTAAAGGCATCATAAAATAACAGGGTCAATCATCTATATGAGGAAATACAAAGTAGAGTTTCGGAAAATAGGCTGTATAGTCAGATTATTAGAATTGGAATCCTAGTTCTGCTGCTTATAATTTATATGACTTTGCTAGGTTATACAAACTTTCTAGGTTCTTTGTAAAATTAGGTGAGTAATAGGACTTACCTTGTGACTGTTTTGTGAGAATGGAATATGTCAATGTATAAAATGAATAGGATCTATCCCCAAGTTAGTACTAAAATATTATAAACTATTCCTATGCAAGGCAGGGTGGCACACTCTTGTAGTCCCACTGACTTGGGAGGCTGAGGCAAGTGGATTCCAAGATCAAGGCCAGCTTCAGTAATTTAGCAAGGTCCTAAGCAATGGAATTAGACCCTGTGTCAAAATACTACTATTACTACTACTACCAATAATAATGGCTGGGGATGTGGCTCAATAGTAGGGCACTCCTGAGTTCAATCACCAGCATCAAAACAAACAAAAAAATAAATATTATAATTTGCTTCTACTAGTATATGCCAGGATCTATTAAAATTCTGAAAATGTCAACATAAGTGCTTGCTGAACCCATGCAGCAGGTGAACAGTTAAACAAATGCAGGCTGTAAACTGGCTTGAAAAAAATAAAAATTCAAGAGAAATATTAAGAAATAAAGACAAAAAAACATGAAAATAGAGCAGCAGGGATTCAGTGGGTGATCCAATTCTCATGGAGAATGGATCTAACAATGAAAATCCACTCATCTATTTATATACGTATGAGCATTAAAGGATTTCAGTGTGACAAACTTCTTGAGGTAAACAGGATGAAGCTGAGAAAAAACAAACTGTTTGGGGATTATCAGATTATTCCCATCTCTTCTACCTCCTGGAAGCTGGGATTTTTGAACTAATGAATTCCATGACAAGCAGGAATCCTATCAACAGAAGCCATTTTGTAAATGGATGTTCCACCAGTACTTTCCCACCATAGGGTTCCCGGAAGCAGTGCCTCACTGTCCAGGGTTTACATAGTTCAAAGCAATGATTTCTATAATGCTCATAACAGTAAGGGTAAAATGCAATCCCTATCCCTCAAGTCTCTCACAGTATGGTTTGGGACAAGGGCACACAAATTGATTATGATGCACTTTGATAAATACATGTGCATGAGGGCAGAAAAGCAGCACCTAATCTATTCAAGGCTTGTTTATGTTTTACCCAAGTCTTGAGACTTTGTATGAGACTGAATTCAATGGTCTAATTAATCTGTGGAGGACATTTCAAGGCAATATAGCATTCAGTGAGTGGTTTGAATTTTGCTGGAAACTTTTAGTCATGTTTACTGTGAGAATCAGGATCAGAAAGCAGAAGTAAAAGATTTTAAAGACTTGCAATTTCACTATAAAAGTGCATATAAAACTGGGGCCAACCAATAATAAAAATTAAAAAAAATAAAAGATTATAGTCGCCAAAGAGATGCTAAGTACTTTGTACAAAGACAATAAGAAATGTGGCTTGAGGGCATCTCAGGAATTTTCAAGATCACACCTTTTAAAGGCTCAAAGAAGCAGAAGGAAAATTTCTTTGAGAAAAAATCTGGGCACACTCTGCTTGCACCAGAGAGCCTAGAAAGTCATTTCACCTAGTTAGCTGCCTAGACACTCAAAGTCCACTGACATAGTGAATCCAGGATGTCATCCACATCTTGCAGGTTCTGTAGGAATGCAGGATGGTGAAGTAAAGGGGTCACAGAGGCTTCCACCAAGAATTCAACGGAAAGTGTTGGAGGTCAGGCAAAGTATAGCAGGCTGGGATTCCTGAGGGTTCTGTGAAGAGGACAACATGTGAAACTGTGAAGGTGAAGCCAAACTTGGAATGAAGACCCTAGGAAGAGATGCCAGTAACATCAACTGTATGCCAAGGAAAGCTTCTGGTAGTAGAGAGAGCCAGGTTAAGAGAGCCCAAGTGCACTGTAACTGACAAAGGAGTGGTGTTGCCCAAGCCTTTTGGAGAGAACATCTTTCTACCATGTGTCCTGTATGCTGCATGCAGAGTTAAGAGAACTGATTGCCCAACTGAGTTTAGGTCTTGTTTGACCCCATTTCTTTTCTTATTCCCTATTCCTATGTCCTTCTCCTATGCCCCATGACCTGTAATCTGCTTTTGATTTTTTTAATGCTTTACATTTTATTGTCTCCAGGGTCTTTTTTGATAATTAATCAGTTTTTAAATTTATATATGACAGCAGAATGCATTACAATTCTTATTACATATATAGAGCACAATTTTTCATATCTCTGGCTGTATACAAAGTATATTCACACCAATTTGTGTCTTCATACATGTACTTTGAATAATAATGGTCATCACATTCCACCATCATTTCCAACCTGGTGGCCCCTCCCTTCTCCTCCAACCCCTCTGCCCTATATAGATCTTACAGCCAAGAGTTTACCTTAATTCTCAGGGGAGACTTTGGACTTGGACTTCTGGGCAATGCTGGGACTATTAATATTATGGGATTCTTGGAGATGGTGGACTAAATGCATTTTGAATTGTGAGATGGCCATGAACTTTTGGGGGCCACGGTGGAATATTATGGTTTGGATATGAGGTGTCCCCCCACAAAAAGCTTTTGTTGATGCAAACTATTCAGAGATAAGGCCATTAAATTGTAATAGCTGTAACCTAATCAAGCCAGCCTACTTTGAATGGTCTCAGTGTTGATTGTAGGCAGGTGGGGTGTGATTAGAAGAAGTGAGTCACTGGGTTGTGTGCCCTAGAATGGTTCATCTTCTCTGTAGTCCATTTCCTTTTCTCTACTCTCCTCTTTTTCTTTCTTTCTATCTCCGCTTTCTGGCCACCATGACCAAAACAGCACTTCTCCACTGTGCTTTTCCACCATAATATGCTGTCTTACCTTAGTCCCAGAGCAATGTACTCTACAAATCATGGACTAAATCTCTGAAACTATAAGACAAAATAAACTTTTCTTTCTTTGAGTTGTCTTCATCATTTTATTTTGGTCATAATGATGAAATCTGACTAGCATAACTTCCTAGAGAAGATGATGGGAAAATGAAGCAACAAAGGATAAGAAAGAGTAGTTGGTTGATCTGGTATAGAAATACAGATATCTACAAAGAATATTAGTGAACATAAATAGAGTAAAGGGCATGAATATAGCGGTAATAATGTAAACCAAAAACAACTAAGTATGAAACTATATCTTTTTGATAAATAAGATTTTATTGTTGGTGGATAATTTCCAATTATATAGCCAAGCACTATGGTATTATAACCCAAGTGTGTGTGTGTGTGTGTGTTTAATGAATGCCCAAATTTCATTTAAAATACACTGCTTCTATTTTTGATGCAAGTATATTATTAACAATCAATATTCTTGTCCTTATTAAGTATGCTAACATTTTACTTTGAAATGTAGACAAAACAGAATATGAAAAAAAGAAAGAAAATCAAATAAAGGCAGTGGCATAAAGGGAAGGAAAAAAGACAAAAGAATAGAAAAAAGTGTTTGTTGTAATCATTGACAAAATTGATACAAAAGGGGAAAGTACTGTGTAAGCATAGCTAAAAGGCAAATATTATATTTGGCAAATTGTACTTGGCAATTGAAGATAACCAACCAAATCCTCTGAACTCTACTAGTGATTTCAAATGTATAGTGGAAGAATCCAGCTAATTAGATGGGAAGACATTTTAAATCATCAGTACCTCAGAGGATACTTCAGGGAAGTTGCTCCAGGCTGGCACAAGTAACTGTGGTTCATTGTTCCTGTCCTTACTTTTGACTTTCTGGCCCCTATACTACTGGGGTGCCATACTAAGGATCATTAAGGAAAACAAAAGTGGAGGGGACCCAATGACAGCAAGCCTAGCGTGACCTGAACTGCACGTGATCTTCAGGCTTTGACAATGTCTTTAATGGCCAACACAAATTTGATTCTGATTTGTTGTCTGCAAGAAATTCGTGAGTGAAAGGAAAGCGAGGAACCAAAAGATGGGTGAGTAAGAAATGAAAGATGGAGCCCACGCAGAGATACACACAGAGAGTTTATTTGTCAGAACTGACAAATAAGGGCCATCTCTCCGTAGATGGAGGGAGGCAATACAGGCTTAGGTTCCATGACTTCTGTGGGGGAAGGCTCAGGGATTACAGCCAGGTGGGTCCTAATGCAGGAGGTGGGGTTAGTATTGAGAGAATGGTGAGCCTTTCTCAGAAAGACCCTTGGGTGGGAAAGCAAAACTTTTTCTTAAGATGGCGGCTGTCAAAGATGGCATCCAGATGCTAAGCAAGTGCCTTACAGTGAGCTTGTTGGTTTTTCTTCCCTTAATGTTTTTAAAAATCCAGGACACATTTACCAACTCTTCAGGTTATTTCCCTCACTCCCTATTCTATGATATTCCTCCCGATAGTTTCAGGATATAATCAAGGACGCTTGGAAATAAATTATGTGACTAGAAGGAAAAGCAAAAATCAAAGATGATATCCAGGTGATTTAAGCTACTACATAAATGCTTTGATTGAAACAGTTAACATAGATTCAAAGTAGGGGTTGGATTAGGGAGGATGACATATTATATTATGTTGGTTTTAAGATACCTGAAAGACAAAGTGAATGAGATGTTTGTAGACATCTAAGTGGAAATATCAAGAAGCAATTTTATTAAAGTGTGTTGGAAAGTGAAGAGAGGGGGATCATTTGAGATCTTAATTCCTCTGTCCGTAAGTTATGCAGAAGCAATAATATATTTATGTCTATCATATCTATATATAGATATAGATATGATACCTAATTTTATATATATATTTGTATATATATATATATATATATATATATACTTATATATAATTGATACTTCACTAAAATAATAAAGAACACCACCTATCATCATATAAAGCACATTGATGGAATAATATATAATTCGTCCCTATGATAAGAACTTATCACTACTATTATTTAACATTGTTCAACAAGTTGTTTACAGTGGAAAAAGCAGAGAAAAATAAATAAGAAAAGGAGATATTAAGGAAATTAAAAAAAATTCATCATGACTTGCAGGATAAGTTTTCAAAAATAATATAGAAATTTATAGGAAATGCACAAACAATTCAAAATCACTAGATTTATTTGCTCAGGCTCCCATAACAAAACACCATAGAGTTGTAGCTTAAAAAAGGAGTCCATTCCTGGGTTGTAGACTGCCCTGAAAACTCTGCTCAGGTGCCCTTTCCTTTATCCTTTGTGTGTGCACATGAAAGGAAAGTGAGTGGAGAGAGAGAGAGAGAGAGAGAGAGAGAGAGAGAGAGAGTATTTCTTCTAATGAAGAGAGCAGTTCTATCAGAATAGCATGCCACCCTGATGATGACCTCCCTTAATCTCAACTACCTCCCTTAATGTCCTTTCTCCAAACGGTCACATTGGGTATTAGAACTTCAACATATATAGTTTGGAGGAATATGACTCACATAACAAATATGATCTTGAATTTTATTGTGAAATATAACATAGTATGTAAATAATTGAAATAGTTTATCTTGTTTCTGGAGGTAAATCAATTTTGCAAAAAATATCAGCACTCTTCAAAATAATGTGTATGCATTTACAACCCCAATCAAAGTATAACTAGATTTTATTTTATAGCATCTTTTACTTTCTTAGATGAGTTTTTGTAAGACTTTAGGAAACAAAACAAAATTAATCATTTTCTTCAAATATTCATGCCTTACAATTTATAAATATTTCTAGCAGCACCTTATAATTTGTGAAGTGTACTTCACATTCATTATCACATACAATCCTGTTAAAATCCTCTTGCAAAGAAGAATTACTACTCAACAAAAGAAATGAACTGTTAGATAGAATCCTCAAGTAATCCTCACATGATAAATAACAAACAATACCAAAAATTAACTAAGGAAAGAATCAGTCCATTCATTATGTAAAATCTACCAGCCAACTGACTCTATTATTAGCATACTTTTCTAATGTAGGTAAAATTTCAAATGCAACTATTTTTCCTTTTCTCATCCTTGTCTATATTAATTATAACATAAATACATTAAGTTGTTACATAAAGTTTATAGATAGCTTTTATTTGGGTATAAGCACTATACATCTCATAAAATTTTAAAAAATATTTTTAAAACACTATAGTAAAATAAGAGGAGATATACAGAGAATAAGGAGTTCCAGTCTGAACAGGTGAGTGGCTTCCCTTTCCTATAGCAATGAGGAATCAAAACCTTTCATATGAAGTAAAGGGTTTTATGGAGAAGCCCCACAACCGTAACTGTACTATTGACCTCAAACTATTGACCTCAAAACTCCTTCCACTTTGCAAAGACTACTGAGTATTCTCCTAGAACTACAAAGATTCAATTCAAGAAGGGGAAAGCATTACAGTTCTAGCTCCTGCAAGTAATTCTGATGAATGTCATGCATGTATCAGTGGTTAGAATGCTACTCAACCAAACCGAGACTCATTATTCTTTGAAGTTGCACATGATATCCCAATTTGGAGGGACATAGGATACAAGTTGTCAGTCAGGAAAGGAGGAAGCCATCTTTCCACTATGAAATTTTCCTAGTACAGAATAGCTTCTAACATTGAGTCATTTTCCAGAATACTTCACTTTTTAATTTAAATTTATTTCACATGATACTTTATTTTAAAAAAATTAAACCAATTAAAGAGGTAGTACTATGTGGTTTCAATTCATGTAAACATTGTGTAATGTTTAAATGAGGTTGAACATATCTCTTCAAGTATACCTTGTTAAAATTGTTTCTTCTAGCTTCTTGAGATGTATGGTACATAATTAACTATAGTTACCACATTGAGAAATAGCACATCAGAACCTTGCTTGTATCTGATTATAACTCATTATCCATTAATAAACTTTGCCTAATCCCTCCCTTCCTCCTACTCTTCCCAGTCTTTGGTAACGACCTCCAGGTCATTTACAAGTGTACCAAATGACTTTGTCAAAGTTGTTACAAATTCCCTTTCACTGTGAACACACAGTGATCTGGAAAGAAAAGAAGGATTTTGAGTCAAATTACATAATGGTTTTAGAAAATGCAGTAAGTAAATGCATCCAAAAATACAAATTCAGAGAGAAGTTAAATAAGAGAACATGGTTATCAAACAAAAATGCAGAAAGATTTCTAAAACGCTTTAATTTAACATTTGTATGATTTCTCCAAATGCTCTTCTTCCCCCCAGACATGCCGTTTTCTTTTTTCTTCCTTCTCAGAAAAATATAATTTGAAAATCATCACTTCTAGGAAGCTTTGCCAAGTACTGTTCATCCCACCTGTACTATAGGTGGGATAACTCTTCACTTGTGCATTCCCAAGAACAGTTTCATGTAGACACCTAACCATCATATCCACTTTCTATCTTCAGGTTTAGGTGGGAATACACAAAGGAATCTTTTTAAAAGCTTCTTAACCTTTAGGAACACTTAAGTTTAGTAACATCAGTATGGAGGGAAACTGAACACATAATAAAATAAATTTGATTAAATTAATTAATTTGATCAGTGCTCTGATTTGCAACATGAAGGTGGGAGTCCTCCCCTTCCTGAGAGTAATAGCTGCCTAATGGAGTTTTCATCTGAGCAGTTTCAAAGGATCTTGGAATGGTTATAATGATAAATTATGGTTTAGAGAATTTCAGAGCTGAAAGAGGATGGGTGAAGACAGTGATGGAGAATTTCAGTCTCTTGTATATATTTTTATAATGTTCACATTTATTAATATTTTAAATTTTAGTACCTAACCCAGTACTCATCACCCAAAGTTTTAAAATAATCTCATTTTATTTATTAGGCAATAGCAAGACTACATTTGGCAATAAAGTATATGAAGATGAAACTCACAAACATAATTAATAAGGATAATTTGATTTAGCTCGTATGGTATTATGCACAATGTGGGTTTTTAAAAAATGTTTTTGTTGTTGTTGTTGCTGTTTTTTTGTTTTGTACTGGGATTAAACTCAGCGCCTCATGTACTCTAGGCAAGTGCTCCACTATGAGCTATACCCGTAGTCCTATATCTTCTAAACTATGTCAAATCTACATGGAGGGGAAAAAAATCCAGATCTGAAAAGAAACTAACTTTTAAGCAAATCTGATGAGTTATGATGAAAAACTAGAAAAACTTCCAGTAATAAAGCTCTCCGCTGCTTATTTTCTAATAGGGTCATTTTATTGTCAAAAAAATAAAACACTAAACTAAAATTTATCATTGTATGACAGATTAACATTGACTATGAGGGATGCTAAGAGGCTTTATAATTATAGTTGAACTAAAGTATGACTACGAAAAGTCTCTTCAGAACTGGACTTCTTATAAATAATTCCAAGGCCAAGTGCAGTCAATCTAGTATATTTTTGTTTTATTTTCATAGAAAATATGTTCATATTAATAATATGTTTATAGTCTATTTTTAATAAAGAAAAAGCTCATTGATTACAATTAGAGCAATTAGTTTTAAGAATGCAGACAGTAATAATATCTCTAATTGAATTTATGTCACTGAGTAAAGTGAAATTACATAAGGAGTCGTAATGTGTAACATACAAACAATAAATCAGTAATATTATTATCATTGATACCAAAAGAACAAGGTTAATCTATCACTAACTATGAATCTATGAAATTAGAAAAGGAATTAAATTTTAATTAAATTTTAAAATTAAAATTAAATTAAATTTTACCTACCAACCAGTAAAGGGAAGGTTATTATTCTGTAACAAAGAACAATCTTATCTATCCTTAAAAAGTTCCAGTTGTACTAGAAGTCCTAGCCAGAGTAATTAGGCAAGAAAATGGAATAAAAGTCATGCTTTTTTGAAAGGAAGAAGTAAAATTACTATTCACAGATGACATGATTTTGTAGAAAATTCTGGAGATTACACACACACAAAAAAAAACTGTGAAAGGTAATAAACAAACTCAAAGTTGAGGCACAGAAAATCAACAAATATCAGTTGTGTTTCTATGCACTAACAATGAACAATTTGAGAAGAAAATTCAGGGGAATAATATCAAGTACAATAACATCAAAAGGAATAGAATATTTAGGAATAAACATAACCAATGTAGCAAAAGTTAATTGATTAGTAGTGTTAATTAACATAGTGTTAATTAATGTAGTGTTAAAATGCCATTCATCTCAGAGCAATCTATAGTCAATTCAATTCCTATCACATTCCCAGTATATTTTTTACAGAAATAGAAAAAATCGTAAAATTCACATAAAATCTTAAAAGATCTCAAAGAGCCAAAACAAAGTTGAAGGTCTTACACTTTATGATTTCCATATGTAAAAATAGATTACCATAATTAAGTCGGCATGGTGCTGGCAAACAAAAAAGTATATAGACCAATGAAACAGAATAGAGAGTCCAGAAATAAAACCTAACATATAGTCAAGTGACTTAGACAAAAGCACCAGGTACACAACTGGGACTGCACTGGAAAAGCTGGATATACACATGTGGAGGAATGAAATAAGATCCTTGCTTTAACACTACATAAAAAAAATTAACTCAAAAGAGATTAAATACTTCAATGGAAATCTGACACAATAAAATTCCTAGAAGAATACGAAAGAAAAATTTCCTGCTTGATTTGGTAATGGTTTCTTGAATATGACAACAAAAGCAAAAATAGTCAAGTGGTAATACATCAAAATTAAAAACTGCTGTCCAGCAAAGGACACAACCAATAGAGTAAAAATGAAACCATTAGAATGTGAGAAAATATTTGCAAGTCATATATCCAATGAGTGGTTTATATCCAGTATATACAAAATACATCTAGGACTTAACCACACACACACAAAAATGTATTAAAAATGGGCAAAGGGATTAAATACTCATTTCTCCAAAGGTACACAAATAACTAAGGAGTATCATGAAAAGATGCTTAACAGTACTACTCGCCAGGGAATTCTAGATCAAAATTATGAGAGGTCACCTCATGCCTATCAAGATGGCGACTATACATTTAAAAAACAAAACAAAACAAAGAATTGCACAGGATATAGAAAAATTGTAACCTTCATACACTGTTAAAGAAACTGAGTAAAGAGCAGCCTCCATAGAAAGCAGTATGAATTTACCTCAAAACACTAAAATTCAATTACAATACATCCAAGAAATCCTACTTATGGATATATATATATATATATCTCCAAAAGAAAAGAAATAGGATCTCAAAAAGATATTTACATACCCATGTTCATTGCAACATTCACATTGGCTAAGCGGGAGAAGCAACCTAAATGTCTACTAACAGATGAGTGCATGAAGAAAATATGCTATGTACACACAATGGAACACTACTCAAATTTACAAAGGGAAATCTTGTCTTATGCTACACTAATGAAATTATGCTAAGTGAAATAACCAATCACAAAGGGACAAATATTTAATGATTTTACTTATATGAGGTATCTAAATTAGTCAAATTTTTAGAAACAGAAAGTTGAACAGTGGTTACTAGGAATAGGGTGCAAGAGGGAGAGGGGAACTCCCCTTCAATTGTATGTTGATGGGCACAGAATTTCACACGAAATGGGAGTTTCCAGAGAGTTGGTACATAAAAAATTTTATAGTTAACAACATCATACTTTACTCTTAATATTGGTTAAGATGCTAGATTTTGTATTTTTACTCTAATAAAACATTTCAGATTTTTCTTTTGGAATAAAAATTTAAAATCTCTATGAGGGATTCCACCTCTTGGGTCCCCTTCTTCCTCCAGGGAGAAGTCTTTTCTGCTGTCCTTTAATAAACTTCTATTTTCCACTCTAACCTTGCCTCGGCTTGCTTCTCTGGTATTATACTTTAGCATTGGGGAAGCAAGGACTCCTCGTATTTAAACAGTGGTAACAGATTGGAGGTTCCCCACCGAGATCTACACCAAGGTAAGTGCCTCTCCATGCACCCCACGTCTGTCTGAGGTGCATCTTTCTCTCTTTCTTTCTGGAGGATGATGTGGGAACCCAACAGCTACTTAAGTGCGGCCTCCACTCTTCAAGACTCGGGTGAGAGGTTTCCTGGCCTAGGCAGATCTCAATCACCTGTTCCATACAGAGCAGGCATGTTGGGTTCTGCCAAAGCCGCTTCCCACTTTTCTGTGTGGGAAGAGCAATTGGTGTGAGTACATAGTGTCCCTAATCCCGATCTGCCTTGGATGCCTGGAGGTGGAGGAAGGAGTTTGGAACAACTGTGGAATTCCAGTCTGGGCTATACTCAGACTTATTCCTAAGGTTCCTTTCTCTTGAGCCCTCTCCCAACAGCCCTCAGGGGTATCTAGTGTGATTGGTAGATGAATGGCACTGAGGGAAAGCCCCAATCACATTTGCCTCCCTGTGGGCTACGCAACACTCCCAACCCTGCATCCATTCCCTCCTGGATGCTCCCCTTCCTTCACTGGTCAGAAATGCTAGCAATTCAGGTTGTAGGATTGTGAAAGACATGAGATAATTAGTAAAAAGTTGACCAGGTTTCTTCATGTGCATAAGTAACTTTCACTGGTCTGTTTTAAAATTTCCCATTCCTGCCCCAATGTTTAGAATGTGTTGTGTTCTCTTTAAGCTGCTAGAGGGAGGCATTTTTAGAATCAACTCTTCTGGTAGTCTCTTGGATAGAAAGCACTATACACCTTACCAGTAAATATCCCTTACCCTCAGGAGATTCCTTTAGTCTACAGAGCAAAAAGGCAACAAGAAGAGTGTGTGATTCTCTTTTGCTGTGGGTTTTTAGTGGCCTAGAGGAAAGCAGTAAAGCCCTTAAGTCTGAATCCTCCCAGGGTCTCTGGCACAGGACAAACTGAGACCCTAGCACTTTGCCAAAGGGTACCAGAAACATCCTTGGCATAGCAAGGTGAGAGACAGGTTTTCTGGACCATAAGGAAGCTCAAGCTTAGGGAGACGTCCCTAATGAGAACAGTTTTCTCTAGCGCGGGTGCCTAAGTCCTATTTTTTTCTCTTCTCACTCAGATGGGAGCTTCTCTCTCCAATGTGCTAGGCACACCACTTACCTGCATATTGAAAAATTGAGATAAATTTGACCCACAGACACTCAAGAAAAAGCGCCTAATTTTCTTCTGCCGCCAGGACTGGCCTCAATACAAACTCCCTGATGGAGAAACCTGGCCACCAGAGGTAAAATTTTAATACAATTTTACAGCTTGAAAATTTTTGCAAAAGAGAAGGGAAATGGTGTGAGGTGCCATATGTCCAGGTTTTCTTTGCCCCAAGGGAAACCCCCAAATTCTGCCAACAATGCAAAGTAGACTTAGCTATGATATCTGCCATGAAGAGAGAAAATCTTGGGGACTCACCTACTGAGGAGAAAGAATCAGGAAGACCCACAAAATCTCCATCTGCTATGGTGTGCAACAGCAGCCCTCCTGTCCTCCATACCCTGGCCTCTCTGCATCTTCCCCAAAAGACCTCTCCAGGAGATGCCAGGAGGAGAATTTGGACCAATCAAAGTACATACCTCCTTCTCCCTTCAAGACCTAAAGCAGATAAAAACAGACTTGGAGAGATTTTTGCAAGACCCAGATAAATATATTGAGGTATTTCAAAACATATGCCAGGTGTTTGACCTCACTTGGGAAGATATTATGTTATTTCTCAACCAGACTTTGACTTTCAATGAGATGAAGCAGCCCTAAGAGCAGCTGAACAGTTTGGGGATGACCTACACCTTGCTCTTGCCCCAGGAGAACAGACTAGGAGCAAACTCAATTATCCATCTGGAGCACAGGCAACTCCCCAAAATGATCCTGAGTGGGACCAAAGTGATGAGCAAGATGATTGGAAAATAGACATTTCCAAATGTTGGTCATTGAGGCCCTCAGGAGAATCAAGCAAAAGCCCATTAACTATTCTAAGGTTTCAGAAATTATTCAGGGACCCCAGGAAAGCCCTGCTATTTTCATGGAGAAACTCAGGGAGGCAATGAGAAAATGCACCACCATGGATCCTGAATCCACAGAGGGCCAACTGCTTTTAAAGGACAAATTTATCACTCAGTCAGCCCCAGACATTTGGAAGAAGCTACAAAAAATGGTATATGGCCCTGATCAATCTTTAGATAACATCCTCCAACTTGCTACTTCCATTTTTTTATAATAGAGATCAAGAGGAAAAGAAGGAAAAAAAGCTCAGAGACAGAAAAAGAACTGAAGCGCTGGTATTTGCTCTTAGAGGAGTCAGCTCCCAGGGTGAAAAAGGAGGAAGACGAAGTGCTCCTCAATCCACAAAAGGGACTTGTTTCCATTGTGGAGAGAAAGGACATTTCAAACAGGATTGCCCAATAGCCAAGTGACCAAACCAAAGGCCCTGCCCTAAATGTCAAGGCAATCACTGGAAGAGTGACTGTCCTCAGGGGCATAGGTCCTTGAAGCCAGACTCCTCCACACAGGCCTGACTTGGCCCGGGCTCAATTCTGGCTACCATAACTCCTATCACCACATGTGTGCCCTGGGTATGCTTCTCCCTATGCTTCTCTGTAGGGAGCCAAGAGGTCAACTTCCTCTTAGATACTGGTGCCAGTTATTCTGTGCTCACTTCCTAACCCGGACCTCTTTCCTCTAATACTATAATGGTACAAAGAGTATCTGGATGGCCTATTACCAGAAAGTTTACTCCCCCAGTGAGTTGTGAGTTGGACAGGATGATGTTTTCTCATGCATTTCTGATATTCCTAGAATGTCCTACCCCTTTATTGGGAAGAAACTTGCTTTCAAAACTTCAGATGTCCATTACAATAAATTTGGGACCACGAGGACCATTATGTTTACCTTTATTAGAATGTAATATAAACCCTGAAGTGTGGGATACTGAAGGCAAAATTGGATGGGCAAAAAGTGCAGTTCCAATCAAAATAGTCTTAAAAGATCCTTCTGTCTTTCCACATCAGAGACAATATCCTTTACACCCAGAGACAAAAAAAGGGCTTATTGAAGATCATTCAGAACCTCAAAAGACAAACTTTTAGTGCCCTGCAACAGCCCATGTAACACACTCATTTTAGGAATTCAAAAACCCAATGGGGAATGGCGACTAGTTCAGGATCTGAGAACAATTAATGAAGCAGTTGTTTCTCTCCCCCTTATAGTTCCTAATCCATACACTCTGTTACCCTTAGACTCCCAATCACAATATCTGTTTGCCTTTGAGGAACCAGATATCAGATCTCAACTAACTTGGGCAGTATTGCTCCAAGAGTTCAGAGATATCCATGATTTGTTTGGCCAAACCCTAGCTAAGAAATTAACTGAATTCAGAGATAAAGCTTCTCTGACTGTCCTACAATATGTAGATGACATACTTTTATGTGCTTCCACTCAAAAGAAATGTCAGGAAGCCACTAAAGAACTTTTAAACTTCTTAGCTGATAAGGGTTATAAAGTCTCAAAGAAAAAAGCTCAATTGTGCCAAAAACAAGTTCAATATTTAGGATTACAGCTGTCTCAAGGAACTCGCAAGCTAGGACCAGAAAGAATAATCCCTATAAGACAGTATCCTCTACCTCAAACCATAAGACACTTTAGAAGCTTCCTAGGGATAACTGGATACTGTAGGCTTTGGATCCCTGGATATGGGGAAATAGCTAAGCCTCTCTATATCCTCCTCCAAGAAACCCTACACCAAGGAACAACTTCCCTGATATGGAACCAGAACAGATTAAAGCCTTTAAGGCATTGAAAGGGTCCTTACTCCAAGCCCCTGCCCTCAGTTTACTTACTGAACAAAAATTCAACCTATTTGTCACTGAGAGGGGAGAAATGGCCTTGGGAGTGGTCACACAAAAGAAGGGAGCAGCTCCAGAGCCAGTAAATCTCCCCAATCTCAAACATAGATGGGGACAATCTGTGTTTTGTTGGTATGATCATCTAGCTTCACTGTTTATCCCACAAATTGGTTTGGAAAATGTAATGTGGCATGTAGAGACTTTAAACAGTTATACTCAAACTGCCCTCCATAATGTTGAGGAAAGTATCTCTCTCCTTAACACTGAAATAACACTTATGAGGAAGGCCATCTTACAAAACTGGATGGCTTTAGATGTCCTCACTGCAACTCAAGTTGGTACTTGTGCCATTATTAAAACTGAATGTTGTGTTGATATCCCTGACAATTCTGCAAATGTGACTAATATCCTTAAAGATTTACATGCTCAAATAGAAGCCATGTCCTCGCCAACCTTATCATGGGAACAATATCTTAGCTCCTGGTTCTCTGGTACTTCCTGATGGAAAACATTGTTAGTTTCTGTCATTTCATCATACTCATTGGTATATTCCTATGCTGTGGCATTTATTGTTGCATTAATCTAGTTCTTGTTTCTCTTATACACCACCCATCACTCAAATGGCTCTCCAGCCTGTTACTTCTCAATAGGACTTCTATCATGGACCACTCATTAGGCCCAATTTTTTAAAAAGGGGGACTCCAAAACTGCTTGCTCAACACTGCCCCCTTTCAGCTCAAAGAAGCCAGAATGGTCATCACCCTCTTTCCTTACAGCAGTAAGGAGTTCCCGAAATTAGAGGGGAAAATAAGCCAGATTTAAAGATAGGTAGTTAGTGTAGTTACGTAAATCGGTTCTAATATCGAGTAAAATCAAGAATGAAGGCCATATTGAGAATGGAATCCAGAAAAAGGGGAATTGAAAATGTCCCCAAGGCCCAGAGCCCATCCCAAGTAAATGTTAATGAAGCAGCTCCTAGCAAATATGGAGTCGCTAATCCAAAAGTCCTCCCTGCCCAGATTATTCCTTGGCCCATCTGTCCCCTACCCTTTGAGACTTTCCACCTACATTACATCGCTGCAAGATAACAGAACAAAGGACAGGAATGGGATAGGAATTCGGGGAAAGCTGAAAGTAGACCTTAGCTATAAAAGAGGGAAGATCTTGCCCTTCCATAGATTCCACCTCTTGGGTTCCCTTGTTTCTCCTGGGAGAAGTCTTTTCTGCTGTCCTTTAATAAAGCTTAAACTTTCCACTCTAAAAACATTAAAATATAAAATTAAGTAAAATAAAATCTCTATGAAATTTACCTATTATAAGAAACTCAGTAACTTTCTGCAATATTTTACTTTTGCTTGATATTAAAGTATGCAGAATAATATTTTTAAAGATATTACTGAAGTCCAATTGGGAACAATTATGCAGATGAAAAAATAAATATTTGTCTTTGTCTTAAAAACTGGTTAAACAAACCTCCAGGTCCAGGGAGCAAACACCCTAGTCTATCTTTTAATCCAGTAGAAGCTACCAAAAAATGTATCACTGCTAGGAAATGCCAGAAGAACAAAAAGGAAATTATTAAAACAAAAATAGTCCAATTGATAATGCAGGGTCCAATATTTTCAATTTATATTTAGCAATTTTAATAGGTGGTTTTATTCTTTTAAAAATATTTTTATTAACGCATTATAGTTATACATAATATTGGATTCATTTTAACATAATCATACATGCATGGAATATAATTTGTTCCACTTCATTCCTCAGTGATTCTTTGGTCTTATCTGTAAGTATTGTAGTAATTTTAAGAGAATTTACAGCTGATTAAGGAAAAAGATATAACCACGAGGTGGCACTACCACACAATGACCTTTACTTGGGCCAAGCTTTGATAAGTTTGCACATAGAGGGAATTGCTGACAGTACCAGACCTTCCAGAAGCCACTACTTAAAAGAAGAAGAGAGCAAAGAACTCATAGGGGAGAGGAGGATAGTAGATGGGGCTTATATATCTATGTGATGTTGCTTAGGAGCAAGATGAAGAGTCTGGGTCACAGAGCTCCAAGGGGCTCTAGCAGCTTAGGGTCTCATAGCTTCAGAGTTTATTTTATCTATGGCTTGCAGATGTTGAGGGTGGTTTTATGGGTTACACAAAGTCTCATATTCTAAATGGCTAAAATTCTGTTTATTAAAACTATAATCAAAACAATTTGGGTATGTAAAAATTTAAATTTAGCACCAGTGAAGTTTTAAGCAAATGAGTCCCAGCTTGCTATGAAGAAGGAAACAACTTGGGACAATATACAAGGGGCCATCTTTAAGCCATTTCTATGTCAAAGATGTCACAAAGTATGTTCATTTAGCAATACCTGAGGAAATAAGCTGTTTCTCCTAAGTCTTTTTAAATGAACCAATGCTATTTCCAAAGAAAGAAATAACATTAGTTCTATCTTTGAAAAACATAAAAATATCTCTTTGAGATAAAAATGAATATTTTATGTCCATGATAGTTACAGTATTGAGTACTTTGTCTTTATGGAATCTGGGTTTCTTCTATTTTCTTGATTGTATTGAAAGCAAATAGATTTTTTTTTAGATCATCATTCTGAGATTTTTGAAAAACATTTACAAGACCTATCTATAGACTATGGAAATGGGTCAATTCATGACTCATTTAGAAAATTTGGTTTTAGCTGCAAAAATTGTACTCTAATTTACTCATTCTTTAATGTCTGTTTAATAAGAATACTTAATTTGTAAAGAAGATATTTTTCATTAAAAACTCTAGTTTTTCATGTTTCATTAAATACATATGTAAATTTTATTCAAAGACCAACTGAATTTTCATTAAGTAGCTCATTTTTTTTACATTTTATTTTTTTTAATTTTATGCTTTCTATTCACTAAACCTAGTTCAGTTTCACTAATTTGAAACTACAAACCTGCATTCTGCATTCATTCCTGCACACAAATATTTTGGTGTGTAGTGATGGCAGAAAAGATGGATGAACTAACCTACATTACATTTATGAATATTTGAGGCATTTAGTTTGTAATCTCTAAGACCTATATTACAATATTACATATTATCTTCTTAATAATAATAAAGTCTCATTGTCTGGCGACTCATCAAAAATGCAGAAACCATTAAATTATATCCTTGAACAGGTGATATTGGTTTCATAAATACTGTAAAAGGTATTTACTTTACATAAGCACACACATATATTAGAAACAATTGAGAGAAGGTAGTTCAAATATAAATTTAAGATAATCCTGTATGCAAATAACTCGGAAAGGATGATCTTATCTAATAAAATGCCTTGGGTGCTTCCAGTGTAACATTTATCATATCCCATCACTTCTAATAAGTATTTAGTGTACTGAATCACAGAGACAGCTGAAATTAGAGAATTCTGAAACCTTAAGCAATAGCAGTTAACCCCAATCAAGTCTTGATAATTAATATAGTAGTTGGCAGCTGAGCCCGAGTGTCAACATATATTACAGACAGTGAGGCTGCAGTGATTTAAAAATATTGTGGTTGACAAGATTATTTTCCCCATGGTTAAAAATGATGTTTCATACTTTATTTTACTACCCAATGTGTGGCTGTCGCCTCTACAGCAATCAGGCCACATTTGGGATTCATGAAATGAGTGTAAGTGTGAGCTGGGAGTGGTTGGCAAAGTAAGGTTTAACTATCCCAAAGTGAAATTCCAAACTTCCTTGAGCTCCACCGGTTGTCAGCAGCAAAGATCAAGTTTTTGAAAACTCTCCCTTCTGCTAAATGGTGTTATCTTTGGTCTGGCTCCTCTGTGTCACAGGGATTAGACATGTGCTCGCTCCCAGTCTGGCAACTTTGTTCATCAGTTTCAAACTTAAGACTCCAGAAGGTCATGCTTTCTGTTGCTAGGCTTTTTATTTGGAAAACTTTTAAAAATTGGTTGTGAGACTACATTGGTTTGAAGGTGATTTTTTAAAAAAATTTAGCCAATACAGAAGATCTCAATGTGCAGATTGAAACCTTGAATTCTGTAAATCATTACATTGTGAGTGACTAGATGTATTTTTCCATTTTCAATTCAGACCACCTTACTAAATTTTGTGAATTAAGAAGAAAAATGTCCTGTGAAAATATGAGAACTAATGGTGGTAGACCTGTAATATATATATATATATATATATATATATATATATATATATATATATATATATATCCCATTTTTCTATTTCTTTCCTTTTTCACAGTGAATTTTTTTGTTGTAGTTTTGGTAAGTTTTACCATTCTTCTCAAAAGTCTTATCAGAACTGTGGACAAGGCATATCAGTTGTAAAAATTAAACATTGAACTAACTGTGCTGTCCCTCTGGTTTGAATTCAAAGTGTGATTAGAGACAAATACATTTAATTGTAAAGCAAGTATATAAGTAACTTTTCAAGGTCTCCTCTATCTTGATAATATACATAGTGATCACATTTAAAATGCTTGCTCTCTAGGAGAATGTGTGAAGTTCTATCTTAGATTGATTGCACAAAGAATTCAAGAGAATTATGCAGGCAGAGCTTGCCTGTAGTTAAAGCTTCAGAAGCACACAACTCCCACATCTACTTGCTTCTTTTTCTCCCAACACCCACACTCTGATTCCCTCCTTATCCTTCACACCATTCCAAGGCAGCAGCAGAGCCGGGCATAACAGGGCAGAGGAAGTCACATAGGATATAGACTTAATTCTATAAGAGACTGGTTCACCTTGATCCAAGGTAAACACTCAAGAGGTGACCCATGAGGAAGTAAAGTAAATGAGTTTTCTCATATCAAATTAAGAGTATAGTGATAGAAAGCATGAAATAATAAAGAATGATTTTTAAAACAATATATTTAATTACTTGTATGTTGTTTCTGTACCTTGTATAAAATATGGGTAAAATACATTATATAAACATTTGTACACACAAAAAAAAATTCTGTAATAATATTGAAGTGTAAGTATATATTTAAGCCATAAAGGAATTACTCAGAATCCAAAGCAATTTGTATGTTAACTGTACAAATATTAAATCTGAAAGCATGCATAAACTGCATTGTAATTATTTCAGTTCTCCTTTCCAGGTAATTTAGGATAATTAACAAAGCACCTGCTATTCACTCACTACTATTTCGAGCTCTGTAAAGACTATGAAAAGCAAACAATATACTTCTCAATTCATTGTTCATCTGTGAAAAGGAACCAGAATGAGAATGAAAGAAATATTTTAAAGGAGTCAAAAATGTATATGATATTGCTTGATATCACAATGACTCACTTCCAACTAAACTGCATGTAAAGTAATTCAATTAATGTTCAGAGCATCTGAGGTTCGAAGGCATTTATAATGAGTGAAGGTACAAGGGAGGGAAGTGACCAGTCTCAAAGGTCAGTAAGTCTTACATAGGCAGGAGAGGGAGGATATAAACTGGAGAGGGAGGAAATGCTAGGAGGGCCATGCCTACCTCTTAGCAGTGAAGTGTTTTCGTTTGCTTTAGAGCAAAGAAGATATTTTAAATGACCAAATATTCAATCTCTGAAATTATAATTACTAAACACTATCATTGCCACAGGATTCACTGAATAAAGCAATAGATTTTAATTCCCAGAGAAATCAAGCATTACTAACCAGAATACAAATATATATATATATATATATATATATATATATATATATATATATATATATACACTTCTAGATAGGTCAGAGATACCAACACCACTGCTGGAGATTACACTGTGTTGTCCTGAGGCTCCAATTAGTTCTGTTGATATGAACATGTGGCTTGAGTTGCAAAGTCAATGAAATGTTCTGAACTTTTTTAAGGAAACAGTCCTCATTCATGTGTGTGAATTTGGTGCTGTGTGTTTTAATATACACTGATACCTCTTGTAGATCATATATTAAACATGAAACTTATACACGTTAACCCAATTTCATCCATTTCAATCATTAATGTCATTTTGTCTTTTACCTTGTACTTAAATTGAATTCTATGACTTTTTTTCCAAAAGGCAAAAGGAGAATGACAAGTGAACCTTCTGCTATTGATACATCCAGCCACAGGGTGTCATTCTAGGAGTACAGATTAGTCTGCCTAGAAGCAATACTGTGGCAGCAGATACCAGGTATCATATTATATTAAATATGTTAAATGAATGTTAAATAAATAATGAAAGCCCCTGATTCTTAGCCACACTTAACACCTAATTGGTACATGCACCAAATTATATCATTAGGTATTTTCCTATCTCTGGCAAATAATTTTTAAATCATCATTAGAAGAAAAGTACAAAGACACCCCAACTAACATTTCTAAATGTTGACTCAGCCTTACTGAATTGAATTAGCCATTGCTTGACTTAGGAAGATAAAGAAATGTACAATAGGGACTGTTCTCTTAGATTCAGTGTAATAGGGGAAAACTACAAAGTTGATGGATAGCTATGGTTATAAAAACATTTTCCACTTAAAATTTTGTTTTCATTATTTTCATCAAACTATTAGACCTTTTTTTTTTTTTTAACCAGTTCATTTTTTCACTGGTTCTGGTAAAAACCATGCATGGTTCAAGTATCCAATTTATGCTGAATCTGCACTTTTTCACTTAAAGTAACTGTGAAACTACAGTTAAGATCAAAACTATAGTCCTCACAAAATCACTTTAACCTTGGCACCAAGTAGCCTGCCTTGCCTTCCCCCTAATTGGGCGCAATTCATTCATCTATAAAAGGGTGGCTTTAACCACTGTGGGTGAAGAGAGTGAAAATAGCTTGGAAGTACCCTTGTGATCATAAAAATAGTGACAGACTAGGGTTAATAGACACTTTGAATTTATTGTCCTTAGTCACTGGTGTTTGAGGAGCTTTAAGCCTCCATCAGAAACTTGAGAGAGAACTCCCTCATGCCTACTTACATTTCTTACCCAGACAATTACTCTGTGAGGAAAACAGATCAATATTTTATTCACTCATTCAGCAAGATTTTCTGTGATGAATTGCCACGAGGGAGAGAAAACTAGACATGATTCTTGCACTTACGCAGCTTCATCAGGAGTGAGAGGGACATGAATCAACTAACCACACCAATAAGACAAAATTTTCCAATGTGGTTATCACTAAGAAGGAAACATACACCACAGGGTACAAAAAAAATTATATAATCACATATTTTATCTAATCATAGAGATTAGAGAAGGATTTCCTGAGAAAGCTGAGATAGAGTGAGGATATGATCATTGAGTAATAGTTAACCAATCTGATGGAGAAAAGAGTAAGGATCTGAAGAGTTGTGGTAACTGAGGAGTTCAGTTCATAGGTGCTCATACAGTGAGTACCGTATGGTGCCATAGGTGTTAGTTAATAAATTATTATGGTTTAAATATGAAGTGTCCCTAAAAGGTCATATGTGAGACAATACAAGAAAGCTCAGAGGTGAAATAATTGGATTATGAGACCCTTAACCCAATCTGTACATTAATCTCCTGATAGAGATTAACTGGGTGGTAACTGTAGTCAGATAGGGTGTGGCTGGACATGGTGGGTCTCTGAGGATGTGCTTTTAGGGTTTATAGTTTGTGGTGAGGGGAAACCCCTTCTCACCCCCTTTCTCTCTGTGCTTCCTGGTGCAATATCCTTATCTGCTTTCCTCTGCCATATTCTTCTGCAATGATATTCTTCCTCACCCCTTGCTCAGAGTAGTGGAATCAGCCATCTATGGACTGATACCTCTGATACCTCTGAAACTGTAAGTGCCAAATAAACTTTTCCTCTAAATTGTTCTTGTCAGTTTGTTTGTTTGCTTGTTTGTTTGTTTTTGGTCACAGCAGCCAAAAAGTAGACTAAAACACAAGTCAAGCATTCAGTCTTTAAACTTTGGACTTTATCTATGAACAGGAGGGAGCCAAAGAAAGTTTCAAAACATGAAAAACAAATAGGAGAAGAAAAAGAAGAGAACATTATAGGATTATTTTCATGTTTTCAGGACAATTATTTTGAATTTAAGATGTAAAACAAATTTTGGTAGAAAAAAGAGGGTTACAGAATCCAGTTTGGACCCAAATGATGGGAATTTGGATGAACACAGTAAAAGCTGAAAATAAAAATGAAAACGTCAATCTCAGGTACAGAGAAAGAAATTGCTTTCCTATCTAGGAATTCTATGTGGGCGATAGATCTTTAAGTTTATCTTCTGGGTGACTGGGGATACTCCACTCCACAAAAGATGTTGTCTGGAGAACCTACATCCTTCAGTCATCTTCCCAAAGAAGGTGAATGGAATTTCCTGACATATGACCTCATATTTCAAATTCCATGCATGTGTTCAGATATATATCACAATAATTCCTTCAAAATTTATTATACCAAATTAATTTTTTCACAGAAAAATGTACAGGAGTCCTGGTTTTCCTAACTTCTTTATGAATTTGAGCACTATCAATCTTTTGAATCTTGGTTTTAAAAACTTGGGTTTTGAAACAAGTCATTGTTTTGACATTTCTTCAATTATCAGGTAACTAAACTTATTTTCACAAGTTTATTAGCTGTCTTTACATCTTCTTTCATAAATTTCCTATTTGTGCAATTTGTCTAGTGCTACTGTATTATTTGACAATTCTGAAAGATTTATAAGAGCAATAGTCTTTCTGTTTTCCAAATCATCTTCAGTTTGTTTTTAATAAGAATGAGCTAAAAACCTTGCTTACTCTCAAAATATGCTCCTTCTTACATCTTCCACTTCCTCAAAATCTTGAATTTTCTTATATTGTCAATGAGTTCATCGTCACTAGACTCAGTATCATCTCTCCACATGTTTTTTAGATTTAGTAAATAAAATTGGAGGACATCAATTGAATTTGAACTTAAGGAAAACAACACTTTTTTATTGTATTCCATGCATAATTTGGGACCTAGTGTTCTATGGTATTATATGTGATTTATCTGAAATTCCAATTTTTCTGGCTTTTCTGAACTTTTTGTAGCAAACTTATATCTGTTTCAATTTCATTTCTGTTGTAAGCTAACAAATTCATCCAAAATTTTTATGAAGGAACAAGAATAGTGTTATCTTAGACTTTCAACTTGAACAACATTTGTTCTAGACCTTATATTGAATCTATTGACTTTGAATGAGTTGGCTAAGACAGCTCTGAGATTGAGGGTCCCCTATGAATGGAATGCAGACTTTTTCAATAAAGAATATAAAAGTTGATTGAAGGCTCATGATTTTATATATATATATATATATATATATATATATATATATATATCTCCATCCCTCTCATTTGGAGTTTTTGATGAATATACTATATTAGTTTTGAGTTATTGATTTTTTTTGAGTTTTAAAATATAATCATATTAGTTGATGAAGTATCTTCAATTATCTAGGCATTTCAGAAAACTTGAGTATCAACATGGTAGATGGAATAAATTGCCCACTGAGAATTCTTATCCCCTAACCCTGGAAATTGAGAATGTGCTACTTTATATGGCAAAGGGACTTTGCAAAAGTGATTAAGTAAAGCATCTTTAGAAGGGGAAGATAACCTGGATTATCTAAGTAGGCCTGATTTTCCCATAAGGACATTTATAAAAGAAAATCTGTACAATTAGCCAGAGAAAGTAATGTGTTGACAGAAGGTGTAGAGAGAGAAAAATCAGAAGATACTACAATATTGGTCTTGAGACAGAGTATTGGGCCTGAATTCAAGATTGCAGGTAGCCCCTAGAAGCTGGAAAAGGAGAGTGAGTGATTCTCCGCTTTCACTCAGAAAGGCTACAAATTGCCAATATCTTGATATTAGTCTGTAAGACCTATGACTTTTGTTTGCTTCTCATTTCAATAACAGAAATATAATAAATCAATGTATGTTGCTTTAAGTCTCTAGACTCTCTCTCTTTAAGAGTAAAGATTTTTTAAGTACAACAAAATTTGCATTATGTTACCAGAATATATTCCATAAATGTAAAAAAAAAACTACTCACACTACTCCTCTAAAGATTGTTGTAAATAGTGTAAATTTAGTTAGTTTAAACACCACAAGACTTTTTTGAAGTGAAAACAGAAAAATATTAAATATTGTATTTTGAAAAGCATATTTTTTTCTGACAAAGGCATGTTTCAATATTCTATTTCAAGAAATTGTGTTGGATCTTTTTTTTCTTTTTCTTTTATGTACTCATTTACAGTAACATGCTTTAAAAACAGTTTCAGAGAAAAAAATTATATGAAACTTAACTATACTCTTGTGTTCCTAATAAAACAGAAAAATGACATGCTACAAAGCCATAATTATAGGGAGTTTCAGAAGATGTATTTGAAAAACTCTAGTAGATTAGTACTTAAAATGGGCCAGCTGCTGTGGAGTTTGCCTTTAATGTTAAGTTGGACATATTTTTAAACACAACTCATTAGGTTACCATGTATAATGAATTTGATGCAAACAGTGCCATGTTTATAATATTATGTACTTTGGAACTCTGGAAATAAAATTTCTTAGCAGTTATCTCTTTTACTTGATTGAAATTTATTTTTGCCTATATTTTAAGAAATGCATATATGGTATGAACTTTTTTCTATTTATGAATGTGTTTTCGCTGCGAAAACTTAGAGATCTTCTAATATATATCTAATTAGTGAGTTAGTTAAATTTTGTCTAATGTTGATTGCTTACCTATGTAACAGACACTATGATAACACATATTGTGTACCTCTTCCAACCACCTTATAGAATGCATATTCATCATGGACACAAGGAAAACAAGTCTGACAGAATTTAACTTGCTCCAAAGCCCGAGCATTTAGCAAATATAAATTTGTATTTTATCTCTGTTATGGACTAAGTTATACTTTGAGAGATACGGTTTAACCATGATCCTTAAGTGGATATATGTTACATGTTTCCCTTTCAAGTGATAATTTTAGCCAGAAACTAGATTATACTGTGTAACAAACAATTCTAAATATCTCTGTGGGAAAGTTTATTTCTTATTTACATACAATCTATTTAGACCTACACATTCAACTAGTATGTTCAACTCTCTTCCACTTGTTTAGTAACACAGTGTGCTTCATGTATAATTGTGTTTTCTGTACCATAAAATCACACATGCACACATGTGTGCGTAGTGCACACACACACACACACACACACACACACACACACACATGCATATCCCTAGAGTAAATGATGTAATGGCAGAAGAAAGAAAATCAAAAGCAGAGGGATAGGAGACATTAGTATTAAAAAATATTTAAAGATAGTATATTTCACAGCTTAAAAATAAAGGTCAAGAAACAATGACAAAATCTGTAAAAGCAAAATTAGCATCCACATAAATAACTAGAGACCTGTATATAAATTACTATACTTTCTCCTAGCTTGGATTGTTTTCTTTATATATGTGTTTTTTTATATATGTACATTACATCTTTATCATGTATACATATATATATGATAGTGAGTTGGTTATATACACACACACACACACACACATATATATATATATATGATAAAAGATGTAATGTACATCCACTTAATATGGTATTTTATATTAGAATATAACTTCATTATTCATCCATTAATCTTTGTTGATAAGAGAATATCTTTGTTCATAAATAAGTCCTCTGATTGAGTGGCTAGCTATTTCTAGTTTCATTTTCTTTAAGCTTAAGCAAAAACATGATATTTGCTAAGCAATAAGAGTATAGGATCATTTTATAATCCCTTGCCTTCTTTGTTTGTCTTGACTATATCTAATTTATTAAGTTTGTTTGTTTGTTTTATCTGTTAGCATACACCCAAGCAACATTATTTAGGTAATCACCAAAATCATTTTATTATAAAACAAAATGTAATCAATACTGTCTTTGTTAAGAAAATTTTCTTTAAGTTACATCCAAATTTTATGATTTTCAAATCTCAAACAAATATATAATTCTTAATTTGGGGCTACTCACTTACCTCTCCTTTACTTGGAATGTTCTTTCCTCAAAGAGCCACAAAGTTTTCCCTTATCTAATACTAACTCCACAAAAAGCCTTCATTGACTATGCTGTCTGAAATAGCCCCAATCATCTTATCAGTCCAACAGGTAAACCAGTGAAATCCATGCTCACTATGTTGGCTGGCTGTGGAAGCAAGTTAGGGCTGCTTTTCAAGTCCCCAGATTTCTTCAAACCACATGAACTACACTCAACTGACACAGCACATACATGCACACACACACATACACACACACACACATATACTTATGCATACAGACATACATTTCTTTAAAAAACAATAAAGAATAGAAAAGAGAAGGAAGGGAAATGGCATGCCCAAAACTGGCTTTTTCCCAACAATGTTTTAATAGAAGAATGTATCCAAGATAATATGTTTTAGTTATGATGCTACAAAAAAATTTCTAGTATAACCAAGACAAGGAAAAGAGAACTCTTTAAGTAAAAAACTTTTAATATGTAGGAGAAAGGTATTTATTGTGCAGCATCAGCACCTCCATCAAAGAGGGAGAGATGTGTTATGGAGTTTAGAGCAAGTTGGAGGCCACCTGGACATTAGAGCACACCGAATATAAAACTTAAGAGGCAATGGATAGAGGTAAAGGGAAAGTGACACAAGGTGACAGAAGAATGTCAACCACTCTGCTTTAGGACAACTTTTATCTGTGAGATACTGCTTAGGAAAACAGGAAGGAACAAAAAACCATCTGATATACCATCTCAAAGAGAGACATTTCTAATTTTAATGATTGAAGTCAATTCATTCTAAATTTTTGAATTTGTATAAATATTGAAAGATAGAAAAACTAAAAATTCAATTAAGAATATTTTTATGCATGCCCCAAAGATGAAGTTACTTTAATACCATTATTTTATAGATATGCGGGGTTTTTAAAAGTTTCTAAAAAGTCCTCTTTTATGTGCTTTACATCATTATGATACTAGTACATATCCATTATTGAATATTAAGGCTATTTTCTCTTAATGTTATGACAAAAGATTTCTATACTACAATATATTCTTCATTAACATTTATTAGCCATGTATTAGTCGAGATTGGATAAAAACAAGGGATTATAAATATATATTTTCAGTGATATATGAATGGAATTTTTCTCTTGAAGCTTTTTAAAATTGTTGTTAACAAATTTTAGGAAAAAGCCTTTCTGGAATATAGTTATTCCACCTAGAATCTGAAATTTGAAAACACTAACATGCTGAGATTTGCCCAAACTGTTTAAATTCTATTTGGGGAAGTGCAAGAATCCAATCATGAGACAGACATGTATGCTTTCTCATACCCCAATTTCTTTCTGTCTGTGTCTGTATCCATTACCTTCCTCAAATGATCGACCAACTGTTTCCTTCAAATCTCCATGCTACCTTATGTTTTTACCAAATTGAATAGTAATGTTTATCGTATTCTACTTCCATCTTTGAAGAACAAAACAAGTTTATAAATAAATAATCTATGAATGATAACTGCTATAATGCTTGGTTGATTAAAGAAAATATTCAAGATTTAATATTTGCCAAACCTTTTTCAATTCATCTTTAATGATTCACACCTAGGCAGTAACTGTCTTCAACATCAACACTGTAATCTTGCTAGAGCCATCAATTCTAATGCATATTCAGAATGCTTATTATAGAATTCATTTAGGATCAGAATGTGGGAAATCAGGCCATTGGCAAAAATATTCCTGTGTTAAATGATGGAAAACAGGGATATTACATAGCTTTTCTCTTTCCTTTATCTATTAAAATAGGAGACCCTCATTGTTACACAAAATACATATACGATGGTGTGAGGGGGAAGGGAAAAAAAGAGAGAGAGAAAAGAGTCACAGTAGATTGGGTAGAGAGAGGTGATGGGAGGGGATGGGAGGGGAGTGTGGATATGGAGGGCAGCAGAATACAACTGATACTAGTATTGCTGTATGTATATACATGGCTGTATAACCAATGTGATCCTGCAATCTGTACACGTGGAAAAATGAGAATTTATACCCTATTTGAATAAAATGTATGATATGTCAAGATCATTGTATTGTCTTGAGCAACTAATAAAAAAAATTAATAATAAACAAATAAAAAAAGAATTCCAGACAATTGGGATGCATGTTCTGTTGATATAGTACATGGAACTTTAAGCACTTGCCACTTAATATTGAAGTTGTGCTCAAATAGATATGCTTATTTTCTTTCCCCTAAAACAGTTGGGTGATGATGAGTATTAGCTTATTCTTTCGAATTTCATTCCTGTTGCTACAATGAAAAGTCCCCATGAGGTACATGAATACCTTTTAATTAAGAAAACAGTAAAAGACACATGCATGCCAATACGAGACACACACTAATAAACAGTATTTAAAATATCTAACAGTTCTATGAACCCTTTAGTAAATTAATATGGTCCCATAATGATCATTTATTATGATCTTAGAGTTCATTTCAATTCAAAAAGTAGAGAGCTAGGTCTTTATTCACCATGTTTTTCCCCCTTTTTGCCAATCAACCTAATAGGCCACCCTAGACACTGGAAGGAAATCTCACAATTAATAGCTGGTGACGATGTGATCATTTTGGAGACCGGGTTCCCCTTATACTGGATCTCAAAATGTGATCACAGGCAAACACTGAGCAGGCCGACTCAGAGATAAGAGCTGTCTCTACTGAAAATTTGCCCAAAGCATAATCTGAGAGGTGTTTTCTTGCTCCTCCCATTACTGCTTCAATTCCTAAATTTCTGACCAACCTCCAGCCTCAGATACTTTGAGAGAAATATGGAAATCAGAACAGCATGGTCATACTCCCAAGCTTCCCAACATCTCCCAAGCTGTTTCTGGATTATGCATTAGTTAGTAGCTGCAGATTCTTTTAGATTTGGTTCTCAAGTCTGCTCTCTTATAGAGTATGCTCTTCCAAAGACATCCCTTGCCATTGTAAATATGGATTCAGTTACCATGGCTGAATCTAAATTTCCCTCCTAAAAATTTCAGGATCCAAGTAAAAGAGACTCTAATAATTTTCCAGAGTTGTTCTCTCTTTGCTTCCTCTGTGAATTATCTTAGATCTATTTTATGTCATATTTTACATTTTTGGAATTTCATCCATGGGCTTAACATACCTTGACTCTCTAATGAGGACTACGGGTTTCTCATTAGCTTTGGGTTCAATTATATGCTCACAGACAATGTTTTTTCTTTTTATTGATTTTTTTTTAAAAAAAATAAGTGACAGCTAATGCATTACAATTCTTATTACATGTATACAGCACAGTTTTTTATATCTCTGGTTGTATCTACAGTATATTGATACCAGTTCGTGTCTTCATACATGTACTTTGGATGATGATGTCTATCACATTCCAGCATCCTTGCTAATCCCCTGCTCTTTCCCTTTCCCTCCCACCTCTTTTCCCTATCTAGAGTTCATTAATTTCTCCCATGCTCTCTCTCCCTACCCCACTATGAGTCATCCTCCTTATATAAGAGAAAACAATAGACATTTGTCTTTTTGGGATTGGCTAACTTCACTTAGCATTATCTTCTCCAACACTATCCATTTACCTGAAAGAATAAAAAATAATTTTATTTTATTTTATTGCTGAGTAAAATTCCATTGTGTATATATGCTAAAATTTTTTATCCATTCATCCACTGAAGGGCATCTAGATTGGCTCCACAATTTAGCTATTGTGAATTGTGCTGCTCTGAACATTAATGTGGCTGTGTCCCTGTATTATGCTGTTTTTAAGTCCTCTGGGTAGAGTACGAGGAGAGGAATAGCAGGGTCAAATGTTGGTTCCATTCCCAGTTTTCCAAGGAATCTCCATACTGCTTTCTGAATTGCCTGCACCAATTTGCAGTCCCACCAGCAATGTATGAGTGTGCCTTTCCCCAACATTCTCGCCAACCCAACACTTATTGTTATTTGTCATAATAAAAGCTGCCATTCTTACTGGAGTGAGATGGTATCTTAGAGTGGTTTTGATTTGCATTTTTCTGATTGCTAGAGATGATGAGCATTTTTCATATATTTGTTGATTGATTGTATATTCTCTTCTGAGAAGTGTCTGTTCAGGTCCTTAGCCTGTTTGTTGATTGGGTTATATGATTTTTTGGTGTTTAGCTTTTTGAGTTCTTTATATATCCTAGAAATTAGTACTCTATCTGATGTGTGAGAGGTAAAAATTTGCTCCCAGTATGTAGGCTTTCTGTTCACCTTACAGATTGTTTCTTTTGCTGAGAAAAAAGTTTTTAGTTCGATTCCATCCCATTTATTGATTCTTGGTTTTAATTCTTGAGATGTAGGAGTCTTATTAAAGAAGATGGGGCTAATCCCACACGATGAAGATTAGAACCTACTTCTTTTTCTATTAGACACAGAGCCTCTGATTTAATTCCAGGTCCTTGATCTACTTTGAGTTGAGTTTTGTGCATGGTGAGAGATAGAGGTTTAATTTCATTTTGTTGCATATGGATTTCCAGTTTTCCCAGCACCATTTGTTGAAGAGGCTATCTTTTCTCCAATGCATGTTTTTAGTGCCTTTGTTTAATATAATTGTAATTTTGTGGGTTAGTCTCTGTGTCCTCTATTCTGTACTATTGGTCTACCAGTCTGTTTTGGTTCCAATACTATGCTGTTTTTGTCACTATTGCTCTGTAGTATAGTTTAAGGTCTAGCATAGTGATGCCACCTTCTTCACTCTTCCTGCTAAGGATTGCTTTAGCTATTCTGGGTCTCTTATTTTTCCAGATGAATTTCATGATTGCTGTTTCTATTTCTATGAGGAATGCCTTTGGGATTTTGATCGGAATTGCATTCAATCTGTATAGTGCTTTTGGTAGTATGGTCATTTTGATAATATTAATTCTGTCTATCCAAGAGCAAGATAGATCTTTCCATCTTCTAAGGTCTTCTTTGATTCTTTTTCTTTAGGGTTCTATAGTTTCCATTGTATAGATCTTTCACCTTTTTCATTGATTCCCAAGTATCTTTTTTTTAAGTTATTGTAAATGGGGTAGTTTTCCTCATTTCCTTCTCAGAGGATTTGTCACTGATATACAGAAATGCCTTTGATTTATGGGTGTGGATATCCTGCTAATTTGCTGAATTCATTTACTGGTTCTAGAAGTTTTCTGGTGGAGCTTTTTGGGTCTTCTACTTATAGAATCATATAGTCAGCAAATAGTGCTAATTTAATTTCTTCTTTTCCTACATATATTCCTTTAATTTCTTTTATCTCTCTAATTGCTCTGACCAGTGTTTCAAGAACTATGTTGAATAGAAGTGGTAAAAGAGAGCATCCCTGTCTTTTTAGAGTTTTTAGATGGAATGCCTTTAATTTTTCTCTATTTAGAATGATGTTGGCCTGAGGCAGTTTTTCTAAATGTGGAAAGATAAAATGCTTACTTACTCTACATTCAGAAGAACAGAGAATTTCTATAAAATCATATTGTCTTCCTTCATAGATTGGGAGGAAATAAATAAACATAATTTTTTCCACTTAGGTAATATAAGGTCAATTGAACCATTGAAACCGTCTCTTAAGCAATCCCATCTCTACTTGGAGATATCACATAAATCATCAGTCTCTCAAAGTGTCATGAGGCGGCCTCTACATTGCAATTGTATTATGAAATCTCATGCTTACAGAGAAGATATAGGTTTCCTGAATCTGTATGGCAGCCTTTGGATTGCTCCTGGTATTTACCATGTAGTAGCCACTAAGGATGCTCCTTAGACAGGTAGAAAGTTGAGCTGAGGGATGACTAACCTTTGCTCCATAATCTTTTTCAGTAATCTGCTTATGAGTGCTATGATGTAGCCTATAATTATAGTCTCTAGACCTTCATTAGAGTTAGCATCTCATGATCTTCCCCGTGACTTATCCTAATTTCATCTTGACCAGTGCTCTTCTTGTGATTTTAATGATTTTCTTGCTACTGACCTATGTTGAAATTCACAGCACTGGAAGTCTAATTTTGACAGGGGGGAATAGTCTTCCCCAATAATTTCCTCTGACAAAAAAAAAAATGTTGTTCAAACTTTCAACATTCCCATGCCCTTCAGAGGCATGAAAGGGATTCCTGTTCCATCCTTAGCAAATAGGAAGCAAAACTACTTCACTCTTTTGTCATCTGAATAGTAAAATTCCACATCATGTGTTTTGATGTAGCTTCCCCTAGGGTGGTATGAAGCAGTGTGGAAGGTGGTCTGTTCCCAGAATACACATGAAAAGTGGATTTTTTTTTGTAAGTCTCTCTCTTATTGCTTCCCAGACATCACTACACCTTTCTCCTGGAACTTGTATTTTTGTCTTCTTTCAATAGTTAACAGGGAACTAGGAATAAGAGGAACCAGATTTCCTTTACCCATTCCTCACTGGACCTATCTACACTCCACATAGGTCTGGCACAAAAGAAGTTACACCGAGTGTTGTGGAAGAAGGTGATGAGGAAGAAAGGAGCAAGATGAACATTTTCTTCTATGTAGGTGGCACAGTTTCCATCCCATATCCTACTGGGGGACTCCTAAGCAAGATACAGAAGCTGTTACTCAATTAATGCCAGAAATTAAATGAAAACAATTTATTCTAAAATTTGCCAAAAAACCAAAGCTATGAATTTTGGAAGACTGTCTTTCTGGAAGGAAAATACCAAACTCAAAATGTCAAGAAATGTATTTATCTGGTTTATGTAATGTTTTTAGAGGTCAAATATGTTCAAAATAACTTATACAAAAATTTCTAAGGTAGTTTTGTAATACAGGAAGACAAACTGAATATTCCTACTCCAAACCATTTCAAACAGGCCATTTCAAACATTTAAAATGGAACATGTTGGGAGTTTAAATCAAGCATTTATCTTTTTATTTGAAGAGATACAAAACTATTTCAACAAGAACAAAAATTACTAACTCTATATAGAGAAAAATCCCTCTCTGGCCTTCATGAAAGATCGACTAGGACCCAAGTAAAGCATCTTCAAACTGCTTCAGCATCTTCAGTTTTTCAACAAAATGCCAACTTTACTTCTTCAATTCCAGAATTCCCACACTTTTAGTCTTAGCTAGGGGTTTCAATATTAAGTTATTCACTGTCAAGCTCCTACCCAAAGTCAAACCAGATTAAAGAAAGGAGAAATTTAAATTTTTATTTGTTTATATTTTATGCAAATCATTAGAGCGAAACATGTCTGTTACTTTTGATTCCTCAATGAAATGTTAAAAATTAATACTAGGACCTAATGGTTTTTTGAGAATTTGAAATTTTTGTTTTCTTCTTTTATAAATTGCTATTGAAGACTTTGATCCTGTATGTATCATAAAATAAACACTGCCCAGAAATGTCATCTTAATAAAATTACTTAACTCCTTAAAAGCAAATTCTTACTTGGAGAAACACACTTATGATCTTACAGTTGTTGTTTTGTTTGTTTGTTTGTTTTGCTTTCTCTATCTTTTCTTGAATAACAAACATTCATGGAGTATGTAGTATGTGTTTGTCTCATATGGCTTTCTTGACCTTAAAGTTAATAGAGAATTTTCAAAACTAACATTCCTTTCAATAAAACTGTATTTTAAATTTCAAAATTACAGTTTCTCTAAATCAATAAAACCAACTACAAAGTGTTTTACACTTTGTAAATCTAACAAATAAAATCACCAGTTTCAACAAAAGCCTTTAAGCAAAAATTGACCAACTCCTATAATTATTTCTACTTACTCGTGATTATATTCTCCTCCAAATCAAACAAAATATTTTAAAATATTTAAGCTATTTCTAATAATCTATTAAATTAAACATATATACTTACAATTATACACATTTTATTGCTTCTTATAAAGTTAACCAATCCATATTTAATCTTTTAACATATTATCTCAAGTTAATCAACACATATTTAATCTTTTAATATTATCTCAAGTCTCTATCCAAAATCTCAGTAACATTTTTAAATTTAGAGTCACAGCTCTAATATGCTAAATTCTCTACAATAGTTTACCACATTAAATAGCATATATGCTCAAATTGCTCCCAAAATTATTACAGAAAAAAATTATATTTGATTTACATCTCTTTCTTTAAATATATGATATGATTTTTTAGTGTATTAGAAGACTACCAAGGATATAGCTGTACTGTGTTCAATCATCTGCTAAGGATATATGGTAATTCAACATGAAATATTCACCTATGGATAGATCCCCTTCTCCTAGTCCATAACAACAGGGCCTGAGAGCTACAGGAAGTTCAGAGTGCCATCCTGCACTCATATTCTTACCTTCTGTCTCATCCCTTCTCCTGCTTAAGAATGCCTGCTTGCTTCTTTTTAAGTATTGAGTATCTAAACCAAGGCCTTGCACATGATAGGCAAATCCTGTGCTACTGTGCTACACCACCAGCTTCGTTTGTTTGTTTTGAGACATGGTCTCACTGAGTTGCCCAGACTGGCTTTGAATTCGCCACCCTTTTGTCTCAGCCTCCCTATTATCTGGGATTATTGGTATGCTCCATCATGCCTGGTTTCCACTCAAGAATTCTGCAGCCATAAGAAATGGTAAGCAAGAGCTTTACTGCTTGCTTGGAATGTGCAAATCTTTGGCTCCCTGAATTCACTTGAGTGTTTTCCTGTCTGGCTTTAAAAACACATTTAATGTCTTTCCACTGGATCCTTAGCACACTTATGTCATTCTTTCATAGCCTCTTAAATTCGTAACCTGATTCGTGTAGGCAGAATTCTGTATTCAATATTCTTTTCATATTTTCCCTGTCTGCCAGGGCAAACATTTTATAGGCATTAAATGTCATGGGGATGGATTCTGTACATCTCTCATATTCTTGGTTCCTTGGCCTTGACACTAAAGCAGTGCTGATGAAAGTAGCACATAAAGATAAATGAGGTCATTCAGGATGCCCAGGGCAATCATGAGCATCTCCCCAACCCCCCTGCACCCTTGTTTACATATCAACTGGGTTTGTTTCCTTCTAGTTTGCTTTCTAGGAAATTCTAAGCAGTACTTCTCTAATCATAGTGGCTTACATTATTTTGAGTTACACTAATCTACATTCTTACTTTTCTCTTTCATATTAAGGTACTAGATATTTTTATTTTTTATTTTGTTTGGCTACAAATTTTCTCTAGTTCCTGTGGCAATAAAGGAGCTTTAAGAGAGCAGATAAATCATCTAAATAGCCTATTAGAATCTTGTACTGTTTGATAGGGCTTAAAAATCAAATTGAATAGCTGAGTTATTAAGATATCTCACAAACCAAATTTTAATTTTCTTTACTTAACACAAATATAACCTTTGAAAACTAAGGTTTTTATATCCTTCCTTAAAAATATAAACTACTAGGAAAAGTGTTTCTAAAGAATATGTTGCAATATTCTTTTAGAATAAAAAAAAGCATAGATTCTCAAATCAGACTGTCTGGCTTTGAGTTATAATTTAGTAACTTTCTTACTCTGTATTCCTGGGAAAGTCACTTAAAGATTATGAGCTTCAGTTTCTTCATCTATTATATGAGAATAATTTTAAAGTCAACATCATGGAGATATTATAAAAATTAATATTTACATAACAGAATAGTTACTTAACAAATTATATTATTATATAACTTAACAAATGCAATACTTTTTAAAAATCCCATAAACCACAAGCAGAAAAAAAGACTTTTCAGTATACTGGGGAGACATTAATGATGAAGTTCATTTTATATATGTTTTTGCTTACAATGAATACCTGGGATTCCAAGTCCTAATATGTTCAGTATTGGAGAGTAGCAGGTTGATTGGAAAGGGTGTGAAAACAGTGTTTTGGAGGAACAGCTAACAAACAAGATGCAAAGTTATGAGTGGACAAATAAAGTTTTAAATGTGATATTCTGAGAAGCTGGGGATATAGGGGTATGTGTCCAGATTTTAATAGAAAGCTGGGGATATAGGGATATGTGTCCAGATTTTAATAGAAAGACAAATATTATACGATTAAATGTGCATTTTTGAAAGATCATTCTTCTTATAAGGAACCTACTCTGATGCAAAACAACAATATTTAGTGCAATAATGAAAATGGCAGAGGTCTGAGAAAGCTATCCTAAAGACAAGTTAAAGAGTGTTAAAGTAGATAACAATTATGCATGTCTTAGTCATAACTAGTCACCTGTAGTCAGACAGGTCTAATAAAAGAAATAATAGCACTAAATTCCCTTTAAAGATTTTCAGATTTGGTGCAAAAAATCTGTAAATTGACTCTCAAATCTAACTATTAGAGATGAAATGGAAATTTCTCACTAAAATATTAAATTGAAATTATATATATATATATATATATATATATATATATATATATAGAGAGAGAGAGAGAGAGAGAGAGAGAGAGAAAAGCTATACAAAAGTGCTCAAATTGAAATTTTCAAATAGATTAACTGGATTTCCAGAGCATTCCTGCTAGTCACTAATTCCAAGGAACACTGTATTGCATCTTCTGCACATATACACACAAATACTATGTGTATTAGACACCCAAGGTTTCAAAAGCAGTCTTCACTGAGTGAATTTCTAAATGACTTGCAAAAACAGTTATGTTTCCATTCTGACCAGGTTATGCAATATTATGAGGCTTTTTATACATTTGATCTCTCAGGGCTACAAGGATACTTTATGTCCCTCATTTAAGAATATTGAGAGGAATGCTTGACTTCTGAATTGTTGGAAGCAAATTTGTACATGGATTCCGTTTTCAAGTACAGAGGATACAGACACTCATTCTTCAGCCAAATGCTTTCTCAACTCGTTTCAGGGGAATTCCGACTCAGTGTAGAAACTCTGAATTATCTGATTTTCACTGAGCTAGAAGTAGCAACCACCCAAATTCCATGTCATGTTAAGCTCAGGTAAAAATAGACACCAACATTCACAGAACTGTATTGTTAACTTGATTATAACTTTAATAAATCATTCAAAACTTTATGCAATAAAATCTGTGAAAAAACTAATTTCTCTATTCATTGGTCATTTATGAAAGAAATCATATTTCTCAAACCATTCTAAACATAAGAAGGAAAAAATAGATTAATTATGTTATCTGTGCTTTTACACTTCACAAAGCATCATCTCTAAATATTTGTCATTTTGGAGAAGCTGAGGTTTCAAAGGGTTAATTTTGTTTTGGTCAATTAATAACATTAGTCAAGCAGAGGTATTCTAATACCAGTTAATAAGAAAACCAAGATGAAAGAAAATTACTCACAGTGACTTGTCACTATGTTTGACTTTTATAGCCACAGCTTATCATTTATAACTAATTTATTCACTACACAAATGTTTATTAAAAACCTAGTTCTATGATAAATTATGAGAGGCATGCAGAGATATACAAAGTTGTTCCTTTTTGCAAAGAGGTTTCAAATTCACGGTTTGCTGTCAGGAAAGAATGGTTTGTGTTTGTGTGTGTGTGTTTCATTTTTTTAAAACCTATTATCAGAAAAGTATCTAGAGCAAATAGCTTTATCTTCTCTCCTTCCTTCCTCATGAACACATTTCATAATATTTGTTCTTCCCAAAGTTGGATTGGGAGCTTCTTAATCATATTCTTGCTCACAATATTCACTGTTTTCTCTGGAAATTCTAAACAAAAGAGTTTAGAATCTAAATAGGTTCACATGTCTAAAGGCTGCTGTGATATAATCATTAATTATATTTAAAAAGCAACAATTGCCAACAGAAAAGAAAAAAATATTCACTCCATAAAGATATTTAATGTTTATATTCAATGAATAATTTGGAGAAGATTTATTCATCCAGTTTTTCCTTTATAAATAACTACCAGGTTTCCCAAGAGAACTTTAGGAAACAATGTTTTGTGTTTGGGGGCAGGTAGATGACTTTTGAATACAAGTTTATAACTTTACCACTATTGAATTTACTCTTTAAATTTATGTTTTTTTTCTTGTAGCCACTGTGTTCCCTGGGAGGGTCATCAGACAGTACCTTTGAGCAATATTTTCTACTTTCATACAGTTTGACACACAGCCTTCTTAATTGGTTTTCCTCTGAAAAGGCAACTTCCTTTGAAATGCTTTTCAGCTTTGCTTCATTTCCCCTAAGTGCCTCATTTCTAAGGAACTCCCTTTACTCCCTTTAATGGCATCGGCCATATATATATGATTTCATCCTTTAAATGCTACCTAGTACTTTCTACCCATCTGCTACTTCTCTGCTTACAGTAAAAACAAGACATATATTAAAGAAGCAGTAATATTTTAAGTCTGGGAAATGCAGCATCATTATTGTCTTTGTTTAGTGCAACAATTTCAGATCTCTATGTGCTAAGTGGCCAGCATCCCTTGCAAGAAAATCAAAAGATAACATGGTTGACTGCATGTGATTCTGAAAAGAAGACAAATTCGTGTCCTTCGGGTAGCACACTTGCCAAAGGTCGGTGTCAGAAATTTTAGCAGCACTAATCCACCAAATGGTGTTTCTGAATATGGCTAGAAAGTTAGCATTCATGCCTCTATTGGGCAGGAGAAGCATTTTATTATGTACTAAATGACATATGACACATGCTTCCTGTCCAGAGATACAAAATGAGACATAGATCTGATCTTTCTTCTCACTCTGCTGGCAAACCCTATGCCTTTAAAATAAAAGGCATCTACTAGAAATGGTGTTTACCTTTTCCTACTCAATGGCACCTAGGAAACAAGAAAGACAGCTTTTTATAGGACAGTCATGTCCCACTTTGCTCACAGTCTGTTGCAATTCCTCACAATCCACCTTGTCACAACAGGAAGTAAGGTTATAAACATGTCACTTGCCCTGGGGACTACACCTGGGAAATGCTAGATATTTTCTTCTTTTCTTGGGAAAAAAAACAAGACTTTAACATTAACCCCATCCTCACCGTTAACACAAACAACAAGATTCATATAAATTTAGACAGTTCTAACATTTAAATTTTTGATTCATTTCTAAATGTGTTAATATTGATTCCCCAAATTACTTTCTTGAGTTTATGTAGCATATTTTCACATTTATATGGTAGCAGTTTGGCAATGAAATAAAAATTAGCAATTGTTACCATTGTTAATTATGAACATTTTTTGTTGTTGTTGTTGTTTTTGTTTTCTGTTTTGGTACCAGGGATTGAACCCAAGGGACACCTAACCATTGAGCAATATCTCCAGCCCTTTATTACATTTTATTTAGTAACATGGTCTCTCTGGATTGCTTCTGGCCTCGCTAATTTGCTGAGGCTGAGCTTTGAACTCATAATCATCCTGCCTCAGCCTCCCAAACCCCTGAGATTACAGGCTTGAGCAACCACGTGGCCGGCATGAAGAATCTTTAGTTTCACATATTTTCACCCAGAAACCTTGACCATTTTTATCACCTGCCATCTCCAATCTTATCTTCTGCAATAGAGTAATATAGGACAAACAAGAAAGAACAAGGGTAAAGAATTACTAATACTCTTTTGGATTTTATCTTATTTATTTTTGAATCTTTTTTAGAGTAACTAGTTGTCATTTTAAGATTAATGAATTGTATATTGGTTTTTCAATACACATGTAAGACCAAGGAAAAAAGAAACAGAAGAATGAAATAGGCAGGGGAGAAGGTGTTGCTGTGGGGAATGAAGAAAGATGGTAGAAGTAGAGGAAGATCCAGCTGTCTCTGTTTACTAAAGTGAGAAGGAAGCAGTTTTTCTCTGGTCACTGAGCCCAGTGGAATGTTCTAGTCATCCCTAGATTAAGTACATGCTTTAGTGATATAATCCCAAGCAAACATTTCCTTTCACTGTTGTTCTTTGTTAAATTTTAGTTTACTGAATATTGCTGAAACTTTGTAATCCACAAATACATATTTTTTTACAAGATGTAAGAAAGTTTTTCATAGAGCCAAATTTGTTGCCCTGAATTTGATGAAAACCTTACTGGAACCCACAATGAATGGCCCCAAAATGACTCTACAGTGCTTTAATTCCAAAACCATAGATCTGGCTGACCTAAACTGACCCAGTTCCGTTTTTCCTGGCCATGTCTTCAAATACTACTAGTTGTCTTGTGTCAGAGCTATTTCAAAAAATATTATTTTCCTTGTTACCCATACACTTCAATGTTTTTTTTTCATTTCCCAAGTGTTGCCATGAGGCTGGAGATTGTCAGTTATAAAATTCATAGGATGCTGGGATTATAAACTATGTATCTCCGATTCTTTCAAAAGCAACTGCTACATAGAACTCTGAGGTATCCAGATTTTCAGACTCAAAAATATCTAATATTTAACTTGGGTTTACATTTTCAATATATCCTTATTTTCCTCATTTTATCTAATCCAGTATCCAAAGACCTAACAAAAAGGTATTGTAAACATATTTATATGTAAAATGTGTCCCTTTTTCCATCAAATTAAATAAAACTTTATCCCAAATGTTTGTGTGTGTGTGTGTGTGTATTTATGTGTGTGTGTGTGTGTGTGAGAGAGAGAGAGAGAGAGAGAAGTAAACAGTAGACAGTGAGGTCAAACTGTGAGTGGTATTATAATCAAAATCACTTTGGGCTTCCTTGTTAGTCTCACAACAGTAACAGGCTGGGTAGTCTGAGAATGAGATAAGGACTTGGGAATCCTTACCTTGGCCAGGGTCCAGTCTCTTCTTCCAAGATGGTACCTTGAATGCTGTGTCCTCTGGAGGGGAAGGATGTGGTTCCTGCATAAGACAGAAGGTAAGAAGGCAACAACGGGCAAACCTCCACCAAGCCCTTCTAGGAGCACAGTGCCCATTCATGAGGGAGAAGCCCTTACGGCTTACCCTCCTCTCAAAGAGCAAACCTCCTCTCATGATTGCATTGCGTATTAAGTTTCAACATGAAATTTTGGAGGGATCCCAAAAATTCAAATATAACCATAATTATCACTTATTATCTTCTAATTGTGTCTCATATATTACTAATATTGTCTCAAATTGTTTCCTACAGCAAGAAGCTTTAGGATCACTAAAGATCCTAGTATGGTGTTAGGAAATTAGAGTATTTTTCTATGTGCTTTGTGAATGACTAAATAGTGCTAGAATAGACTTATTTTTAGCAACTAAAGTGACTTCCAAGTGTAAGCCAAATGTCATCTGGATGATACTTCTTAAAGATCAACATGCCATTGGAATAGGGATTGGATCTCCAGGGTATGGTTTGTGGGAAGTTCTAGCTCCTGAGACCTTGTCTGTTGATGACATCTGACACCATAACTCCTGTTTTAGATATACTATCATTTGATTACTTAGATCCCATAAAAAATTGTCCCAAGAAAACTTAAATATAGAAATCAGATTTCTTCCCTTGATTCACATACATGAAAATACACAAAGTCTATATATGCCTAGAAGATGTGGTAAGATCTTGAAGGGGAAGGTCACTTAGACTGCAACAATGCGAACTATGAAAAATTTACACTTAGTTGTCCCTCTTTCTAAAAGTCATTGGCCCCTTAGCATAGGGGATTTTTACTAGCTACAACGCTGGACTGTGCCCAAGCCCTCTGGTCACCATTTTTGTTGCCCTTCCTATGCCCTTCCCTTGCTTCTTCTTATTATCCCCTGCAGAATTATTCTTAAGGCTACAATTTTAAATATTATATAAAGTATATAAACTAAGCTTGAAGTTTCAAGTTAGAAACTCAATTCTAGGACCTTAGCTACACAAAGATTTGACTAGCAAATGTTCCATACTCTTGTTTTTCTTCTATAGAACTTCCTTCACTATCACTGTCTCCAGTTGTTAGAAAAAAAAACAGATTAAATGTTAAATAACACTTATTAATGCTATAAGAGATGATACCCAATTTTAAAAATATCATTTGCATCTTTAAAACAATGGAATCAAAGTGTCACAAAATCAGTGGATAAATCATCAAAGTATGTTGAAAATAGTTAAAAAATAAAGGGGAAAGTAATGCAAGCATGTCCAGGACAATCATTACTGCAAGGGAAGATGAGAGCTACCATTTCTTGAATACCATCATGTGTCAGACACTACCTTTTATACTGGGGTTGTTGAGTATTGCATAGGATCAAATACATGGATCTGAATAGGGGATTTCAACACACTTTCTAGTGGAAAGTTAAAATAATGAGATGTCTGAATTTTACAAGCAAAATCATCCAGTGAGTACTAATTCAGCTATTTATTTTATACTATTATATGTTTCCATTAAACTGTTTCATTTAAATGTATCCTCCTGCTACCTATAACATATTTGAAATGGGTTAGGATAAAGCAGAAAATAAAATCAGAGCCATATAAATGTAACTAGATCAGAGCAATAGTAACATAAGTAAAAATACAGAAATATAGGCCAAAGAATGTTGTACAGTTATTAAATATTCATGGAAAAGTGTTTCTAGGCTTGTTGCTTAGAAAATAAATAAGTTCATTTAGTTACAAAATGCACAAACTATATTATTAAAAACGAAATGTAATCATTAGAGAAATAAGGATCTTTTCCCACTTATTTCTGTAAAAAATCATTTTTATGGTTAATGTAGTTCATGGCCTCCCTAAAAATCTTCAACAATTAATGCAATAGCAGATTGTGCAAAAGAGCAGCTTGTGTACTTCATCAGTATATGAAAAGCATAACTCAATGGAAGAAATTCAGTGTATGAAGTAGAAAATGAGGCTAATAGACACACTTCCTGTTGCCAAAATCAAGAATAATATTGAAGTTGATAAATAGATTGCATGGTCCCATAAAGAAGATACTGGAAGACTTTGAGGGTATAGTCTCTAGCAAGACTTTAAATGCAGGTATTTGCTCAAGTTTTTAAGGGTCGGTATATATGTTTTTATACGAATGAATATGTTTAAATGATATAAAGTGTCCATAGTGTTTATCAGGAACATATAACTGTGACTATAATTTTTGTGCATTTTCATTCTAATTTCTTTAAGATTTGATATAAAGGTTACTTAGAGGTATGCTACAGGCCCCATCTCAATCCTCCATGTTTAAGAGTTTTGTCACTTTTTAAGAAGCTATTAAGAACACAGATATCAATCATGTGGATAGCATGTAGCTACATGCATAGATGACAGTGTTATACATACTCCATCCACAAGTTATAGATATTTATGGAGGAATCAAAAGTCAACTGAATTGTGGGTATAACTAACAAGTGAATATTAGGATAGATATAAATAAATGCATAAATGTAAGGGGAGAAACAGTAAAGAAGATGAAAATGACCCTTTTCGTAGTTCATTCACTATTTTGTTTGTAACAACATATTTCAAGATAATAGTTTGTAAAGAAAAGAGTTTTATTTAGCTTATAGTTTGAAGGCTGACAGTCCAAAATTGGACAGCCCCAAATGGGCTGAACAAATGTTCAGCCTCCCCTGAGGCCATGATTAATGGTGCCGGAATGACTGGGTACACTGGACAAAATATAGAATGGTGAGAAAGGAAGTCATAGATATTCCAGGACCAATTCTCCTTTATATCAATCTCTTCTCTCAGGGAACTGACTAGAGTTCCAAGAGAACTACTTTAGTACCTTTTGAGGGCAGTGTTCCCAAGGACTCCCCTCTCCCTGCAATAGGCTCCAACTCTTGAATGTTCTTTCACCTCAACATAGCCACACTGGGGACCAAGTGTCCAGCACATAAAACTTTGGGGGCAACTCAAACCACATTCAAACGGTAGCAATCCTGCATGAGATTAATTAATATATACTTTTTTAAAAAAGTAAACAAAAAGAAGGTCCTTACCGTTATCTGAAGTTCAAAGGGGATCAACAGAGTAGAATGGCAACTACAATTTGTAATATTAATATGGACTCCATAAAGAACACAAAACAAAAGAGATGAGCATTTTGCTTTGTTATAATATGTAGCAGGCACAAGTGGGGTATTGATTCCTGACTGGGTCCTACAATGTCAGAGGAACACTGACAAACCAGAGAGTTCAAAGGAGAATGATCATATTAATGAAAGAAGGCTGGATGTGCTGGAATTGAACATGCTTACGTCCAAGGAAGTGAAAATTTACAGATTGGGGAGAAATATAAGATTTTCAAATATGAGAAGAGAGGCCGTGAGGAAGCAAGATCACATGGCGTTCCTATGTCTAACTTTAATGTGGTGCTCCTAAGGCATAACAAATGTCTCTCCTCAGGATCTCAGCCAGGTTTCATGCACACTTTTTTTCTTGCTTTCACTCTCCAATCTTTTCACATCATTTTAGTTTTCTTCTCATTGCTATACCAAACTAGTTCCTAATAAGACTTTTATGCTAATAAATCTGAAAGATATATTTCACTTGTTACGAAACTTCCATGAAACCTGCCATCTTTATTTCTTCCAAGTCATTCAATTATTTCTAGCTGTTTTGAGTTTCATTCTCTACAATATTTAAATTAAAGTTCTGTGTTTTCTTATCATTTTCTGTTCTCACTGTAAGTGACAATTGGACGCCTCATAAACCTAGGTCTAAATCACATACCTCACCTCCAAATTCCAGATCTGTGTATATGATTGCCTAGACCCATTGTTTGTTATAAAAGATACTTCAAACACAACATATCTAAAATGAAACTTGGGGGGCTGGAGTTGTGGCTCAGCTGCAGAGCGCTCACCTAGTACATACGAGGCCCTGGGTTCGATCCTCAGCAACCACATAAAAATAAAATAAAGGTGTTATGCCCAACTACAACTAAAAATAAAATATTTTAAAAAATTAAACTAAGAGTTTCTTCTCCCATTCCTACCTTCCTCTAAAAGCTTACTATTCCACTAGTATTGCATGACTCAATGAAGAACAACAGTGATGATTCTTCTATACCAATAACATATAACCTTGAAACTTCCTCTTCCTCTCCATTCAAGATGAGTCAATCATCATGTTTTTAGATTTAATTTTCCAATTAGTTTTAAAATAATTCTACCTCTTACACGGTACCAGCACCATCATTCACCATCAGTCCCCACCATCATTCACCCACACTTTTTAATATATTAAAAATATATAATATATTTAGAAAAAAATATGTATATATAAATATGTCTGGAATAATAGATATGATAATAAATATGATAATCCCTGCATCTGCTGTTTATATCACTCACTTTGAATTGTTCTTCCTGTTTGTATTAATTTTCTATTGCTGCAAAAACACATTCCCACTAAGTTGGATGATTCAAACAGCAGTCACATTGATTTTACACTTGCTGTGGATCAGAGGTCTGGGCAAAGGATAGCTCAGCTTGTTTCCTTGCTCTGCCTCAAGCTCTGGACACAGCCCTAGAGAAGGATCTGTGTTCTAAGCTCATTCAGGTTGTTGACCTAAAACAGTTCCTGTAGGCAACGTTTGTTGTCATCCCACAGGAGCGCTACATTTGGTTTAAATAGAATAAAAACATGTGACCTTCTCCTCATGCCAACTCTCAAAATATTTGAAAGCCTTATTTTTCTAAATAGTCCCAAAAGTTTCACTTCTTCAGACTTAAAATTTCTCATTCCAACACCTAGTTGGCTTTCTTTCATCAACATCCTGGTGTTTTATTTGGGCTCTTTTCAGTCCCTTTTAAATTATAGACACCCAAACAGAAGTCAGTACCGCGTTTGTGGTTTGGTAGATATAAAACAGAGGTCCCTGTTTCCTTATTGCCTTTCCACCAAGGCTCAGTCCTAATTTGCAGCCTCCCTCCCTCTGTGCTTGTGGGCTCCAGTATCTCAGAAGCTACAGCACTGTGTGTTTAATGCTCCTTCTCTGTGAACTCTACCTGACTTTTCCTTCTGTTGTATTTGTTCCTCCAGCCAAAGAAAATTCTGCACTTAGGGGCTCATTTGATGAGACTGGGTTCACAGGTATATTCAGATATATTTCAAAATAATTTTTTTAAAGGCCCATACCTTTAATTACGTCATCAATGTCAATTTTCCAACTAAAGTAGCTTATTGATAGGTTCCAGGGATTAGGATGTGGACATTTTCAGGGGTCATTTTGCCTGCCACAATGGTCTATTTAATATCATCACTATGCTTCTAGAGACAAAATTTTCCTTACAGAGTAAACAAAACCCTATAATATATGAGCAAATGTACTTCTCCCACATTGTTATTACACTAGTCCCCTCATTTTCTTCAATATCATAAGGGCCTATATAGTTTTTCTGCCTCTGCTCTCCATGAGGACATTGTACCTACTGGTGTCTCCAATTAGAAAATTTTCCCTTTACTTCTTTTCTTGGATAGCTTCTATGTTTCCTTTTGCTCTTATCTGCAGACAGACTTCCTGACGAGAATACTTTCATGATGCAGTGCCTGGGAAAGAGCCTGTCACATGGTAGATGCTAAGTTTTCCTTCGTTCAGTGAATCTGACATGAAAAGTTAACTGGTAAATTTGTTCCAACATAGAACAGCTGCATTGAAATTCATGGATTTCCTATAACTGACTTTTCAATACTAATAATATATTATGATGATATATTACAGGTAACTTTTAACATAATACAAACATAATAATGATATTTTTAATCCTGTAAATGTTAGACTATGTCTTGTGTGTGTTATATGTGTATGTTTATGCATATGAATATGCATATTTAACACATTATCTATTTACTTACTTAGTTTTGCCTTATAATGTTAAATAGGAGTTTTTTTCTCTTTCTTTCTTAATTGAATACCCAAAGTTGCCAACCTTTGTAGCTTTGCAAGGGAGGTGGTAGACCACTATCAGTACTGAAGTAGAAGTGTCAAATAAGTTATGTGAACTTTGCCTAATGTGTGTTTTCTTGTCATACAAGCAAAGTACAGGGATTTGGGTAGGAAATGAAAGAAATATTTTTGAGAAAGTTTCGTAGTGTGCTGTGTGCCTCATACTATGTCCCTTGATAGTGGGAAGGGCAGAAGTTCCTTGGATAACTTCAGTGGGATCACTCAGATGACTTGTGGTATGTTTTATTATAATTGGAGGAACATAGTAGGGAGAAGTGTTATTAAAACTGCAGCAAGCTAAAAAGAAAGAAGCTGTTTAAAGTAATGATATCAGCAGAATAAGGAAAGAGGTAAGTAATGTGCAATCTTACAAGGGAACACAGGTACCTAGAGGGTCAAGAAGCTTCAGCAAAAAGAGGTACTCTTGCTTTTGTGTTAGTACTACATAAAAGAGGATAAGAGGGGAAATGGTGGGCTTCAACTGGGGGAGAGGGTTTTATGTGTATTCATTCAAGTATAGAGGGGAAACATTCAGTAATGGAAGAGTCTCCAAGTGTCCATGAGAAAGTCCAATTTAAAAATGTGCCACAACCAGCAATAACACCCTCTGCTTTAACACTGTCCAGTAAAGATTTTCCCTCTCTGACTCCAAACTTGGATGGGCTGAAACTTGAGTGTAAGCAGGGGAAGGAGTTGACAGGACAAGAAAAGAAGAAATCAATTGTGGGTAACTTTTCCACTTCAGAAAAGAGCTGACTACAAGTTGAACTGGGATGGGGAGAAAAAGAGGAGAAAATTTTGAATGAAATATGAAATGAATCTAAATGATTAAAGAAGTGAAATCTTTCAGGACTAAAATAATAGAAGGTCTTTTAAAAACCATCTAATAGTAGAAAAACTAAACTAATCACCAACCATTCAGTTCAGGGATGGAAGTGACAGAGAGAATAGAAGATGGAAGAAAAATTAAAATTATTTAGAAAGTGCATCCTTTGTATGACTCATTTCTTTTGAATGTTCATAAAATAGTTCAATCATTAATTATAACCATAAATATCAATATGAGTATGGAAAAATACTAGAACAGTTTAGTAATTTATAAATATTTGAAACTTGAAATAATTGCAATATTTGAGAGTTGAAATAAGTGCTCAATTTCTAATCATAGGAACAAAGATGCTAATTTTTGATTAATTGCTTTTGAATTTTGCAAATTAAAGCATATTTCAAAGACCAAAATTGACATATTTAACCCTTCCTTTTTTATTATGGAACATGGAAGCATATTATTAAGATAATAAAGGAAACGTCTGACATCCAGTTGTTTACTTTCTTAAGAAGTTGTTCGAGAGTTAAGTAATTGCAATAAGCAGACATGAATTGTTTCTTTAAGGATGACAGAAATCTCAGCTTAATTTTAAGTCCAAAAACCCTTTGGAGGTACCAAGAAGTTAACACAGTTCAGAGACAAGCAGCAAACGAGCTATCCTTCCTCAGTGCACCTTTAAATATTACTATACAGATATTGGTCAAATATGAAATTAAGACAATCAGTGACTTAATTATGGTCAGATGGAATTTAATAAAGAATAGTTGTATGTGTGTATGTGTGTGTGTGTGTGTGTGTGTGTGTGTGTATGACTGATAATCACATGGTTTAGATTTCTTCTTTATATTATACTGAAAATGTGAATTTTGATTAAATTAGTATAATAAAATGTTCTGGAGATTTAACAAGACTTCATAATAAGAGATTAATATTCTCTCTCTCTCTCTCTCTCTCTCTCTCTCTCTCTCTCTCTCTCTCTCTCTCTCCTCCCTCCCTCCCTCCCTCCCTCCCTCTCTTTCACCATTGCCCATAGACTGTTCATTTTTTTCTGCTATTTTGAAGTTTTAAAATGTCAATATGGACATGATCAATGCATGATAGATATATGCATGTATGGAAACAGCAGTGAGTCCCATTAATATGTACAATTATTTTGTGTTCATTATAAAAATAAATTATAAGTGTTTAACTACAAATAAATAAATAGCCAGGCACAGTGGCTCACACCTGTAATTCCAGAGGCTATGGAGGCTAAAGGCTACAAGGACGGTGAATTCAAAGCCAGCCTCAGCAAAAACAAGGCGCTAAGCAACTCTGTGAGACCCTGTCTCTAAATAAAATACAAAATAGGGCTGGGAACATGACTCAGTGGTCAGGTGCCCCTGAGTTCAATTTCTGGTACCCCAAAATAAGAATACAAATAAATTTTAAAATGGCAATCATATCTCAGTGCCATTGTTCAAGAAATTTGGAGGTGAAGTCATTAACTTATGTACTTAGATGCAGATAATTTCTGTAGGCTAAAATGGTTTAATTTTGCTCTCTCTCAAATATCAGGTGGTTTGAAGCTTGCTTCACAGCAGAGCTTTGGAGAAGTGACGGAACCTTGAGAAGGTGGGCCGAAGTGAGAGGTCCTGAGGTAACTGAGTGTATGTCTCTGAGGGTGGTGGTGGTGTGACCCATTTATGGCTCCTTCCTCAAGATTGTTATAAAAGGAACAGGTACAGACAAACCCAACTTTTTCTGCTTCTTGGTTCAAAGTGTAATGTGCTTGTTTCCCCCCACCACCACCACTATCCACAATTGCCATCAGCCATCCATCATCTGCCATGAAGTGATCTAGCACCGGAGCATCCCACACTACAGAGCCTACACTATGCTATTTGTACTTTAAAACTCCAGACCTGTAGCTAAATGAACACTTTTTCTTCATAAGTAATCTGTTTCAGGTAATTCATTGTAGTGACAAAGAACTGACTTATGTAGTGTCTTAAAGTCCAAAAATTCTATAGATACAAATATACATCAAAGTATAGACTAAAGCATTTAGGAAAAAAATAAACAGGCTCATAATGAATAAAAACTAAAAAGTAATTTATGCTGGAAGAAATATAAAAGGAAAGCCACAAAGTACTTGAAACATGTTGTAGAATTGCAGTATGTGAAGTTTGGTCTACATAAAACAGAAATTCCAACTGCCTGCATCTGCACATACACAATACCCACTTTGTAACTTTGTCAACTATCATATGTCAGCGGGACTTCTTCCAACTACATTGGACTGAACTATCGGAAAACCCTGTAAACAAATTCACTATGGTTCATACATTCAAAATTGTTAATTCTCAATAATGTGCTTGCAATTTTAATAAATAATTCTCATCCATCTTAAAAGAAAATAGAGGGTTGTAGCTTATTTTTCAGGAATGAAGACCTGCTTTTATTTTTTAGAAGTTAACACTAGAGACAGAGCTTAGTTATTCAAATTTGAATATCCTGTGTCTATTTGTATAATGCTTGGTAGTTGATCTCCACTGTGCAAAACCTCCCCAGGAAGTCACCGATGGACTTTAAAGACACATGTTCAAATTAAGGATTCAAAAAATGCTTCTGTTTTAAGTCAAATCTGTATTCATTTTTGACTCTTGAATGAAATCCTTCAGAAGTTCTAGTTTGACTCACAAACTGTATCTTTGCTTCTGGAAAGCATGTAGTAGGTATCTGCATATTTCCAAGTAATGAACAGAATTAGCAAAGTATAGATCAAAATCAAGACATGCAAATATTAAATGGCACATAAAATTTTATTTTTAATTAATTACTCAACTGTAATACATATTTTGCCAAATTAGAAAATTCAAAAATTTATTTGAAATATCCTGAAAGGGCACTCCTATCCTTTCTCTATTATCTCCCCAATTTTTTTCTCATTACCCTTGATCATCACTTTGCAGTATAATCTTAATAGGGAAACATTGATCGGATCCAATTGTCTTATTTTTCAGAGGATAAAATTATAGCTGGGTGACCATAAGTGATTTAACTTGAATTGATTGCAAAGTCAAATCTAAGACAAAGATGGTGAAAACCATGAAAAAAAAAATCTCACAATTGAGATTAGTCAAAAGTGCACTGGGTATTTAGTTGGGAGTTAAATTAATTTAGTTAAGTAGTTATCTGGCACTCAAATGTTTGAATCCTTCAGGAAGATATTTTCAGCAAAACTTGGCAAATCATTTTAAAAGCTAGAGCCCCCCAAAGTTAGATGGATTGGCTCACATGACGATGAGCTCCTGTACATTTGGCACATTCTTATAGATAATAAATTATGAAAACAAAGAATGTCTTGGATGTGATTATTGCTTTGAACTGAAAAATCTCCTGCAAAACTTTAAGACCCAGAGATGGTATCTCCTGACTCCTGCTCAGAGAATCCAAGAGAGAACTCCATTTCTGCCACTGACTAATTATTCTATCTGGAACAAAGCATATCTTTGTCCTCATCCAATTATTGTTATAATAATTTGATGTTGTATATGCAAAATCACAAGGATATGTGTACTATTACTATTCTTAAAATAGTATAGTGTGAAATTTACTGTTGTTAGTCACACAGCACTCTAAAAAATATATTGTAATTTTTAAATAATTGACATGTAATTTAAAACCCTTTTAGTTACTGGGCCCTATAAGAAAATAACAATAGCAACATCAAAGAATCCCTCATTCTCTCCTGGGAAATGAATTTTCAGGGCAAATATTTAGAGAATCTCTTCCAACCCTAGGAGTCTGTTTGATTCCTTCATGTAAATGAGTAAATTAACCTGTGTAGCTAATGGAAAGCAATAAAGTGGCAGAATATATATCATTATATTTACTTCACTGAACTTACTATTTTGGGATAGTGTTGGTAGTGTCTCAAGCATAAATTGGCATTACTAAACACTCTATCTTGTTAAGGGGAAGGGACAGTTACCTGTAAGTAAATATGATCCTGTTCTTCAGAAATTATAAAAAAGGACAGAGGAAGAAAAGGGAATTCTGACTCTTTAAGTAATACACGAGAAAGGGAGAGAGGGAGACCAAGAGAGGAGAGGGAGGAAGGGAGGGACAGAAAAGGAAAGGAAAGGGAAAAGAGAGAGAGGAAGAAAAGAAAAGGAAGGGATAGGAGAGGAAAGGAGAGGGAGGGGGGAGAAAGGGAGGGAGGAAGGAAGGGTGGGAGGAAGAAGAGAGAGATGCATTTGACAACTAGAGATCTTCAAAGGGCTCACTTTCACCAATGCATGAAATTCCGTGTTTGCTTTTCTCAGTGTTGTAATAACGGAACTCAACATGTAAGGATTCCCTCAAGTTGATTTGAAAGTAGTGATCTTTGTGAATGATCTTTAAAAGGAAAAGCATGATACATTCTGGCACCAGGAAGACCTTGCCAGGACGTATATTCAACATTTTACTTTCAAAGTAGGAAGTATTCATTACATCTAATTACCGGCACATCTTCATGCACAAACTTGTTCTTGAAAAAGCTGAATATTATTTCTGTCTGGTTCTACTTCAGTTGTTGCTCACAATATTGTCTTTCAAATTCACCTCTGACATATTGTAACTTAGTATGTTAATAGAGTATAACTAACTTCTTCTTTAAGAGTGGAACAAATACAAAAACTACACTTAGAAAATAATTACCAATTTTTTTTAATGGTAAATGCTTAGTGTAATGTGGGAAAATAAATAAAATTGATGAAACTTAAAAAAACCTCAAGATACACTATAGTTGCATCTTATAAAAGAACTAAGAAGAATTTTATCTTTAGAAAATGCTTAGAGTCATTAAAACTAAAGCTTTCTTATTTCTTACTTGGAGAGTGAGAGAAAAATGAAAAAAAATTGTATCAAACTTCCAGAGAATATACTCATGAATTTCACTATTATAAAACATGATAAAAATGCTATGCATACTGTGGCAAAATGACTTCTTAATAATTGCTTAGCTATTAAAGTTGAGTATCTAAAGATTCAACTTTTGTCACCCTCACTATTAAGCATGATTTTCCAACGTGTCATCAGTGTAAAACCACATACCCTAAAATCAAGATCTCAGAATCATGCTTCCTGCCTTGCAACACCCAAAGGCATGATTATCTAACACAGTTGGAACCACACCCTATTTAATATGTTGCTCCTGCTTACTTGAGATAGATTCCAGCTCTTTTTTCTCCTAAAGTTACCAGAGCAAAGATAAGAGTCAAACTCTAAAATTTTCAAGAACAGAGAAGTGACAGATTCCAATAAATGTGGGAAATAGATGACCTCCCTTATATAGAAAGAAGTGCACATGCATGTGCACACACACACACACACACACGCACACACACATACACACACACACTGATAGGAAACCAGCAATATTAGTACATTCAGATATTAACATACTTAGTTGATTAAGAATTGTTTTTTACTCTACATGAATGCTTCTTCTCCAAACACAATATGGACCAGTTCACACAGGTTTGTGTAGGTAATGCTATCTCAACATACACTACTACCATCAAGTGGTTCTTGAAGATGATAATGTGGGTCAACCTGCTAAGATTTCATAGTTTCACATTGTCTAGAATGTGTCCATATTGACCATTATCTTTACTTAACCCTACACTGTTCCTCTTTAAAATGACGTCAACATAAAATAGTAGAAGAGCAACAACTGTATAAACTTGCCTGAGACATTCTTTGACTTATTCATAGAAAAAAATGTTTATTGACCATGTACTACAAGCCAAACACTGATGTAAGCACTGTTACTGTCAGTGGGAAAAGCAGATGAAAATCTCTATTCTCATGGACCTTACATCTCGATGTAAGACAGACCAGGAACACTTTGTTACAGGCACAATTTGTAATTCCATAGAGTGTAATTGAGATCGTTTTTATTAGGCAGGTTAAAGTGGATAACTTTTGATTAGTGATTTGAAGAAAGTTTGTGGTTGTTCCTGCAGATTAACTTATGGAAACAGTTTCAGGTAGCAGAAACAGACAATGCAAAAGCCCTAAGGAGGTCATTGTACAGAACTTGTCAATGAGGAAATCATTGCAGAGGTCTGAGCATTGGAAAGACATTATCTGACTTATATATTTAGAAGATCATTCTGGCTGCTATAATGAGACTCTAGTGGGGAAAGATATAAGCAAAATTTCAAGCTGGAAGCAGTTAAGTAAAACAGGTAAAATGGAAAAATGACTTGAACTCAGATGGAAGAAGTGAAGGTAGTGAGAAATGGCAGGATTCCAGGAAACAAGTGGTCTTTGGGCCCTTAAAAAGAGCTTAATAGTTACAAAGTAAAACTTTGAATTATTAATTCAAACTGATTCATTCAATTGCATGAATGTAGTTGGAAAACTAAAGCTTCATTTTTGCTCTATAATTAAATCATTAAACATCCTCAATAGGATAGAAATTCCTTGTCTTCAGAATGAGAAATATTTTTTTATGTAAACCAATTTCCCAGTAACTCCTATGTAGTAGGCACAGTGCCACCCACCGAGGGTATAACAAGATAAACCAGAAGTGGACCCTGCATGATTTAGTAGAGAACAAAAGTGATTTGAGCAACCAAGAACAATAGAGAGATGAACTGGAAGACTGAGGAGGATACTTTGATACATAAAGAGAAGCAGAGGATTCATGATTGACAGGAAAGCCACAAAGGGGAATTTAAGAACATCTTGGGGCTCTGATACTTGTAAAAAAAAAAAAGTTTTGAAAGATGAATATTATTCTTCACAATGATCCTCACATTTCCAAAAGAAATGGGAATATGAACACAACACAAAATCATGCTCTTGAAAGTACTTTTAAGACGAGTGTAAGTAGTTTAGTGATTAAAGCACAAGTGGTTGGAAGAGAGCTCTCTATGGGTTTTATATGTTTCTGCATTATCAAGAAATGGAGGCAATAATTGTTCTTATATCAGAACTACTTTCTCAAGAATCTTTCTAAATAAATAAATTTTGAAACTATATATATTGACTCTGCTCAGAACAAATTGTGAGTTTGTGTGCAGCACTGGGGGAGAATAAAGAATGTTTTCTGTGTAGTGTCCAGTATAAAAGATTCATATTCCCCATGTTCAAAGTACAGCAGTAATTCTGCATGCTTGTTCTGTATGACGTATCCACCTGGGTCATCTTCGTCATGACCCCATGAGATGTGGAGGGAGACAAGAAACCAAAGCATAGGTTAAACCCATGATGCTTACTATACTGTGTCTCAAATGCTTCATCTCACTGTAAAGTTAGGGAAGAATCCACATGATGACCCTCACTTCTGAAATCAACTGTAGAGATTAGGAGTCCAACATACCAACTGTTAGTTTGGACAGTTTTCTAGAAAGACTCATATAATTCACAGAAATATTATTATACTCACAATTGTAATTTATTGCAGCAAAAGAATGCAGATTAAAATCAGCCAAGAGAAGGCATGCCTGGGACAGAGTTCAGGAGAATTCTAAGCATGGACACTTGTGTTAGTCAGCTTTTTTTCACTGTGACCAAAATACTTGACAAGACAAGAACAACTCAGAGGAGGAGATTTTTTATTTTGAGCTCATGAGTTGTAGAGTCCTTGATCCAGAGTTGGTTGACTTCATCCTTCTTGCCCTGAAGAGTGGCAGAACATCATGGTGGAAAGGTATGGGGGAGGAAAGCTGCTCAGCTCATGGCAGACAGGAAGGAGAGAGAGAGAGAGAGGCCAGTAATAAAATATGATCCCCAAGGGTGCACCCACAGTGACCTATTCCTTGAGCCATGCCTCACCTGCCTACAGTTACCACCCAGTGATCCATTTTAATCAATAATCCGTTGAATGGATTAATATGCTCATTAAGTTACAGATCTTATAATCTAATTATTTCACTTCTGAACATTGATATTTTGGATATCCTGTTTGTAGTTCATGAGTTTTTCATGGAACACATTATATTCAGACCATAACAAACCTCCTGAGATTATTTCCCTGTGGATCAACAGTGTCCTCTTCTGATATTGATGTGAAGTAGTATGTAATGAGTGTTGTCCACCAAAGAAGTACACCTGAACCTTGACATTCACAGTCCTCATTGGGGCTCCATCACATAGGTCTGGTTGCTCAGGCCCTCTGGAAGTCTGTCTACAGAAACATGGCCCAAAAGCTCCCACTGTAAATCACATTGTTAGACTAATATCTGGCATGAGTACCCCAGATAAATGAAGACATATTAATCTGGTTGTACATTCCAAGGGTTTAGAGATTATCTCCCAGGAGCCGAGGGCCAAGCCAGACATCTCTTTGAGCAAGGTTACATTCTTTACCACACACACTCGCCTCAGAGTCTCATGTTTTCTGATAACAGCCATGAAAATGTGTCAGGATACGTGTTAGCTGGCAATCAGGGCAAAATCTCAGACCTTTCATAGTTCTTAACGGAACTGTCAAAAGAGATTTCCTGGATAATATGCCTAGAAATGAAGGTAAACAGAAAACACATCATGGGTTCTTTTCATGCTTAACTAAGAGGCTGAACTATATTCATTAGCTTATTAAGATTATATGTTTTTGAGATGCCATTTCACATTAGAAAAATGATTTTTCTTAAGCATCATTTAACACCCCATATATAAAGGCAATGACCGTAAGTGGTTAGAATGATTCAAATTTAGGAATTTTCAGAGAACGTGTTCTGGAAAATAGAGGGTAAAAGCATTAAGAATGTTCGAAAGAAAGAGATTTATCAATGATCCAGATTGTAATAGATGGATCAGAGAGTCATACAGAGAAACCTGCTAATGTTAGGAAAGAAAAAGAAGATTCCGGGGTAATAGAAGACAAATAATGGTGCCAAGAAAGAAGAGTAATCTGAAATGGCAGAAAATATAATAAAAAATTGATTTGCTAGAATTTAAATTTTATGAGTGGTTCAGTCAAATGAATAACAAGGTTCAGGGTCTAACTCATGAGGGTGGTTTGTTAAGATTGATAATAATGGGGCTAGTGTTGTGGCTTAGTGGTAGAGCACTTGCCTAGCATGCACGAGGCACTGGGTTCGATCCTCAGCACTACATAAATGTAAAATAAAGATTTTTTTTAAAAAAAGATTGATGATAAGTAAAATATTAGGCCGCAGATCACAGTAAATTTGGAACTAGGATGAACCAAGTTTAAAGACATTCAAGTCACTAAAGAGATAGGAGTCATCATCGTGAAAAAAAGTGAAAAGAACATATGCTGGAAGACAAAATTCTACATGAATTGGGGAAAGGGAAGTCAGTAAAGAATAACTTCCTGGATGGGAAAAAAAGTGTCATAGTATGTCTAGAACCTTAAAGAAGGAATGAAAGAAAGGAAATCATTCTCAGTAGAGAGTAAGTAAGGACACTTCTACTTCCCATGGCTTACATGGAAGATTTAACAAAATTGATTTGAGTGTGTTTCAAGGGACAATTCTTTTTTTTTTTGATTTATTTTTATTTCTTCTAATTTGTTATACAGCAGAATGTATTTCAATTCATAGTACACATATAGAGCACAATTTTTTACCTCTCTGGTTGTACACAAAGTAGAGTCACACCATTCATGTCTTCATACATGTACTTGGGGTAATGATGTCAAGGGACAATTCTTAAAAATACAAAAGATCCAGGTTTTAAAATAGAAAAAGAGTAAATGAATAAAAAGGATATTGGGAATTCTTTTAAGAAAGTAAAGACAGAAATATTTGCCAACAATAAACATGATTTGAAGGACAGACAGTGGTCCTCAATGATGTTAATTTGGGGGTCAATTTGATTGAGCCACAGGTTACTCAGATATTTGGCTAAATATTTTTTTCTGAATATTACTTTGCAGGTGTTTTTGAATAAGATTAACATTTGAATAGGTAGACTGAGTAAAAAAGGTTGCCCTCCCTAATGTGGGTGGTCTTCATTGAATGTGTTGAAGAAGAATAAAACAAAAGGCTCTGAAAGGGAGGAAACCCCTCTCCCTGTTTGATTATCTTTGATCCTAGATATCAGTCTTCTGCCTTCAGACACATGTTCACACTGGAATTGTACCCTCAGTTTTTATGGGTCTCAAACTTGCTAGCTGCAGATCCTGGAACTTCTCCTATTAGTTGTATTGCCATGAAAAAGGGGAAACTAATGCAAACAAAAAGATGTCTTAATGGGGAGGGGCAGGAGAGGGACAGGCTGAAAAAAGCAGGACATAAAAGAAAATAATGGACATGGGATTACATACCTATGTGGCTTCAAGAATGAGAGGAATAATGCATTTGACTTTCTCCATGTTTTTAAAGTCACAAAGCATAGTCCCAGTTGCAGACTAAGTCCTACTGAGTTATCAGAATTTAAACTTTGCCAAAGTTATAAATAGTATAGGTCTAGCATTTCCTCTTAGGAGTTGCTAAAAGGATGAACTAGTTCCTGGATGTTGTCTCCTGCTGGAATTACCTGATTTAAACATCTGCAGTGATTTTAGAGGAGTCTGGTAGAAGGCCACATATTTCCTCTGGGCAATGGGAGAATCTGTTTTATAAGGCAAAGTCACTGCAATTAGAAGCATGTGCATAGCTTGACTTATTGAAGATTTCAGCAACATAATCATTCTACCTGAAATAGTCAGACTGAAGAGGAACTCTGATTAAGTGGGAAAACAGATTGAAAGGAGACAAAATTCTAGATTTTCTTAGGTGGGCTAAGACTATGGAAACTGAAAAATGCATCTAAGTTCTCGTGTGTTTTCCTTCTCTTTCTACTTGTATTTGAGAGCCATAATGTGGTTTTGTGAATTATGTGACTGTGTTAATCACAGAAGTGTGATTCCCTAAGGAGACCAGGGTTTAGGCAAAAACAGATAGTTAGGCATCAGGATAACCTCAAAGTGACATCGATTCATTTTCAATTAACAAATTGTCTCTAAGGATTTGACATTCCTGAGTACATCAAGAGGTTCAAGTACTGTAATGGCCTTCCAGAGAGAGAAAAGAGCAATGGAAAAGATTGAGAACTAACATTTAATGGAGTTCTTAACATTTCTTACACTATAAACTTCTGGTAAATCCTATGATCTTCTTAGAAGGATATACATAAAATGTAGGGGATTAGAAAAGAAAAAGAATTTTCAAATGCATTATAATTATCAAAATATATTTTTCAGATGTAATGTTCTAGTATGTGTACTTCTTAATTAAGAAATTAAATGATAATATATAAGGGAAGGTTTAATAACTACCATGATTTTCAAGTATTTGTAAACAGAAGAAATATTTTGAGACAAAGTGAAATGTAAGTGTCTGTGATTTGTGTGGTTAACAAAAATTACAGGTACAACTGTTTAGAAAGGTTTTTAGACTACACTTATGAGTAAAATAAGAGATAAATTTCATTTAAAGGTTAGGAAAAAACAGATATAATCTTGCCTATGTAACATATGAATTACCTGAAATCTATGCACCTGCATCCAAAAAGTTAAAAACAAAATGATTAAATGGAACCAATTTTGTGCCAAATGTTGGGCTATTGAAGATATAATAAATGACTGAGAGCTTATTATGGCTTTAGGAAGATTGAAATCTAGAAAACTAACTTAATCACAAATGATAATAAGGAATAAGACATTTATTTTGTAATATTAAAGCACAAACATTATATGGCCCAGAATTTCTATTTGTATATAGAGTCAAGACTCTGCACCTAGGAAATTAGAGACAAAATACTGATTTTGTATAATAATAAAAACAGGAATGAGGAATATGACATCCATGATATAAAATTAACAATAGGAATAATGAATAAGACAATAGTCTTGTAATAAGGAATAAGATACTGACCCCTATAAAATTAAGAACAAGAAAATTATGTGGTCCAGATTTGTATTTGGATATATCTTCAAGGCTCTGGACCTAGGGAAAATTTCATAGACTTGCAAGGAAGACAATTTTGTTATGACATTTTTCTTAGTAAATGTATGCAATTATAAACAACCTAATTGTTCCTAAAAAAATAAAATAAAGATTTACATAAAGTTAGGTTTGGTAATAAACTGAAATATTATAAAATAGACAAATGGTATGATGTTGGCTATAAACTAGTTTTGATAGTGATGTGGGCATTGATATCAAAAGACATATCTATAATTTTCATGCAGATATAAAGATTAATGGTTATAGCTATGGAACTCATGGGGAAATTTCAAAAAGAAAAGAAAAGGAAACATAAAGCAGGAGGAAGTCATATACTATAGAATTACTATGGTTTAAATAAGGTTGGTATGCATCCCACAAAAGTCTATGTGTTGGAGGCTTGCTCCAACATACGGAGTGTTGAGAAGTCGTGGGAACTTAAGAGATGGAGCCTAGTGACAGATTGCACAATGGCCCTTTTCCTCCCTGTTGCCATGCAATCTCTCACTCTCACTTCCATTTCTACCCTGTTGCCATCTACCATGATGTGATGCAGCTGAGGGGAACCTCGCCAGAACTGGTTCTATGCACCCAAAACTGAAATAAATATAACTTCTTTTTTAAATAAACACTCAACATTGGGTATTTAATTATAATAACTGAAGAAGAACTAGTACAGAAAACTGATACTAGGAAAGGGGCCATTATTATAATTCTATCTGAAAATGTGGAAATGATTTTTGGAACTGGTTGATAGACAGAGGCTGGAAGAGATTGATGGAGTAAGATAAAAAATGGTCTTTAAATTCTGTAAGTAGAGCCTAATTGGCCATTCCGGTGAGTGCTCAGAAATACTAAGAGACTAGGCAACTGGGCTCAGATGAAGATGAGAATCAATTGAAAATCAACGTAAAGGTCATCCTTGTTACCTGGTTGTAAAGAACTTTGTTCTACTGTGTCCAGACCTTTGAGCTAAATTTAAAAGTGATGAGCTAAGCTATTTATCAAAAGAAATTTCTAAACAACATTTAGGCTATGGCATGGGTGGTATTGGCCATTTTCAGTCAGATTTATAGAGAGATTCAGAAGCAAAAGGGTACAGCAGAAAGAACGAAAAAATTTGCAGTCTGATCTGGGAAGGACAAAGCTTGTCAGGGTGTGGAGAAACTTCCACTTGCTAAGGAGATTAGTGTGGATAAAAGGGAGCCCTGTGACAACTGACAAGACAACAGGACAAAGGCTTTGAGGGCACTTCAGAAATCTTTGAGGCTGTGCCTCCCATCACAGGCTCAGAGGCCTAGAAGGGCAGAATCATTTCATGGATCACTGGACTCTTTTCAGGGTTCACTGCCCCGGGCAGTCCTAGGCTTTCTGCACTGAGTTTTGGTCTTACCTTGAGCCAATTACTCCTTTCTACTTGCCTATTTCTCTATCTTTGAAACAGATATGCCTATTCTATCCTTGTCCTGTCATTGTATCGTGGAAGTGTACAACTTATGTCTTGAGGCTCACAGCTCAGAATAGTTTGCCTGAGTCTCAGGTGGGACTTTATATTTGGACGTTTGAGTGATGCTGGAGTTAGCTGAGACTTTGGGACTGTGGAGATGGAATTATAGTACTTTGCACTGTGAGAAGAAATTGAACCTTGAACAACCTGGGTGGCGGTTCCAGTGTGGTTTGAATGTGTCTTCCAACAGTTCAGGTCTTACAAGATTGGTTCCCAGTGTGGTGCTTTGGAAAGTTCATGAGGCACAGCTAGTGGGTCACAAGATTGATCCTTTCTGCCTCCCTCTGGCTTCCTGTCACATATGTATGTGATCTTTCCCATTCAAACACACTTCCACCATGATACATCTGCTACAACCTCATATAGCCAAAGGGGGCCCTAACAGATTCAACACTCATTTTCTTCTTCTAAAACTGTGAGCCAAGTGAACCTTTTTTTCTTTATAAGTACCCAAACTGTAGGTATTTTGTTATCATAATGTGAAAACTGACTCATACCAGGATTCATTTATGTAATTGAAAAAAAATGCAAATCAAAACAATGCTGTTTATTTCTTATTGAATCTACACACATACATTCCTAAAAGTAAGAATGGGAGAATACACATTAACTTAAGATAGCTGTTTTCTTGTGGAATGATGATATTAGTAATATCTACAAAAGCAGTGTAACAAAATATAAATAAGTGTTTTTAGAGGTATAAAATTATAGCTGGGTGTTGTGGTGCATGCCTGTAATCCCGGCTGCTCTGGAAGCTGAAGCAAGAGGATCTTGAGTTCAAAGCCAGCCTCAGCAAAAGCAAGGTACTAAGCAACTCAGTGAGAACCTGTCTCTAAATAAAATACAAAATAGGGCTGGGAATGTGGCTCAGTGGTTGAGTGACCCTGAGTTCAATCCCCAGCACCAAAAAAAAAAGAAAAAAAAAAAGAATATGCAATCTTGTTTTAAGACCTAAAGAATAGATGGAACGAAACAATGTAAAAGTTTTGATGATTTTAAAAATTAATAAAGAGAAAAAGAAACTCTTCCCCAGTGAACCTTTCCAGTGATGTGTCTAGAAACTTTCATAGGCAGAACCCATAATACTTTAGAGCATTTTCACAGTCAACTATGATTTTGAGGCATCACAATACTCCCTCAAAATGCAAGCACTAATGGTACTTAAATGATCTGTCTTCAAACAGTATGAGTCCAACTAAGGATTATACGTTGAAATGATTAAAAATAATAATAGAATTTTATCTTTGTTATCTGCTTTGCACTTGATACCTTCCCAGCACAATGTATAATTAAGTTTCAAACAAAAGTTTATACAGCCTAAGAAACAAATAGTTGGATATCAACATTGGTATCTATAATAGTTGAGAGTAATCCTGTAATTTACTAGCCTATCCTTGGTTTGTGTCTTTGATTTTAGGGTTTAAAATGCAGTGTAACTTTCTTAAAAGAAAACTATGCAAAAATATATTACAAATTTTGATGCATAACATGTAATTATTGAGAAATTTTTATCTCATCATCAAATGTCAATCAAGCAAAGATACAAATGAACTGACTACAATAAGTCTTGGTACTGATGTCCTTCAGGCAGATCTTATAACAGTATTCTTTGCATGTCTCCTGGTACACCAGAACCATTTCTTACTATAATTTGAAGATTCGTGCATTTTTTTCAATTAATATTGATGTTATTGTGTGATATCTTTGAGTCAGCTACAGGTACCTGTGGTTAATTGTCTTACAATTTATCCCTTTTTCATTCTTAGCAAATCTCCATTCTCTTTTCTTCTTGCAAAGTAATTCAAATTCAGAAGCATGTGCCTTCAGGCTTATCAATTTAAATTATGAATTCATTTGGACTCCTATGTTCAGAGATTAGAGTGAAAAAAAAGTTAACAGAAAACAATAAGTCTTAAAAATAGCTTATAAAATACAGTTTATTAGAAGAAAAAGCAAGAGGGTTATTTTTAATTAAAATATTATTTTCCCTAAATTCTCAATGGAGACTGTCCTATTGGAGGAAGTTTACAAAATAAAGTTGTTGTTGTTGTTGTTTTTTCTTCTCTAGAGAAGAGTCAGTCAACAAGAAGATATCAAAATTAATTTGCATACTTCTCAGATGTTTCCATCAAAGCTCCATATGGCCTGTAATTCTAATGGAGGAAATTGTCTTCTCTTAACTGGCTGAATGATTCTTTTTTGTTTTATTCAAGTGTCAGAATGTGGCAGTGTGCTATATTCAGAATAGTAAGGCCAAGTATAGAAATAGTATTATTCTTGCTGTCCAAAGGAAATTATAGAAGAGTCATGGAATTTAAAAAAAGAAAATGTGATCGTATTATTTTTATGTATCTTCTGCCTAATCACTGAAAATTATAATTGTTTAAAACAACACTGAAAAATGTGTTGGATAATACAAGAAATACATAAAGCTATGAATGGTCTTCCCATGAATGTTGGTAGCACTGACTGCTCATTCCACTTTTTGATGAGAACATACTTCCTTGGGTCTTATTATTATTTGTTTCTATGCTTTCATTATCTATCTGCATTATATGCAGTTTATTTAAAGGAATCTATTCAAATTTGAGTATTTTGTATCATTCATGGGCATAATAAAGTATTCTCAATATACTTTTTGTTATTTCTAAGATAATGTCAGAAAAATAATCTTAAGTTAATAAAATACTAGGCTCCATTAAAAGAGTCAAGCTCTTGATAACCTTAAGTAGTAAAATTATTTAGCCATCGTTTTCTTAGGGCACACTGTTTTCTGGGGAATATTGTCCTAGTAGATGTTAATACAGAGAGCTCTGAATCAAAGTGTTCATTGGCAAATAAGGTTAGGAATGTTGATTTTTCCCTTCTAGAAGATTTACAATGACCTTAGATTCCAAGAAACCTTAAAGTAAAACAAAACCAAAACAAAAAAAAAAACCCTCAAAGATGTTCGAGATGGAATAATTTTAAAAGATATTGAATGTCTTATATGTGTGCTATAATTTGGATCTCAGTCCCAAAGACCCATGAGTTCCATGAAATCTTGATCCTCAGCTTTGTGCTTTCAGCCCAAACAAATAGAGTTAAAGAGCATGGAAGATGACATAAGGGGACATACAGCCAGACCTGGAAGTTGAGGGGTTCACTTTTCTATTGGTTATATGAACCAGAACTCAGACACCTTGTTCCACTTAGACACAAGAGGATTGGAAATTGAAGATTACTGTGAGTTAAGAAAGTGAAGAGACCTAATAATATATTTGTAAATATTTTATGAAAATGTATTTGTGCTGATTCTTTATATTATGGTTCCAACAGTCCTTAAAATTTAAATATTGTCTTTGAAAAGTGAAAGTGTATCAAACATTTGCAATTCAAACTTCAAGCAAAAAATTATCTTTGGGTCTGATTGAAAAACTCTCTTGGGCTGGGGATGTGGCTCAAGCGGTAGCGCACTCGCCTGGCGTGTGTATGGCCCGGGTTCGATCCTCAGCACCACATGCAAACAAAGATGTTGTGTCCGCTGAAAACTAAAAAATAAATATTTTTTAAAAATTTCTCTCTCTCTCTCTCTCTCTCTCTCTCTATCTTTAAAAAAATTTTAAAAAAAGAAAGACTTTCTTATCAAATTTTAAGATTGTGGGGACACAGCAATTACAGGAGCTTTAATTTTAATATCCTTTTAATAAAGTCTCTAATCTAAAATGCCCAACAGAATTTCCCTACAAGTATGTGATAAATCATTACAGTTCTAATCATAGTAATAGCTGATATTTGGAAAAAATTAATTTAGAATCAGCATATGTAATAACTATTGATAATTATATGGTTACATATGTACAAGGTGATATACCATGTGGATATACATATGCATGGGCAATATATTCAAGTGGATAATCATAATATATTGTTTTATGAGTGAGCAATTCATCCTTGTTCTCTCTATACTTTATATTTCCCTCATCTCGTTGATAGACTCATTTGATATTTTAAATGTGATTATTTCTATTTTGGTTTTGCTACAGCTCTACTTCCTATCTACCGCCTTCATTTAAACCTAATATTCAATGTTTACTCTCTGAATAAGCCTGTCTTACCATCTGTATGCTCCCTCAGCTTTCTCATCTACTCTTATGTCTATGGAAACGATTCCTCACCTTTCACTCTAGCGTGCTCACCTTCCAAAGGCTAGGCCTCAGGTTTCCACAGAATGCTGAACATTATCACCTGAGGCCTCCACAGCAAGCGCAAACTTAGCATGATCCAAGCAAACTCTTCCTTTCTAGTCTCCTAGCTTCTCCTTCTGGTCCATTTCTTCCAAAGATGCCTCTTTGGTTTCATTCTCCCAGCAGATCTTGATCCTACGTGACTTCTCCCCTGGAAGCTGTGTTCATACAATTGGAAAGACTGGGGAGTTTCCATCCACTATCTTTTTCCGTCCCACTTCATCCACAGTGTTTATTACAAATTCTTATAAATTTTTGTTGTTGGTGGAGGTGTTGTTCTTTTGGTTTTTTGGTTTTTTTTTTGCCTACAGACTTTTCTGTTTAACCTAGTAAAATCACAAAGCCTAAAGCACCAGTGCCACCAGTTTGCAAATTACCAAATCTCTTTTTAAAACTGTTCAATCACCTCTGTAGACACAATCAAGAATTAAAGTCCTCTTTAAGTAGGGCTTCATCTCCCATTCCAGCTTCTAACACAATCCTTCCAATGAATATTCTATACTCCAGTTATGCTTGGTGACAAATGTGCCCCATCATTTTCTTTTTCTTTTTTTTTTTGAGATATTAATCATGCTTCACCTGTTTCCAGGAATCCCTGCTACATCTTTCTCCCTCCCAGATGACATGTCAGAATTCTATTTATCCCTAAAGACCACCTGTTCAAATTTCACCTCCTTTGGATTGGATTTCTCCTTTCTAATCCTCTCAACCATCTTTTTTTTTATTTAAAAAAAAAAAGCTATATAATGGCAAGTCATTTATTCTGGCTTTTATTTCAGACACAATGCCCCAATTATATCCATCATATTCTACTAGAGTGATTCTTTTTCTATTTGCACCTGGGACATAAACAAAAAACCTTGAACACAGTAGTTATTTAGTAAATGTTGGGTAAATTTACAAATCTTTTACTTTATTCACCCAAATTATGATATCCCAAGCTGGAATTTCATTTTAGAAACTTTGAACAAAACTGTGATATATTTAGCTAAGCAAGCAATAGAAACTTTCTCAACCACTTTAAATTATACAAAGAATGTTTAAGAATCAGAGAAGAAATTTAATGAATGAAACAAATTGAAAGAGTACCAAGTATACATATCTAAAAGGCAGAAAATGTACAGAAAAACATCTTTACTTTTTTCTATGTATCTGGAAATGTGCTACCTCTAGTTTTTCAATATAACCAAGACAGAGATTAGATTGGTTTTACTATATGCAAAAGTCAGAGAACCTATTTCTGTTTCATTCATTTTTTTAAAAAAAATTAGTTGTTGATAGACCTTTATTTTATTTATTTATATGTGGTGCTGAGAATTGAACCCAGCTAATTAGAGTAGCTTCACACATGCTAGGCAAGTCACTACTGCTGAGCTACATTTTTTTTTAAAAGCTAATATCAGTCTTGCTGCCCCAAAACCTGTGCTGTTTAGGGTCAGGAATTTATTTAGAATCTTGAAACTTTATAACTAATATTAGATATATTCCCTAAATTAGCATTTGTGACTAAGTTGCCTATATCTAGAATGAAAATAGCATGCTTCCATTCCAAAGATCTAGAAGCTCCAAAGGGTTGAAATTTTTAGATAATTATGATGATGAACAGCTGACAGTGGTAAGAGAGGGTAGGTAATGGTTGCAGTTCATAGATGACTCCTCAATTAAACTTTGATATATTTGAACAAATAAAAAAAGCATTTGGTTTTTCTTAACAATACTTGAGTTTGAATGAATAACTCATTCTTTATGGATAAGATCCTGCCTCATGATAGTTTATGTGATTGGAGCATGACTTACAGCTGGATCCATAAATATACTGTTCAAAAGTGAACACACTGCAAAAGCAACAGAAATATTGTTTAAAATTGCAAATAAAAAACTCTAAATAACAGTGCCAAATCTATTATGAAATGATTATAGGAAAACCACAGAATTAACCCTACTACATTTGATATCTTACACCTGAGGGCAGGAGGATAAAAATTAAGTAAAAAAAAACTTAGATTTATTATCATAGAGAAGTATATTTGAAAAAAAGTTTAAGATTAATTGATCTGTCAAAGCAGATAAATTTATACTTCTCCTAAAACTTATAATGGTCAAGCTATTCTAGTTTTCTAAAATTCAGGAGATTTAGTAAAGCTCACTAGTACTTAGTCTTGGACTTAACCTATTTCTTAGCATAAATTGTCCAAGGCATGTCCATCTCATTTCATTCCTTTTAAAGCAGAAAGAAGAAAAAGAAGAAAACAGAAAGAAAAAAAAATTCTGTATCACTTTAATCTACTTTGGAAAGCACTTCAAACAAAAATAAAATATTACTTAGAATTTTCTCAAAGCCTCCCTTTACTTGTCTAGATTTTTAAAATGTGTGCACATTTTCCTGAAACTTCTTTATCTTACATTAAAAAACAAAGGTATAGAATATTCTGTAATATTCCCCTTTCCCACTGAAGACACATACAAGAGAGGACAGTCAAAATTTGTATAATATATATTTACAACATGAATTTGGAATCATTTTTTAAACATCCTTTCTCCAAAAGTGGATTTTGAAAGGTCTCCAATGCTTTCTTTAATGGACTGGATAAACCAAAGTAAAGAAATTAATTGCTAATTCTCTTTCTTTCTCTATAAAGTCCATTAATAATTCAGGGTTCAGGGACTGTACAAAACACATTATGTAAAGGACTGAAGATCAGAACATTCCATACGTAATGATCCAACAAATATTTCTTTCTCAGGGCTGAAATAGCTCAAGTGTAAATTGCCTATTTTTTGAAGACAGGCTGAAGGAAGAACTTGATCTATCTATCAGTTTTGAAGCATGCCCTGGAGCACAAACACAAAGAGAGCCCATCTCTGCTAGGGGATTGAGGTCTCTGTCACACCTGGATATGGGCCTGACAAAGCTTCAAAGAGTGACAGGAACTGCATTCAGGTTGCAGAAATGATGAGCGGAATCCATAAAGAAAATTTGTTTAAGTCTTTTTTTTTTTTTTTTTTTAAATTGCTCACCAAAGTTCTAAAGACCTCCGTGATTCTCTCACATGCCTGAGGCCTGGGAGAACAGTTTTTTTACTGCATTTTAATTAAAATCTTGTACATTTTATGAGCAAAATAGGAAAAAATGTGACAGGTGATTTCCCTTCCTTTTTCTGTCCTTATCATCTGTGAATGTGATTTTTGTGTCAACATTGTATGGGTTTCTTATCACTGAAAATTGATCTCTGGGTGGAGGAAATATAGATGCTGGATTTTCATTGAAAAATGTCCTGAATTCTTAAAATTAAAACCCAGGAGTCAAACAAGAAAATAAATGTTTCTAAGCATTCATCAAAGATTTGGCTATAGAGAACTGATATATTCAGTAAGGTATAGAACTGGTTTTATGACTCTGGTGGCTAATTGAGGCCATGATAAAATTTCTTAAATTTGACATCTTTGGAGGCCTTACCTCTCTGTGTGTAGTCATTGCTCAGGAATTAGTATCTGCTGTGATCCTCCTAAGAATATGCCATCATAGGAAACAAAGCAAGATGTACCCTAGTGAAAAAAATAACCAGGCAAAACGGGATAAGCTGGGTTCCGTGGCTCATGCCTGTAGTCCCAGTGGTTCAAGAGGCTAAAGCAAGAGGATAAGAGTTCAAAACCAGTCTCAGCAAAAGTGAGGCACTAAGCAACTCAGTGAGACCCTGTCTCTAAATAAAATACAAAATAGGCTTGGGGATATGGCTTAGTGATCCAGTGCCCCCGAGTTCAATCCCCAGTACCCAAAAATAATGGTATAGGTCATACACACACAAAAATCATTACTAAACCATATTTGCATATACAGCCAGAAGAGGAATCCGAATTTTTTTTAATGACTAAAATCTTATAGTTGTGTCTTGAAGCTTATAAACTTGAAGCTTGTAGTCTTCCAAATTCTGCCACTAATCCATTTTTCTTTCCATCATTTTTTTTTCTTTCAAATGACACTGTGTACTTGTTCCTTCACTTAAACTATAGTCCTGTGCATATTCTCCTTGCCCTGTGGTAAATCTGATTACTTCCCTTTCTTTCTGCTCTCAGTATTCCCAAGGCTTTGCTTTGTCTGTCTGTGTGTTGTTCTCTATTTCCTCAACAACTGTTAACACCGTCTTGTCTTCTTACAGGTCTTGGTGCCATGTTCGTTCAAGATCCAGTGTTCTCTAAAGGTTGACCCAACTGTTGGTGCTGTTTGCCATCCCATTTTCCTAATCTCTTTCTTGGGCTCTAGCTCTGCTTTTACAAACACAGGCTAGATACATCTCCCTGGATGTTTCACTAACAGATCAAACTTAGCATGCCTAAAAGGACTTCTAAAAAGAATGTTCTCTAAACCATAAATTCCTCCCGACTTGTCCTATCTGTAGTTGGCATCAATATCCTTTCAAGTCTCAGGCCTGTACTTTGCCCTACTTCAGCGTCTCCCCTCATGCTATTCCATGATCTCCCAGTCAAAAGTGAGACACTGATGCTCAAGAATTTGTTTTTTTGTTTTTTTGTTTTTTGCATATCTTTATGATGCTTCTCCAGTTTTGATCTATAGTACTATTTGACTGCATCTTTCAAATCCACGGTGCTAAAAATCCAGTAAACCCAATCAATATCACGTTTTCCTAGCACAGGGACACTCTCCACAGAAGGTGTTCAGAGGATGTTTGTTAAGCAATAAATTTGATAATTAAGTTAATTTTGTTAAGTCTGCTCTAGAAGTGACAGTTAAATCTGACCTTATTTACATACCTAGTTGTTTCTAAAATATTTATGACCACACGGACCCTGCACTTAAGGACGAACTGAGGGGAAGGAGGCCGTGCTCACATTCCAGAAGATTCATTCCAGGGCAGACTCCAGGTAAGAAGTAGGATATTTACTAAGAACAGATACGCTGGCCCAGGTCGAAAATATGAGTCTGTGCTGTTTGTCACATGATTGATTTTGAAGAAAAGGCCCTGCGGGTTTTAATCCTTGCCAGTTCCTCTGAATGGTGAAAACTCATATTTCAACACGACTTCTAGCAGTCAGGATTCTATCAGAAGAATACAATGCTGTCTTCTCTGCATTTTACCTGGTGGTGATAACATACTCTTTGTCTGAAAGGAAAATAAACAACTATGTCAATGTCTTCATGAAAGGGATTAAGGACATAATTATATGGCAGGAAAAGGGTGAAAGGATGGATTCTGTCATCTGGTTGTATGGGTGAAAAGTACAAAGGCTAATCTAGTAACTCAAGGAAGAGGGAGGGCCCTCAACGGAACTGACAAGACTTGAAGAGGCGATTATTTATATGAGTAAATTCCAAAGGCAAGTGTAAGTTCACAGGACACTGCAGAATAACAGAAAAATGTGGAAATGTGTCGAATATGTGAAAAGAACATTTAGTTAAACAAAAATCATTTACTTTTTCCCATTGTCATTGACGCACCTTAAATATTTTAAAATCAAGAGTGTCTACTATTTTCCAAATATTCACATTACTATAAACAGAGTGAACTCACATTATAAGATATTAACTTTGATTTTCATAAGAATAAAAATATCTATATTTTTGCATGAATAAAATATTTTATATATATCAGGATAGCAGATGTAACATTTAGAAAAAGAAAAAAAAATGTCTGAAATGCTGTTTCCATGGCAATGATTTATAAAAGAGGATAAAGAAACTTAATAAGCTTAGACAATTCTAAATTCAAGGAAAGCTTTTTGACTTTTAGTTGCTAAATAACCAAAAAGTGTTCTTTCTGTATAAATCAATCTTTGAAATAATAAAAGTAAAGGTTGCTACTATTATATTTTGTGACCTACAGCAGATTGTTTTCTGCTGAAGGTCACAAATGCTTTTGAATCTGCCTCCTTCTCTTCAGATGGTCCATAGCACAATAATTTCATGTTGGGTGGGCAAGGACATTTCCACAGCCTATTTGGATTTCAAAGGTGATGCCACATTCTTATCACCTTAGAACACAAATTAATATTCAGTTTGATAAATGCACAAGGTATTGAATTAGATAATGAAAAAGATACAGAGATTGGTGCTTATCTAATAAGGAAGAAGGGATAAAGACTACAAATAATGTACTATGACTCAAAAGGTATCAAGGAATGCAAGAAAGTCCCTAGTGAGGTGCAATTACAAGACAAAGATAAAGGGATTGCTTTAGATTGATTATCCATCCAATCGTCTTCCTGGGGAAGTTGCAGTTAGTCTTTGTCTTAGCAGATATGATGGATCTGAAGAGGTAGAGATGCAGGTAAATATATTTTGAGGAATGTTCTTGCAAGTTGACACAAAGAGCCAATGGCACATTTGAAAAATGATTCAGCTGGAAATAAATTAATTATAGAAAGTAACAAGGAAGAGAACTAAGTATTGAAATTTGCAGACACCCAATAAATCTTGGTGAAATTGTTTGATTACATTGAAACTAAGGGAACAGAATTGAAATGAATTCAGAGATTAGGATACTGCTAACATATGGAGGGTATTTAAAGTCAAACTATGGATTTTAGAATTTATTCTATTGGCAGGCAATTGACTCATGGAAAACACATTTAGAAAACTTTTTAATACAAATCAAGTATTTCAAGAGTTTCTAGGAATTCAAAGGTAAAACAGTAGTTTTGTAGGTGAAGAAGTCATCATGTGGCCATCCAGGTTAGGGATCCATTCTAGGGACTTATGAAAGTACTGCCTGGGGTGACTTTAAAGGATCAGTAAGGCTCAGACAGACAAAGGGGAAAGAAAGTGAATTTAAGGGGGAGAGGTGACTTGTGGCATAAAAGCACAAATTTCTAGAACGACCTACAGTATTTTAGAGTAGTCTTGATTTTCCCCAATTTTCCCAATTTAGCACTGAAAAGATCTGTATCTTCATTCACCCTCAGTCCTGGGCAAACTGGGACCATTTGTCACCCTGAAACCAGAATTTTGAGATGAAATTTTTGTATTCCCTGCTTCTGCTAGCAGATATGGCTGTACAAGCTGGAAACTTCACTAATTTTCTTCTGGGTTCTTGTCTCACAAATTTGAAGAATAAAACTCATGGACAATAACAAAAGGGGGAAGAGTGAATGGCGCAGAATTTATGTAAATAAGATGAGATAGAACCCCCACAATATGGGAGGGGAACTGATAGTGGTACAGAGTTGGGGCTTTCCAGAAAACTGAAGCAAAGTGAAGACCCCCGACACACACACTTTCAAACCCAAATTCTTGCAATCAAGTCAAAAAGATTCAGACATGTTTCTAGAATAACAAGCACAAGTTTATTGAAGAGATAGGAAAAGGGAAAGGAGGATAGTCTCAAGGGAGAGAGTGGATCCTCTCAGAGAGGAGAACATGGTGTGCCTCTAAAACACTCCAGTTTTATTGGGGTTCCCAGAGAAGTTTCCAGAGAGTCCCACCTAGGTTCACCTCTTGAATTTTGACTGACAGCAGATAACATCAGGCTTTTATATCACCACTGCCATGGTAACTCTAGGTCACCTTGACCCATGCTGACTGATTCTAAATGGATTCTCAACCATACATTTTTACAGGTTTTATAATTAAGGGAAATTATTCATATCTCTGAGTTCTAGAATCTGGTCTGTGAAAAGGGTCCCAAAATTCTCCCCCTTCAAAGTAACTTGAGTGCCTCTTATAGATGTTAACATCTCATAGATGTTATGTTAGCCTGCACTTCTCCTCAGATAATAGGTAGTTTGCTAAGTAATGTAACATACCCTGTCCACTTAAGAAAGACATGGATGCAGGTAAATTGCTTCTTAGAAAAGAAAGCATGTGGGGGATTAGCACAGTAGACCCATTTTATAGAATTATTCCCTTTATCTCATGTTTGGTTTCTTCTGCTCATATCTATCTGCCCCCTATCAGCCCTAAAGACAAGAATGCATACAAGGAAGACTACACATTCAAAAAGCCAGACTGTAAAGTTAAAGCAACAAAATATGCTGGTGCAAAAATTAGGCAAAGGATATGTTGATGCTGAGGATCCAGGACTTTATCCCAGGAACCACTGTTGGGTTAGTCCTAAACAGAAGTGAATGATTATACCAACTCATTGCATAAAGCATCTATTTATGAGAAGACTGCAGGCACATACCCCAGGCAGGAAATAAATGAGAATTTAGCAAATTGGTGGTAGGAGGTATAGAGCAGAGAAAGTAAAATAATTTGGGAATAAAATATGCAAAACTCAGTGATTATTATCTGAAAGTGATCTTATTCACTTATTTTTTTTAAAAAAAATCATTTCTTAGTGCCTATTGGATGATAGGCATCATTTTAAGAGTCAAGAATACATCAAGGAATAGAACAGACATATAGCCTATGTTTTATTGGAAATGTTACATAAAGTAAAGAATTCAAGAGGAAGAACTAGTTGTTAGAAAAAGATAAGAAAGATAATATATCCATTTTGGTGTATTGGGTGTCTTGCTTGGAGAGTGGTATGAAAAAATTTCTGCTAGTTGTAGTCATACTGTAAAAAGATCACTCTGTCTATAGTGAGTAAGATATATTTAATATAAGATAAGTTTAAGAAAGAAATAGAAAATGGGTCAGTGGGGGGCGGGGAAGCCCTATTTGTAAGTCCTAAACATGCTCTACAGATATTTGGCAGGAAAGTACAGGAAGGGACAAACATTCACCTTTTGTTCACCAAATGGAGGTGGTGGTTGGTAATGGAGGAAGAAAATAAGAAGAAGAAGGAGGAGGAGGAGAAGTTGTTGTTTTAGGAGATAATGAGATCATTTCAACACATTAATATCACAGGAGTCTCAGGTCATTCATGGATGCTCTGATGAAGACTTTCAAAGAAAGTTAAAAATCTAAACTTGGACATCAATGAAATGTTTATCTATTAACCTCTAGCAACCTTAGAGATACTCAACTCCATCAGAATAGTTTCAGCCATTACTGGAAAGAGAATGGAGAACAATAACAAGAGAAATAAGGATTGAAACTGAGTGAATATCACATGACAAAGTGAATAGGAATAGGAAATGTATGGGGGTTAAAAAAAAACAGAAAATGAAAAGATTTCATGTCAAAAAAAGTCATAAGGAGTTTCCCAATCCACAGAATCATGTGTTATGGTTGGTTGTGAGGTGGCCCCCAAAATCTCCTGTGTTGATGTGGGAAAGTTCAGAGGTGAGGTGATTGGTTGTGAGAACTGTAACTTACCCAATCATTCCATCCTCGTGTGAATGGACTGACTGGTTAGTAACCACAGGCAGGTGAGGCATGGTTGAAGGGGGCTGATCATTGGCAGTGTGCCCTAGAAGGGTGCACCTCCCTTGTAGCCCCTTCCCCCTCCTTCCTTTCTCTGTTTCCTGACTCCACCATCAACTAGCTGAACAGCTTTCCTCCTCCTCTGGGGCCTTCTATCAAGATGTGCTGCTTCACCTTGGGCCCAGAACAACTGGGTCGGCTGTCTGAGACCTCTGAACCCATAAGGCCCACATAAACTTCTTCTTTAAGTTGTTCTTATCAGGTATTTTGGACACAGCAACAAAGACCTAACTAAAACATCATAATAATATGACTCTATCTCATTTATGACACTAACATTTACATTTTTAATAAGAACAATATTTTACTTAAAATCAAAAATTTACTTCTTCCTATCCTTCTTTATCTAATTATCATCATTCACCAAATTTGGTTAAACATACCTTGAAAATAAAGTAAATTTCATCAAATAGGCAAGGAGACATTCATTCTAATACAAGGAGCCTGAGAGCATAGATTACAATAAAAATGGATTGAATACTTGTTTTTCTGAAACACAGAAAACCTAAAATTTTGATTAGAAATGTTTTTTTAAAAAAATATGGTCTATTATCTAAACAACCTTAGTGTAACTGACTAATTAAAACAGGCCTGGTTTGACCTTAAGATAACAGACTAATTAAAACTGGCTTAGATATACAACTTTTCATAATTAAAGTTTGGTAAATATGAGTTTTTTTCAACCAAACTGGTGTAAACACTGCTGTATTCTCAAAATAAGACTGTGTAGCTTAACTTTTAATCAAAACTAATTGTAAATATGAGTTTATATCAAATAAAATCTGATAGAAATGCAATTTTTAATAACAGGATTATATGGATTTTTTTAATTTAAAAAACCTTGTAAAATTGCTTTTCCGTTAAATTAACCTAATTCATTTTAAATAGAAGAACTTCACTAAAAAGTTAGCATATATGAGTTTTCATTTAAACAAGATTAAATATGACTTACCATCCATACAATTTTAAAAATGGTAATTTTTCTAAGATATAGTTGAATATAAATTTGACATCAGTGAAGCAGCTTCCATGACTTCTCAAAAATAGATTTGATGTTTATTATAAAAAATTTTTATTACAAAATAAAAATGATGATGTTTTTTAAAAAATGTTCATTATAAACAATGCACATAAAAGCAACACTGTTTTCAAATTTCTATTTCAAAATAGCCTTAAAAATATCTTTAAAACAGCTTCAATCAGGTTTAGAAATAATACATTTCAATCAAAATAATGTATGAGCATGAGATTTTATCTACATTAGTTTAAACAAAGCTATTCATGTGCATTTCCCTTCTCCTTTTAATATCACCACTGCTAGACTTTTTCCCAGTGCTAGATATTGTCTGGTCCATAGTAAGTGATCAAAAGTGATGATCCAATCAATGGATTTACAGTTGATTTTTCCCCTTGTTCTGAATTACTCTTACATGCTGCTCTTTAATTTGTACTTTGGCTTGATGGGCTCAAAATAAAATGTGTGTCATATATCTGATAATTTTTTGACAATCATTTAGAATTTATTGTCTTAATATTTTATTATGATACTCAGATATATTGTTTCTCAATCATTTCATGTGTTTTATGCTTTTTCGCCTAAACCAGCTGAAATATTTTTAAGGCAAAGATGTGGTTTTCCTTTCTCATGTGTAGTTTTGAACTTTGCTTTGCCTGCCTTCATTCTCACTTAGTAAATGTTTATTATAAAAAAATTCAAATAAAAGCAAAAACTGTTTTAAACTTTCTATAATTGTTTATTTCCTTTAAACAATTAAGTAAGTGGTTATTTGTAGGTTGCATAGAAGGATATGTACCTCTTAGACTTACTGGAAGTACACTCAGAGACTCAAAGGTGTGCCTAATGACAATATACAAGAGGCAATATAATGTTTCCTTTTTTTGTCTGTCTTTTAATCTTTATACTTCAGATGTCTCTGTTGCACTAGAGAAAAATATTCTATTACAACTTTAATATATTATGGAATTCCCTTTGTGGTATTTATTTAACCAATAACTTATTCATGTATACAAAAAATGTAAGTATGTATTTATGACATGTACTACTGTAGTCACTAAAAATGTTATACAATATTAAGTTCCTTCAATGCCAATGCATATACTCAAGAAAGTACATGGAAAAAATTAAAAATTCATAACAGAGTAATAATAAATGGTAAGAATAAAAAATAAATATAAGGGAAAAGGATACCTAAGGGCAAAGGAAAGTACTGCAGTTTGATTCAGGATGATCAGCAAAGGCCTTAGGTGTGGTAACAACTGAAAGAGATCAGGGAGTGAGGCCCATGTATACCTGGCAAAGAATAGTGCAGACAGTGAGAAGCATGCAAAGAACTTGGGGTAGGCATGGACTTGGCATGTCTAAGGAACAGAAAAACCAAACAAAACAAAAAAACCTGAAGAATGAGTGAGGGTAAATAGGGTAGAGGAAACCATCTGAAGAAGAGAGTCAGATGATGAAACCCAAGAAGTATTGGTGGAAGGGACAACATTGGATGGCACAACATTGGATGGAGCCCATAGAACATAAGAGGAACTGGGATTTTATTGTAAGTGAGACAGATAATTTTGAGCAAAAGGTTAATGTGATGTGATGGGACCTATGTCATAACAGGACTCTGCCTTCAGGGTGTCCAAAAAACTGTGGAAGACGTGTTGAAGCAGAGAACCAACTTGGAAGATTTCAATGGTTTATGTGAAAAATAATGGTGGCTCAAAACAGAGTGATTAATACTAGACTCTGCATACATTTCCAGAAAGAAAAAGAAAAAAAAAAAACTAGAGAGGGCTAAAAGGAGTTCATGAATTATTTATGAATTGTAATAGAAAGTGAGCAGTCAAGGGTGACTTCAAAGGTTTATGGCCTGAGAAAATGGAAGAATGAATTTGCAAGATTATGGAAGGAGCTGATTAATAAGAAATTTTTAGGTTTTGGAAGTGTTGTTTGCAAATACTATTAAGCATACAAATGGGAATGCTATGGGGAGATTGGATATGAGAAACCATTCTCCCACTCTTCTCTTTCAAGAATGAAATGTAAGCATCTATCTTAAAGCAAATCTATCAATACGGTATTGATAAAACCAGGGATTGTTCAATAAAAGTCTGCATGTGAATGGATGTTGTAAGTTAGTTGATATAAAATATGCTTAGAAATAAAATATCACCATTTCTTCTGTTTTGGGGAAAAGATTTTCTATCAAAAGTTGGTTGTCCAAGTATGTGAGGCAAACTCTTCTCTGAGAGCCAAAGTATACACTAAACCCATCTTTATGAGCTGGAAATACAGATTAATCCTCTTCACAGATATGAGAATTTATGTTGTATTACTGAGTGCCAGATGTAAGGCTGGCACACTTTGCATGTCAACAAGGATTACAGTCATCTAATTTGGTATTTATTCTGAGACTTGCTCTGTGAGCAGTCCTAAGAGGGAAAACCATTAATACCACAGATCCATGACTCCAGTGGTATAAACTTCCTGAAAATTCAGATGGGGGTAGACCCTGGGTTTCCCTCCTAATCCCTTTATGGTAGACTAAGAAAGTATTTTGCAGAAATTGCATAGAAGATCTGTGACTCTGTGACTGTGCTTCTCAAACGTATGTTTCTTGGAGCGCCTTTGTTTTAATTGGAGACCAGTTTTGGACTTGAGCGACTACTCTTCTTATAGCTGCACACTGCTGTGGTTTATCTTACACGTGTAGGCTTGCTGTCAGCAACTGTGTCAGGGGGCTGGGGGATCCAAGAGCTGCTAATGCATTCTTCCACATTCCATGTTTACAAATGTTCTCCCTCCACTTGACATAGTGCAATTATGTTGTTCCCGTGGATTCATTCATGTTTCTCTTATAAAGGACTCAGCTGATGTAGCTGTTTTCAATAAAATAGTATAGTCTACATCAGGACAGTTTGCTACTCTAAGTCCCGTGATAGCCATCAAAATAAAAGCATGTCTGAAACCCAGAAAATATCAACAAGCATATAAGAAGGCAAATATAAAAAGGAAAATGTCTCTATCTCTTCTAATTTCTCTTGACTTGGAAACAGAAAAGGAGATTAGAATTTGCTAGACTCTAGGTTCCATTGCAACACATGAATCAGTCCCTAGGTAGTCACAGAACCCTGTTGGAGAAACACTGTTATAGTCAACTTTGTATTGCCTTAGCTGATTGAAATGACGAACAGTCAACTATTTTGACTTTGCTTTTCTCCAACATGCAATGCTTCTCTCTCCTTTAAGCTTCTGCAGTTGAAATCACCACCAACAAAAATACATCCTTCCTTCATCTCTCTGAAGCTTTCTTTTTGTTCAAGAGTTAACCCAAGTATCATGATTCTGAGGCCTTCTTTGTCTTCTTCCAGTCTCCTATCCTCCACACTCCCTCCATCACCCACATCCCCACTCCCTGCTGCACAAATAGCCCTGTGCACCTGATGTTTGAATGCCACATAGATTTGCTTCAGTCCAACTAAATAAGACAACCTTGAGAACGCTTCCTACATGCACACCTTCACCTACATCTCTGGCATGCAGAACCTGACCCTTCTTGGTCAAATTTTGGACCATGTCGCCATAATGTATTTTTTTCCAACTCAATTATAGGATTAGACAAGAGGTGGGTACAAAGTTGAAGGGCAGCAAAAGCATTAACTTAAGGATCTTCGTTGTTTCTGATATGAAAAGCATAAGACAGATTCCTGTTTACAATTTTAAGAAAAAGAAATACAGTGATTTGGGGTGATTGGCAACAGTGGTTCAAGTGGTACATCAAGTTATGAAAAAGAACCAAAGGAATAGGTGATATTTAATTGAACATAGACAAGAGAGTGATCAAGGTGCACAGAGGGAAGCAAAATGAGGCTGAGTGCATGTTGCTCACAGGGGAGAGGTGGAGATGGAATACGTAGCTAATCCAAGTCCAGGTCCATGAGATGTATCTGACAGTAAATAGTGATTGCTTGACAGAGCTGGGTCAAGGCTCTCTTTCTTCTTATGCAAGCACTCATCAAAAATCCCATGAATGCCTCATTCATCGTGCTTATCCTGCTCTATTGCTGGTTTACTCATCAGGGTCTCTCAGAAGCCTATGAGCTTTATAAAAAGGCATCTTAAGCATTCTGACTTTATTTATGTACTAGAGGGCTCTCAAAAATTGAATGACAGTACTAGCACTAATGCAAAAATGTCAGGTCAAACTAGAACTTGCAAATTTATCTATCTACATTGACAAAGTTTTCACAATAAAAAGTTTGACTGGAACTGGGAGTGTAGTTCAGTGGTAGTGTTGACCAGAATGCAGAAGGCCCTAGCTTTGATTCCCAGCACAGGAAAAAATTTAAAAAAGTCTTTGATTGCATGTTCAAAACATTCCTAATCACTTGTGTCATATCTAGTTCCTACCAGAACTGAAGATCCACCAGACCAAATTCATTAGCAAATCCAATTGATTTGTTCTCTGATGTTTATACCCGTCTTCTTCTCCCCACACCATAGCATCTGTGCTAGTCCAGGACATTATTTGAACCCAGATGAATCACCTTTGTCTACTCCTTATCTGTCTTTCTCAGCTGTGATCTACTGCAGTTAAATTTTTCATTCTGCCACCAGAAATTTTCCAAACAAACAAACAAAAATTTGATCATTTTACTCTGAGACATAAAATCATGTGAGACCATCCCGTCCTTTGTAGGGTAAAACCCAGTTTCCTTTTGTAGGGCGCACAGGCTTTCACCATCTGACACTGGTCCTGGCCCTGGGCAACCCCTTCTTTTCCTTTTCCTTTCTTCCCCTTCACCCTTCTCGGCTACAGCCAAACTCATTCTTTCCGTCACACACCATGTTTTCTCAACTTTGAGACACTAAGCACACAATTTCCTTGGCCTGGAATTCTCCCTCTCCCTACCACAAATTCCAAAGCCCTTAACATATATACCACAACCCTTCTGAATCATTCTGATTCATTCTTCAAATACCAGCTCAGATACGACTTCCTCAAATATTTCAGTGACTGCTCTTCATTTTCAAGTTCAGGTTGGCATTCACTTCTCACACTGCTGTAAAGCCCTTTAATCCCCCATCACATTAAGCTGTGTCCCCCATTTTGGTGTATTGTAAAATTTATATGAGGAACACCATATGTTGTCAATTTTGTTATCTGCAGTATCTAATGCAAAGTGTGGGTGTGTGGTAAGAACTCCCTAAATATTTTTTAATTGAGTAAAATCAATCTCAGGAATATATTTCTACAGAGAGCAAGATAGGTGTCAATGGTGGCATAGAACAGAATAAATGTACAAGAATAAACGCTAAGGATTTGGAGTTTTCTTTGTGAAACAGGAAGCTAAGTACCATTTCAGTGTGTGAGGTAATCTTAGGAGGAGGACAGTCACAGAGAGGGAGGATGGGGGTAGAGGGTCTTGTCTTCAGGTTTATTGCAGTCAATGTGTGGGTTACTAAGTGGATTGTTGCTAAAGAAGAATCCTGTAGCTTTTTCAAGAAATCCAAATTAACAAAAGACAGTAGGATTTCTACTAGCATTAAAAAGGTGCATTTTTTTTTATAGCCACTTTTGTCCATACACTATAGATCTGGAATCAGGTGTGTAAGCATTCAAAGAATTGTTTTCTGAAGATTCAAATCATGCTACTTTTCCCACAGTATATGCCATTGTATTTTAGAAATATCTCACTTTTACAAAATTAACAATAATAGCATCTAATTTTGTAGATACAGTATATATAAAAACAATCTCATGATTATTTATATAACTAGGTTGTGGGTTACGAAGGACTAGTATTAATATTAATATTTGCAGGGAAGAATGGTACGTGTTCTATAATGCTGGCATCTTGGGATGCTGAGGCAGGAGGATGGCAAATTCAAAGGGAATTTTAGCAACTTAGTGAGGAGACCCTAAGCAACTTAGCAAAACCCCATCTCAATATAAAAAAAACAATAAAAAAGGGCTGGAGATGGAGCTCAATGGTTAAGCAACCCCGGTTCAATCCCTGGTACCAAATAAATAAATACACACATATATTAATCATATTAATATATGATATATATTAATCTTTATTTTTTATATTGGAATCTAAGACAATACCAATGTCATCATCATTAGAAGAACTGAGATTTACTAAGCCTCTACTCTTTGCCTTGCTTATATCATCTCAGTTAATGACCATAGTCATCCATGAGTCAGTACTACTATCCTTCCATTTTGTGGATTAAAAAAATACTCAGATTTAGAAGAGTAGTAATGTGCCCAGGGCCACAAAGTGAGTATATGGAAGTGTGGAGTCCAGACCTATGATTATACTCTAACCTAATGTTATTTTTCACAATTATTGAGAATTTTATGGTAGTAAAATTTGGTTACTTTTGTTTCTTTTAGTTCATAGATGGTTGTGTCGTGCAACTCAAAAATAGAAATAATCTTTTTGTCATAATTATTGTTTACCAAAATCATTGTCCTCTTCTGTTTTGTGTACTAAGAAGATCTACTCCCACTTCTACCTCCACTTTCTTCCCCTTTCTCCTTCTCTTTAATATTTCAAGGAGAAATTTTTCTCTGTCTTGCTAGATAACTTCAGATAAACTCAAGACCTAATTTTATAACCAACTTGCAAGACCGGTGCTAATATTCTGTTTTTTTTTTTTCTTTAAAGGTACATTGAATTTACAATACAGAGAATAATGTCCTTGTTTTTACTGGAGATATTTCATGGAGACAAAGATTCTGACTATTGTCATTTCAGGTACTGAGATCACTCTCTTTTTATTCTGTGGAATTTGAGGAAATATTGGTTGTGTGTATGCCTAGGAAAGAGCATTAAAGTGATGATTAATTAGGATTTCATTTTCAAAATTAAGACTTTGAAATAATTTGCTATGCCATTTTATGTCATTGTCTCTAAACAGTTAATCTAAACAAGATTAACTGTTCTTAAAATGTTCTGATAGAATAATCCAGATTAAGTAGTAAGCATCTTTTTATGCTTATTTTTACCAATCAAGTTGCCATAATGGTCAAAATAGGAATAAAACATCCATTATTATGTGACCAGACTATGATAAGGCAAACTGACATTTTGGGTCATCGCTAATTTGCTTACATCTACAGGTAATAGGAATTATTTTAACTTGTCATTGTTTATAAATGTATTCATTCAGTTCTAAGAGCAGTAGCAACCCTATGGTGTGGCTAATGTGTTTATTTTAGCAGACCAAAGACTTTAGAAGGCCCTACACATTGCAGTTACAGATATTTGATTATCCAATATTAAATAGTCCCAGCGTGTTATTTGCATAAAATAAACCAGTATTACATGTGAAATACAACGAATCCAAATAGGGCAGCTTTTACTTGCTTGGAAAAGAGGAAATAAAACCAAACACCAAGTGGGAGTTATTTTTACTTTTAATCATCTTTAAGGTTTCCTTTTTTAATAATGATACAAATTACATGATATTGACCTTCTGAACACATTTTAATTGTACCACATATATTGTTAACTATGGACACATTTTAGATTTCTAGAAATTTTTATCTTAAATGACTAAAACTTCATATCAATTGTAAAGGAGCCCCCATTTCCTTCTCCCAGCTACTGACAACTGTCATTCTCCTTTCTGCTTCTATGAATTTGACTATTTTAGATACCACATCTAAGTGGAATTTGCCCTTCTGTGACAGGATTATTTCACTTAACATATGTTCTTAAAGTTAATTGATGTTGGAACATATGATGAGATTCCTTTCTTTTTTTAAGCTAAACAAAATTCCATTTTTATATGTTACATTTCAGGCCCAAGAGTAAATTCCACCTGGTCATGGTGTCTGATCATTTTAATAATCTGTTAAAAATATCTGTTATTATTTTGTTGAGAATTTGGCATCTATATTCATTAAGGATGTTGGCCTATAGATTTCTTTTCTTGTAATATCTTCGTCTGGTTTTGGTATGAGGATAATGCTGGCCCCATAAAATGAGTTTAGAAATATTTGCCCTTCTTCAATTTTTGGTAAGAATTGGAAAAAATTAGTATTAATTATTTTTTAATTGCTCAGTGGAATTCTTCAGAATATCCAGTTGGTCTAGAGCTTTTCTTTGATTGTGAGCTACGTGGTTTACTGATCCAATTTCTTTACTAGGTCAGTTCAGATTTCTTCATGATTTAGATTTGCTCTGTTGTATATTTCTAGGAATTTTTCATAGCAGTCCTTATAATGTCTTATTTTTGTGTTTTCAATTCTAATATCCTCCTTTTTATTTCTAATTTTGTTTTCTTTGTTTTTGTCCTTATTTATTCCAGATAATTTTTGGTTTATCTCTTAAAAAATAAGCACTTAGTTTCCTTGAAAATTTCTATTACTTTTCTATTCTAAATATATTTCTTCCCTCATCTTTATTTTAATTTCCTTCCTTCTGCTAACATTGGCTTTGGTTTGTTCTAATTTTCCTAGTTCCTTGAGATGAAAACTTGGGATATTTATATGGGATTTTTTAATATAAATATTTTCTGCTATAAACTTTTCTCTGAGTATTATATTCTACACTCTTATTCCTCCCCCTTACAAATTATTAGTGACTTCACAAATTACATTTTTGTATATTAAATTCATTAATCCACAATATAAAAAATCAAAACTGTATCTTTATATTATTATGCTTTTATATTTTAACTTTTGTACTAAAATGATTTGAAATGTTATGCACCACCATTACTGTATTAGAATACTCTGTATTTCTCTATGTATTTACTTTTGCCAGGAATCTTTTAACTATGCTTTTAACTATGCTTTCATGTTGTCACTTATTATCTTTTTGTTTCAACTTAGAAGACCCCTTGTAGCATTTCTTATAAGATAGGTCTAGAGTTGATGGCCTCTCTCAGCTTTTTGTTTATCTGAGAAGTCTTTATCTCTTCCTTATTTTTGAAAGACATCCTAAGTCTTGCTCATACAAAAATAACTTCTATAGTAATTTTTAAAAATACTTTTATTTATTAAAATAACTATTTTATTATAAGAGTCCTCTTTCTTCTCTATTTTTTCCATTTTCCCTAATGACAGGACACAGCATCGTTCTGTTTCACAGTGTATTTGCTGTTTCAAATCAATGTAGCATTACAGTGATTATACTCTAATAACTAAATAAAAACTCTAGCATTTTTATATTATGCCACATTATATGAAAAAACAACTGAATTCTCTCTACTGGTTTCAGTTTTACCATTCTGACCCATTACACATTCAAGTCCTCATGGAGAAGACAACTGAAGGATCCTATGGCATCTATGGCATGTTAGATCAGCCTTTAGAACAGAGTAGATAGATAAAATATAGAACATACTTATACCAAAAATGTATTTGTTGTTTATCTGAACTTCAAACTTATCCTGGTAAGATGCCTTCTGTTTTTATTGCTAAATATAGGAGTTCTACTTCTGGAAAGCTACTAACATTAGCTCACCCCTTGGGAATTGAGAGGAACAAGCACTAAAAACAACTCAGCTATTTCTTAGGATGTGAAATGCTCTCACTTGAACTGCATCAGAGGACAGAAAAGATTTATAACAAGACAGGCACCATTGAAAATGTGCAACGTGCCAGACATAATGCTTAGCTTTTCACTGAATTTTAGCATAATCCTTTCAACTACTCTGCTTTAGAGATAGAAAAAAATCAAGGCTTAGAAAGGATAATTTACCAAAGGCCACATCTTTAGGAAGCGATACAGCCAAGATTTTAAACAAGGCTGATACTTCCCAGAGCCAGAGGGCTTACTCAAAGTGCTGTGCTGAAGGGATAAAAGCTCAATGTCCCTTAAGGCTTATGGTCACCCTATCTGCCTCTCTCTCTCTATCATCTATCACCCCAGGGTCAATGGGAATGTGATCTTTATGATACTTTCAACTTTCATTTAAATAACAACAGTGAATATTCTGTGTCAGCTCTGATCTATATAGCAAACATAAAATGTTCAATAAGACCTAAGCAACTTTCATTCTCTCAAGAACACAACAAAATCAATAATATTTCAGGAGAAAACTGAGCAGCAATTGTAGATACATGATATAAATAAAAAAACTTCCTTTCAAAAATAAATATGTTTATTATTTCAGAGTTTGGAGCTGATAAGAAATGGTACAAATTTATATATATCTTGAAAGCTATCAAATACTTACGAATAAAATGAGTTTCTTAGCTATGAATGTTATTGAATATAAAGCATGGAAAATTTTCCACTCAACACATAAAAATAGTTTGTTCCATAATCTGTGGTAGTTTGTTCCATGATCTCAAATAAATAATAATTTAAATTTTATATACATAAATACATAAATATATCAAAACAGTATTCTAATTGTTTTCAAACAATTTCTAATAATAAATTAGAAAATAATACATACTTTTATTGCTCAACTGGTGTGCACGCTTCATAATGAAAATATTTCTAAACAATCTTATTGCACAAGGTATTATTCCTCTTAGCACCATAAGTAAAATTATTATATCACGTATTACCTAAAATAAGGATACTTCTGAGAGTGAAAGGAGGAGCTATTAATTATTATGTTTGAACAACAGAAATAACCAGGATTGTGACAGACAACCCATATTTGTCATCCATTAAACTCTATCTCAAAGACTTGAAAGAATACCTTGGTGTTTGGCTGTGAATAGTGCTAGACTTTTTGCTTAGTAGGAAAATGCAAAGTCATCATGGCAAGGTTTTTCATCTTTCCATCATTGTGACAAAATACCTGAGATAATCAATCTATAAGGAGAAAATATTTACTTTGGTTCACAATTTCAGAAGTTTCAGTCAATGGTCACTTGGCCCAGTCACTTGGGGCTTAGAACCTCATGGTATATATGGCCAAAACCCATTGCAGGGGAGGTCTGTCATCTCAAGGCAGTAAGAAAGAGGAAGAGGCTGTGGTCCCAATATTCACTTCAAGGGCATACCCCCAATGATTAAATTTTTTTCCCACTAGGTCACACCTCTTAAAAGTTCTACCATCTTCCATACAAACCTAGGCTGGAGACCAAGCCTTTAACACAAGGGCTTTTGGGGGACATTTAAGATCCATGCAGTAATAGTACCAAATATAGTACCATAGCCAGTGGTCAGAGCTAAAATTACAGGAGAAAACAAAAATACTGTTTCCTGGTAATAAATGTCTACCCTCCTCAGTGGAGAGAGAAGCATAATTTATCTGCTAGTTAGAATGATGGAATAATTCAGGTGAAAATCAGTCATTGTTGAATAGTTAACAACAAAATATGTAAAACTTGTCATGTGTTATTATTGCTTATCTTACTCTTTTCATCTCTACGTTTCTCTGTGTAATGGTTTTGATAATTGGAAATCCTGCAGTAGAAAAGTTTTCCACGTTCCCCTAATAGGTGCTTATTTCTATTTCTCTCTATTGTGTTTCAGTGTAAAGTTGTCAACCTGATTCAATTTTCCTCATTTGTATAGGTAAATGGTTGTTAGAGAGTAATAACTGTTCATATCGGGACCAGTCATCTTGACTTCCATTTAAATTACACAGTGACACATTGTCTTGAAAATAAAGCAGATGATTATGTTTTATTGTGTCTTTGTGGCAGCCTTCTTTTTTCTTAAGTAGGAGTTCTACAGAAAATCATCATTGTTTTTTTTTCTGTATAGAAACCTTCAATCTGTATACATTTCCTGAAGTTGGGATTAACTTTTAATGTAAGATTATAGCCATATACAAAAACACCTACAAGCTAATTTGCAAATACAGTTGTTCTTTAAAAAAATAATAAAGACAAGTTTTATTTTATAAAACTCATTTCATTCTATTCCAGCAAAATAATAACAATATGATTGTCAGTTAAATAATTGAACTTTTGTTTACTGGTTATTTGCTTCTTAATAGACTTTTATAATTGGTTATTGGAAGGAAGAGGATAAAGCAAAAGCCATAGAGGAGAAAGATTAAAGTAAAATTGACTGTACATTAAATTAGAACATAACTTTTCTATAATTTATCTTCTAAACAAAATTAATTTCAGAACCATTAAGTGTTTCTATATCTGTACATCTTTATGGGCTTTTTACACAGTTCTCCCTGTGAACAGTAATCCATGTGCAAATTTTCTTTAACATTTCAACAAACATATTGGAAATCTGCACAGATTCAAGAGAAACATTGATTGGATTGAACTTTGAAAAGACAGGAGTAGAAAAAAACAAGCTATATTTAAATATAATCTCTTTCTAAGACACTAAAATTTTTAAGAAACAGAAAAATCAATGACCCTTCACAATGTTTCTGCAATGTGAGTGGACATTGACACTGCTGTTAACAGCAATGAGAAAATAGAGCCAGATACCGAGGGAATATATAAGTCAAATTAGGTAAAGAATAAAGTGCAGACCTGTAGTCACAGTTACTCAGTTGTACAATGCATAAAAAATTCTAGCATTGAACATATGAAAGAACAAAATAATTCTCTATGTAGAATTATAGGCAGCTTATTAAATTTCCAGAGTTTCTGACAAAACAAATATATTTCTACAGCCAGATATAGTAAAAATATTAATCCATATTCAACCTTAAAAATAAACCAAAAGTTTTACATGAAAACCACTACTTTTTAAAATGGTAAATGAGCTTGGAGTATAGCTAAGTGGTAGGGTGCAAGCTTTGCATGTGGGAGGGACTGGGCTCCATCAATCCCTAGTAACAAAAACCAATTAATAAAACAAAATAACATTGGTTCTCCATAATGCCCCAGGAGTCACAGTTTTGAACAATCACTTCCCTGTGATTAACAATAAGAGAGAAAAGAGGAATATGGAAATTAAATGGTTAACTCAAATTAACAGCTACTAAAGGGCACCCTATTCTTCAGGCAGGACACTTTCCAAGGGAAAGGGAGGTCTTAAAGAGTCAGGTTCAGAGCATGCTTGGTGGGCTTTCCTAAAACTGGCCTACTTGAGATCCAATCTGCGATGGGTCTCCTTTTCCAACTTACTGCCCATAAGGTTTCTTTCCGACCTGTAACAGGTGTGACTGTCTACCCACCTTACTATGCTGCAGCCTCCAAAGTTTCAAAAGCCTCTCCAGATCATAAAATATATAGAAAAGCATATAATGATGTCTACAAAGCCTCTTTTAATCAAAGAAACAAAATATTTCAGAATCATTTAATTTGGAAGTATTTCTTGCTTTTATTTTTTAATAAAATTTAAAAAGTATGCAATCATCATAATTATTATTCAATCATGAAAAAAAAGTTTACTTAGAGTCTTATTACCGTATTTTGACTCAACTACTTTAAAATTTAAAAATACATGCATTTTTTTAAAAGAACCTGATAGGTGATCAGTAAAAGACTTTCAATACTAAAAATATGTATACAAGAATATAAAAGTGCTGCACATTCTCTCTCATATGTAGAAACTATAAAAAGGTTTCTAAAAGGAAAGGGTATAGGGACAGGGTAACAAAAGTGGTAACTGGATTTATCAGTACACACTTCATACATCTCTGGAAATATCACACCAAACCCCATTGAAATGTATAATTAATATGTTTTAATAAGAAGTAAACAAATAAAAACGCTATTAGGGAAGTGGGACATAAATAGAACTATAAAATATAAAGGAGAAATGTGAAGTTTCAACGTATTAAAGAAGAGTGTTTCATGAATTTTTAAAATGAATATTGGTGAATGTCAAATTATTATGACTCTTAAGTTCTTATGTTCTATTAGATATATTGATAAAAGAGTTACAAGAGTTTTGTAATAAAATTTAATACCTACCATACACTGGAAATTATATTATTTTTTAATGTAATGAAAACTTTCAGAGGTCAACTTAAAAACATGCAAAGGAATGAATATATTTTCAAAATTCTGCCAGGCAACTCCCAAGTAAAAATAAAATTTGAAGATCACAACTGGAGGCAATATCTTGCTTAATCTGGTCTCATAAACTGTCCAAATATTATAAAACCTCAAAGCCTATTTGAGAACTGCATGTGGAGTTGTCCCACATCACTTAAAAGAATGAGGTAATTGCCAGCTTTCCCAGGTGTTCTGTGATTTGCAGGCCAAGGTGAGAAAATACAGGGGGCAAATACAAAAGCCCAAGCCCACATTCAGAGAAAAGCCCTGAACTTTCATCTTTAGTTCTCATAAGAAATTTGCCAAATACTGTCATTAATGTATTTCACACCTGAGTGAATTCTCTCCTAAGACATTCAGTTTACACATGGAAGATCAATTTATTCATCAATCCAGTATTTGAGCCTTTAATTATGAACATGAGAAATGTGCAAACGATATTTGCTTAGATGATGTAAAAAAAAAAGTTCTTATCTGAAAATTACTCATATAGTAGGATAATCTTTACAAAATTTTAAATTTTTCAAAATTGGAGAGATGGCTTTTTTTCCACATGCTTTAATTGCCTATTAAAATAATAATTAGAAAATGTGATGTTTTGGCCTAATTCAATTTTTAAGATAAGTTTTACTTATAAACTGTGTGCAGCAATTTTGCTAAAATGTTCTGCTGACTATTTAATACACTAGCACTATAATAACCAGTCAGTGGTTTTCTCACTTCTAATCTGATCCACCAATTTAATGTTCTCACATTGTAGGACATTATAAACTAGATTATATAACTCCTCTATTGACAAAAATAATAATAGCTGCTGAAAAATCCCATATCTATATAATGGCCTGGAAAATCTATGGGATTCTGTCTGACTCACCTCTTCAACTTCTACCTTCATGGTAGCTCTCTCAGAGCACTTTCCAGCTAAGTTCATTTTCTTCCAGCTTAAAGAATTGATAGACTTCTGGGTTTATCTCTTGTAGAATGTTTCCTTGTCCAGTATTTCTCTTTCCGTCACTACCAACCCTACTATCTTCCACCTGATTAATTTTCAGACTTCAACTTAATTTCGTTTGCTTCCTGAAGAAATGTCTCTGGTCATTTGCTTTTGTAATACCCTATCATTTCTTTTTATCACCTTATCAGAATCTATGATTATACATAAATTCTATTGTGTATTTCTATTTGTCTATGTCTCCTGAGTGTTCTGGGACTTCCTGTTTGATATCTCTTATACACCCAGTGTTTTACCACATGAACTTTCAGAAAAAGTAGGCAAGAATGTTGTTTGAATAGAAGCATGTGAATTACATAGCACCTCCAATGTGTATGTGAATTATACAGCATCTTGGAAATATATAGCGAATGTGTACATGAATTCCATAGCACCCTGAAAATGAAGAGTAGCATGTACATAGATTAAAGATCTTTACATATTTAACACCTTCATGTGTACTTATGATACTTATTAGCCAACACCTAAAAGACTAAATATGAAAGTCTAATGACCAAAGTCTACAAAAAGTAACCTTTGATCTGAGAAGTCTTCTACATTTAAACTTAAAATCAGCTAAAACCATATAGAGAACAAATTTTTTTTTGTTGGACATCCCACTTACCAATGGGATGGTCACTAGCTTTCATTATCACCCACACCAACTAAGCTATGTATTTTAAATACATTTATATTTACACATTTTATAGATCCCTACTCATGTGGCTTGCCATATTTTGATTTTTTGATTGGTCTTTCTTTTCTCCAGTTCACTGAAATGCTACTGCAAGATTACTTGTCTTCAAGTACTTAATAAATTAACTTCAATAACTTTATTTAATCTGCTTTTTTTTTTATTGAACCAGGGCCCTATACATGCCAAACATATGCTCTACCAATGAGCTACACCCCCAAACCCTGCCAGCTGCCTTTTTCACTGGGCTCTCTTACTCATCTCTTGTTCACTCATTTCTTAACAATCTCACCTTTCACTCTTTCTTCTGGGGCTCATAGCCTGATGCTTTTCCCTTCTAAAAACCTCACATAGTCCTGCCAGTTTTTGTTGATATCCCCTGTCTCCAAAGTTTCTGAATTTAGTCTAAATCCCACTGTTTGTCAAGTAGAAAGGAAACTCTCTGAGGGCACAGGTTATAGTCAACTTTTGTTTCCTACCAAATGAACAGAGTTGAACCCATTCTTTTACATTAAATGTACTCAGAAAGTATCTGTTGAACACATAAATGGAACTGACAGTAATTTTCTTGTTTATATCACAGGTATTTTGAGTTCTTTTTTTTTAATTGCTGCGACGATGTCATGAATTCCTCTTAATATATGCCAGCAGTTAAAAGATTTGGATCTGCAAGCCTGATGCTTTTCCTCTAAGCTCTAGTCATGGAGCAACTACCTCCAGAGGAATGGGTTGCTCATCAATATACTGTGATAGTATGTTAGTCTAAATGTGTCTGAATAATTGAGTGATTACAATTCTATTTATGCTTAATGTTTTCAAAATTGATGTGATATTAGGGATGCATGCATTAAAATATTAGTGAAAATATAAACTAGAGGGGCTGGAGATACACCTCAGTGGTATAGTGCATACTTAGCATGTACAATGACCTAGATTCAATCCTTAGCACCAAAAAAAAAAAACTAACACAAGATATAAACTAAAACATAAAAATTTTAAAATGTATTTGCTTACATAAACTTTGTGATAAATGTCCAAAATTTACATACAATATTTAACTTAAATTTAACTTTGACAAAGCATTTTACTTTTGCACCTGTAGTGGAAGGCTAGGATTCAAGCACTATATATGTGAACATTTTCTTAGGATCAGTAACTTTCTGTCAGCTGTGATTTAAGCCCTTCTTTTCTTTGCTGAACCATGTGAGAGCAGAGAGGCCAAGCACCCATTACCAGCTTGCTTTTCTCTTCCCTTTAGTCCTCAGAAGCCTTTAATTACCAGCTTACTCTAATTATTCCACTTCATCTACTTGTGTTGCTAATTCCTTGTACCCTAAGTCCCCACATCTTTGCACTGGAGGCTTTTCCTTATCAGGTTATGATTTTATAGTCTTATGATGCTACAAAACAAGTTTGGTTTTAAAATATAATCTCCTGTACAAGAAAGCAGAAAAAGATTAGATAACAAAGTGATTCCCCACATATAGGAAATTATAAAGTGGATTTTTTTTACATCTGAAGAGGGATTGCATTAATAGACTAACTTTGTTACTTTCCAACACTATATTCTAGCACTGTCTAACCAATCTCTGAAGCTCAGAACTGCCAAAAGGAGTTTATTACAAAAAGAATTAAATAGTAAAAGTCACATATAAGCTAGAGAAAATTCAGCAGCTACTTTTTTCCTTACTTTTTTTCTTGGCTTTGTTAAAAAGGTAAAATGATAATAATAATAATAAATTTGAAGCCCAGAACCTTCACATTCTACTGCTATAGAAAAACTGCATAGTGATATTGTATTCTTACTATGCATTGTTGGAAAATTACAATAAAAATGTGCTGGATGAATATGTAAGATGCATAAATACAATATAAAATTGCATAAATCATGATCCCATAATTATATCCTTTTTCCATTCTGATGAGGAAATTGCATGTACTTTCTTTAAAGAATTTGAAATATCTTCCTTTGATGTCTATAAGATGTCAAAACTAATTTTCCAAATCTTTATAATCATCAATCATTGTTTATTTAAATAATGTCTGTATATAGCATAGTTGGTGATATGACTAATCTCAGAGCAATTTCGCATGATTTCCTGACATTTCTCTCCCTCCTCATCCACCCTACCTCCATTAGCAAAGCCAAAGTGCATTGGGTTTGAAACAGCACCTGTCCAGAGGGATTTGCTCCCGATCATTTTGATCTAATGTTCTTTGTCTATGTGATGACAAAGCAATAGCATGTTTTTCATCAAAGGCAGGAAATGTATTATTCTGTCTTTGATCTCTAAAGAGGAATTCTTAAGCAGAAAGGTGAGAGGACAGTCATTAAGACTTTTCTCAATGCTCTAATCTGAAAATAAACAAACTACTTTTCCATGAAAATATTGAAATTCCAAAAAGTACAATTCTAAAATAAATGGACTGATTTCTTATATCAATTCTTAAATTTAAAAGAATGATTTTCTCCACTTTAGATAACTATGTATGTCTGAGTCCCAAATGGGGGCAGGGGACTTTAATTGATTTGGACACCTAATACTATCTTTTTACCTTAGAAATAAGATCTTTAAAACTCACTTTTATACCTTAAAAACTAAAGTTTTAATTCTCTTTCTTGTTTGTCTCTCCTCTGTTTGTTTGAGACCTGATTCAAGTGATTCAGTTTGTTACATTCCCACCTTTTCTTTTCCATGTAATCTTTAGTTCTCATTGTTACCCTCATTTCTTCAGTCAACTAACTTAAGATCAGGTTAAATTTTGCATTATGTCCAATTAATTTATTTTCTTCTTTCTTGGTGCAGTTATGTATGCATAAAGTTTGTGTGTGTTTCCCTCTTTAGGCATATATGAATATTATCAAGAATTAATCTATTTGCTGCATTTTCTACCCCTCAATCCAATGTTATTCCTCACCTAAAGTTAGGTGCAATTTTTATTTTATACATTGTGGAGAAGTTATGAAACACACAAAAAAATAATAATTTTTAAACTTACTCAATATATTGTTTGTACAAAATTCTGCAGAAGCTATTATGAGATGATAATATAAGTTTTTTCTTGATAAAAGCATAACAATTCCTTAAAAACAATAATATAGATGTGAAAAAAACGCAATGCCAGGCATTATGCAAAAGGTGTTATAAGAGTTCTATAAAATACCTGGTGGATTCAGATGAGTTTTTTTCAGGAAAAAAAAGCAGTAAAGAAAATAGAGCAAATATCTTGGAAGTAACAGGTAAGTTGATAGGTAGAAAACCAACCACTTGGTAGAAATAACACAAGCAGACCAGAGGGAAGTGAGAGAGTTTTAAAAATAAAGCATATATTTATTTTTATTTTACTTTGTGGAACTCGAGATTAAACCCAGGGCCCAGTGCATATGAAGCATGAACTATGCACTCGACCACAAAAATATTGCATCTTCATGTGTAGGCACTGTTAAGTTATATTGGAGCAAAGTATGACGTTCTTTGATTGCCAAGCAAAGAATTATACACTTGCTTAGGTAAACAGTAAGAAAATATATAATTAGAAGAGCAAATTTTTCAATTTAGCCAAATATTTAAGGCTTTTGGTTTCAGAGTTTATGTATGGTGCTCTGAAGAAAAAAAAAATCGAGGCTGGGAATTTGGATAAAGCAATGTCATAGAACTCCAGGCAGGAGGTGATAAGAGGCTGATGCATGGTAGAAAAAGCATGAGACATATTTCAAAGTTAAAATTTAAAAAAATCAAAGTTTAGATGGCAAGGAAAAATACAACTTTAACATCCTGAGTCTGATGGAGGACTTTGGCATTAGACCAGAAACCCTGTGTCTACTAGAAGAAAATGTAGGCCCAACTCTGCATCCTATCAGTTTAGGAACTGACTTCCTCAACAGGACTCCTGAAGTACAAGAAGGAAAATCAAGAATCAACTAATGGGATGGGATCAAACTAAAAATTTTCTTCACAGCAAAGGAAACAATCAAGAATGTAATGAGAAAAATTACAGAATGGAAGAAATTATTTGCCACCTGCACCTCAGTTACAGCATTAATCTCCAGGATATATAAGTAACTCAAAAACTTAACACGGGAAAAGAAAAAAAAAAACAACAAATAACCCAATAAATAAATGGGTTAAGGAACTGAATAGGCACTTCACAGAAGAAATACAGTTGGTCAATAAATATACTAAAAAATGTTCAACATCTTTAACAATTAGAGAAATGCAAATTAAAACCATTCTGAGATTTGGTCTCACACTAGTCAGAATGGCAATCATCAAGCATACTAGTAACAATAACTGTTGTTGAGGATGTGGGGAAAATGCTTCACTCTTACGTTGCTGGTGGGACTGCAAATTGGTGCAACCACTCTGGAAAGCAGTATGCAGATTCCTCACAAAAGTTGGAATGGAACCACCTTAGACCCAGTTATCCCACTCCTCAGCTTATACCCAAAGGACTTAAAATCAGCATATTATAGTAACACAGCCATATCAATGTTTATAGCAGCTCAATTCACAATAGCTAAGACATGGAACCAACCAAGGTGCCCTTCATTGTGCATATATACACAATGGAATATTACTCAGCCATAAAGAAGAATGAAATTATGGCATTTTCCAGTGAATGGATGGAACTGGAGATTATCATGTAAGTGAAATAAGCCAATCCTCAAAAATGCAAAGGCCACATGTTCTATCTGACATGTGGATGCTGACACACAATAAGGAAGATCAAGGGAAGAATAGAAGTTCCCTGGATTAAACAAAGGGGAATGAAGCAAATGGAGGGAGTTTGGGAATAGAAAAAATAGAATAAATTGGACATAACTCTCCTATATACATATATGAATACACAACCAGTGAAACTCCACAACATGTACAACTGCAAATATGGGATCCTAATAAGTCATACTTCATGTATGTATGATATGTAAAAATATACCCTACTGTCACATATATTTAAAAAGAACAATAAAAAAATTAAAAACTCCTGAGTTTGAAACCTAAGGTATTGTGCACCCATTAATAAAATATGAGAGAAGATCAGGGAACTATAGAAGATGGGTTCATTCTTCTCAATCCCTTCATATATTATAATTGCATTGCAGAATCTCCCTCTGAAAGTAGATATATTTCCCATCCCAGTGGATGTTGGATTTGGCTTTGAATTGCTTTGGAACATAGATTATAGGCAGAAAAGAATAACTGAAATTTATCATATAAGGCCTTCACAGGTGTCATGGTGTTTTCATTCAAACTCTAGCACTCCTCTACCACCTCAAGAAGAGCATGTCTTTTAGCACAAATGAAGACATGTCAAGCAGACCTAGATGCAGTCTAAATTGCCCACCTGAAGTTTAAAAGTGATCTATTCCAGTTAAGTCACAATCTTATAAATCAGAAAAATCAATTCCTCTTTAAGTAAGTCATTGAGCTGTGGAGCAAATTGTTATGCTCCATTATTGAAGCAACTGATAATTAAGTTCGCATTGAATTTGATATTAGGGTTTCATATAGAAATATACTAGAAAGAATTGAAAGGTTAAAAGTGAGTTATATTCTTCAACTTATAAATTTTATTCTTACTTATAAAACTTGAAGGGGAGACAATAAACATAAATAAATGACAAGCAAATCATTACTATCCATAAAACTTGAAAATGTAGTCAATAAAGAGCAAATCCCATTAGCAAAGATGTTCTAATGAAACAGCAGATCTGAAATATTTAACTTGTAAACACCAATAGGTTAAAAAAGCCTCTCTGAGCCTCAGTTTGTCAAAAATAGGAATAATTCTATAAACACAAGCTTATAAGGCTGTTGTGGAGTTTAATACTATATGTAAGCTCTAGTGTGGTGAGTGGCATGGAAATCCTTGTTTAAGATTAATCTCTGTTCTAAAGAACTTTCTGTGATGATGGAAATGTATCATGTCTGTCCTATCCAATACAGCAGCTCTGGTCATTGAACACTTGAAATAGAAGTGCTACAACTGCCATTGCTATAGTAATATTTACAACTGCAAATGCTCCTGGAAGAAGTAAAATCATTCACAGCATCTTATTATTTGCCCAAGTTTTTATGCATAATATCTAGCACTCAGGCAAAAATAACCACACATACAAAATGACAAGATATGACTGACTAAAAACCGAGAAAAAAAATGAAAGATCAAAAATTAATATGATTATACAGATTACAAATAATTATGGTTAATACTTTCAAAAAATTTCTAATAAAGAACAGAAAATTTTAACTATAAATCCAAAAATAAATAAATAAAACAACTGAAATCAATACTCTGTGCATGGGTTTAAAATGGAATCGGGCACAAATGAAGCAAAGTTTAAAGAATTGTTAGATAATTCAAAAATATGCACTAACTATAGGATAGATAGAAGATAAAAACAGAAATGAGTATAAAAGATGTATTAGCATATATAAAATAGATCCAAAAAGGAAATAAAAACAAATAGAATAGTACAGACATTATTAGAATGGAAGTGGAAAAGAATCCCCTATATTTTATAAGATATCAAATCACAAATTCAAGAAGCACCATTAATACCAACAAAAATAAGTAAAGGGAAATTTAGACCTTATCACATAATAATAATAAAAGAAAATTGACATTTTAAAAGAAGTTGGAAAAAAATGGAATTACCATTAAAGTAGAGAGAAAACACTGAGAGAGAACAGACATCAAACAGAAACAGAAATCTTAAAAAAAAACCTCTATCTTCAAATTACTGAAATAATGTATACTAGAAGTATATACAATAAAAATGTATCTCAAAACATTAAGCCATATATAAAACTTTTTAATGTTTTAAATATGTTTTTATTTTTTTGAATTAAACCTAGGGACACTTTACCACTGAGCTACTTACCCAAACCTTTAAAAAACAATTTATTTTAAGTCTGGATCTCACTAAATTGCTGAGGTTCTCGTTTAATTGCTGAGACTGGGCTCAAACTAGCAATCCTCCTGGCTCAGCCTCCCAAGTCACTGGGATTATAGCCATGCCACTACACCTATTGAGAAAACTTTTCTAGACACAAAAACAGATTAGTTGATAATCATTGTCAGAAATACCAGAAAACAGATGAAAAACCCTACCTGATTTTTAGGCAGAAGGAAAGTAATTTGTTTTTGAAGTGATAATTAACAAAACAAAAAGGAATGAAAAGCAAAAAGAAAGTATCACGTAAAATTAATTTTTATTCTATAAAAGAAAAGTTTTGTGAGACCTTAGGTACACATAGAAGTTCAGATATGCAATGAAAGCACAAAAGGTATGATGGGAATTGAAGTTATTCAAGTATTCTAAGGACATGAAATGTGTCAGTCAGCTTTCTGTCATGATAAGGAAGTACCTGACATAATCAGCTTCTAAAAAAAAAAGGTTTACCTTAGCTCACAGTTTTGGAGGCTCTATGTATGATCAACCAGCTCCACTGCTGTGGGCTTGAAGTAAGGTAACACATCATCATGAGAGAACATGGTGTCACAGATCCACCCACCTCATCATCAGGAACCAAAAGAGAAAACAAGGAAGGAGCCAGGTTTTTCAACAATCCCCTTCAAGTTTCCCATGAGGCTTAAGGATCCATGGCCTCCTAATAATGCCTCTGGAGCTCAAGCTTTAACACGTGGGCCTATGGGAAACATTCAGGATCCAAACCATAGCATTGAATTGTTGACTAATTTCACAAAAAAACCCTTCCAGAGAAAATATAAGGACAGAGCAATCCCTAACACTTGAAGAGCTTCCTACAACTGTTCTATGAAAATATGTTTAAGATACTTCATGACAAGCAAAATATGTACCAATAACTTTAATGAACAAAGCCACAATTCTTGTTATAGATGGAATGTTTTTTTCTTCCCCAAATTCATCCACTGAATCTCTAACTCACAATGTGTTAGTATTTGGAGATATAGACTTTGGGAAGTAAATAAGGTTAAATGAAATAATGAGCATGGGGCCTTAATGATATGATTAGAAACCAGTGAGCGTCCTCTCACTCTTTCTCTGTGCATTGAGGGTCGGGGGGAGAAGTGTGTATGTGTGCATGTGTGTGTTTTCAGGATTTTGAAGGGACGCTCATGTGAGCACACCTTGAAAAGTGACCCTTTGCAGGCCAGGAGGAAGAGAGTACTCATCAGAACCCAACTTTGTAATTCCTTGGTCACTGCCTTTCAGTCTCGATAAGTATAATGAAATTAATTTCTGTAGTTTAAACCACCCAATCTATGGAATTTTATTATAAGCAAAATGTAGATTAAGATAGATCTTTACAAAAATATCAACCAATAGAAATTATAGATAGATATACAAATTTATAGAGATAGTTATCACCTGTAAGTACCACACACACACACACACACACACACACACACACACACACACATCTGATATATACACAGATCTAATATGGTATCAGATACTGATACTGGCAGGTGTTATTCTAAGAATGCAAGATTGGTCAAACATTAAAAAGCCAAATTTGCTTTCTTCAAAACTTTGTAAAGTATTAGGACCATATGATCTCATATCACATCAATAGATGTAGAAAAGAATTTGATAGAACACACTTCAATTCATGATAAAACTTTCATCATGCTAGGAATAAAAAGGAACTTTCTTGATCTAATAAAAGGCAATTTCAAAACCTAAATGTAACATCATACTTATTAATGAAAATTTTGAACATTATCTGCCAACAACTAGAAGATAGTAAGGATATTTACTCTTATTATTTCTATGCAACATTGTGCTGAAGGTCTTAACCAGAGCATAAACAAGAAAAAGAGCTAAAAGTCATAAATCTGAAAGGAAGAAATAAAACAGTTTTTAAGCACAGAATACATGTTTGTTTATGGGGGTAATTTCTTCTTCCTCCCCCCAAAATTTAGAAATAATAAGTGAATATAATAAGATTACAGAATATAAGATCTATATTAGAAAAAATAAACAACTTTATTCCTTTTGATTGACAGTAATGATAAATGGAAATCAAAACTTTAAAAACATTATTTTATATTTTTATATATCAGCAATCACTTAATTACCTAAAAATAAATTGCAAAAGACAGGGGCAACCTTTGCAGTGTTCCAATAAAAAAATGTTACTGAGGATTTAAATACATACAGAGATAAATCTGCAAATAATATTTCTTCAAATAATATTGTTTAAAAATAATATTTCTTCAAATTTACCTTACATGTAATTCTTGTATGTCTTAGAATTCAAGATATCTAGAATATCTCTTATTTTATAGAAATTGACAAGTTGATAATAAAATTTATATCTAAATTTAAAAACCTAAATGAGCAAAAATATCTTGAAAATAAGCAAATATGGAGATTTCACACTTACCTTATTTCAAGGTTTACTATAGTTCTTTAAGCATCAAGATAGAGTTATACCAAGTGTAAAGATACAAACTTGATCAATCAAGTGGAATAGAAAGTCCAGAAACACATCAAGTTTTATATGGTCAATTGATTCTCAAGAATAACATCAAAGTAATCCAATGGGGGAAGAGAAAACTTTTTGAACAAACAACCCTGGAAATGTTTGATATCTATGCAGTTAAAAAAAAAAAATCAAAGGGGAGGGTGGGGGTGCAGTTCAATGGCAAGACACTTCCTCAGCAAGGCTTTGGAGCTGATCCCCAACACGGCCAGAAAAAAAAAAAAGGAATGGTGAGAAAGATATTTGATTGATTCCTGATAGCATGCATAAAATATTAATTAGAAATTGAAGGTGTCATTTCAAAAAATAACTAAAGCTAGCATGGTTTCAGAAGAAAAGCTAGGAGACTATCTTCATTTTAAATTAGGTTGTTACAGATTTGTTTAAACAGAGCACATGAAAATACTAACAATAAAAAATTGATAATCTGACCTTTATTAAGATTTAAACTTCTACATATTCAGATTTATTATAAAATTAATAGGCAATATATACTAGTGAAAATATTCACAACATATTTCGCATAGATCTTGGACCTGGAATATATAACTAACTTCTTTAACTAAAAAAATAAAAGGTGGTATAGAAAGTAGACAAAATTTGTAAGAAGAGAAGATAGAAAATTGGGAGAAAAAAAGCATAAAAATGGTGAACTTTATTGATTAGTAGGAAAATGCAAATTAAGACCACCATGAGACATCATATCTCTAGAAGTAAATTTAGAAAAGTGACAGCATGAAATGTTGGTTATAATAAAAAGCAACTAGAACTTCTACATTGCTTATTGGAGAGATATTTAATCAACAATTCTTGTGCAAAGAACTGAAAACATATGCACACAAACATCGTGCACAGTTGGGTGCAACATGGTGGACCTGTAGTCCCAGGTATCTGGGTGTCACAAGAAGAAGGATCACTTGAATCCCTTTAGCCCAGGAATTTGAAACCAGCTTGGGCAATCCCGTGAGTCCTAGAATTTAAAATAAATAAATTAATCAATTAATTTAAAAACCTCAAAAATCTTGTGCATGTGTTATATCATCTTTAGCCATTATCTCCATTGTGGAAATGATTTTAATGTCCACCATCCAGAAGACAAAGCTTGCTAATATTGAACAAAACAAGAAAAACAAAAAAATAGATTATGTGTAGCCCCAAATGACTTACTGGCAGAAACATCGAGAAAAGGAAAGAGGGGAAGCAGGATGAAGCAAAGGGAGTCCTCAGAGTATGTTGCAAGTCTGACAAAAGTTTCTGCCAACTGAGTAAGGAACTCTTGAGCAAAAATACTGGCAATCAGTGCAATTCTGCTCTGGGTAAAAAATGGCTGGGCCCTTGTGCCACCAGCTGTTCAGTAACTGCCTGGGAGAAACTCCAAGTAGAATATGTTCTTAAGCTACTGACCCTGACTTAAGTCATTGATTAAGGATTTCTAAAAATAATGTGGCCTTGGAGCAAAAGCTGAGATAGGTCATGCAAAAGCTCACTACTAGAGGCTGGCAGCTAAGTACATTTCCTTGCAGTGGGCACAGTCCTTTCTGGAATGGTTATTTTGGGAGTAGATCACCATGAATTTCACCCTGTTGAGGTTAAAATTATGTAAATTTCAAAACTACCATATGGTATGAGATGTCATCATGGTGGTTGTCTTTGGAAAACAGAAAGACGTTAGTGGTTAGGAAGGGCTATGGGGGTGGTTTCTGTGGTGCTCATAATGTTCTATTTCTTAACCTAAGTGAAGGTTATGTAGGTGTGTTTATTTTATGATATTTCATCAGCCTGTACACTTAATGATTTATACATTTATGTACTTCAGCTTATTTAATTAAAAGTAAAATGATTTTTGCAATTTCAGTTATGAGGTTGCAAAGCAGATGATGTTTTGAAGAATGATTGAGTGGTAGAAAAATTTAGGAAATGCATATCAATAGATAGAGAAAGAGATAATTTTTAAGGAAGCATGACATTTAGAAAGTAGCATCTATTTTACTGCAATAAAAAAAATAAGATACAGAGGAAAGCATGCCTATGATTACAATATCTAAACACCTGTTATTAAAGCGTCAGATTAGAAGTCTAATGAGCTAAATCTAATATCTGATAAAATGTGCAATTTAATGGACTTTGAAATACAATATCCCCCTGGTATTCATAGAGGATATATTTCAAGACCCCTGCCATGGACTGAAACCATGCATGTGTACGTATAACAAGCTCAATTTTAAAATTAGGCATGGTAATCAGTAAGCATCAGTAACTAATAAAATAGAGCAATTATAATGTACTGTAATAAAAGATTTGTGTGTGTGTGTGTGTGTGTGTGTGTATTTCTCTCTCTGTACTTTGCTCTCCACTGATTCTTGTGATGATATGAGGTGATGGATGCCTACTCCATGAGATCAAGTGAGATGAGTGACAGGGACCTGGGGACACAGCATTAGGTACTATTAATCTTCTGACAGTGATCATCATGGAGATGTTGATGGTTGGATGTCTAACTGCAGTTGACCTGAACTAACTTAAACAGAGGGGAAAAACCCACAGATAAGAGAAGCCTACTCTATAGGAACAGCCTAGGCATCTCTGCTTTCCTACAATATATTCATATTTCCTTAACCACATCTTGTCCCTCAAATTTTAAGTTATTCCTTAAATTTCTAATTTTAAAGATAGCATATATGATGTCTAATTAAATATTACTCTGCAATAAACATTTGTTGAATTGAATAAAATACATCCAAAAAGACTGACACTTGAATTTTTATCTATATGCTTTCTTCTGTATTTAGGAGTATTAATATACCCAAACTAATGTACTTCTTATCTTCAACACACATGTAACTTACAGGCAATTGTATTTTTCAGTATAGTTACCATATGTGAGACATTGTTCTAGTTTCTCTTGGACAAAAAAACATGCTTATTAAAATACAGTTTTTATCATCAAGGGACTAAAACTCCAGCATTGAAAGGTATTCTCTCCTAATAATTATGAAACAATGTGAGTTCTATGGTAGTAAGAAAAGAAAGAGGGTGTGGAAGCAAAGAGAACAAAGATATTACATTCTAAAACAGCCAAGGAAAAAAACCCAGCAACCAAATGGCCTAGAGAAGTTTTCTTTAATGTATGGGTTCACAAAGCAGAGGCAAGGAAAGAACATTTCAGGCAAAAGAAAAACGTAATAAAAAGCAGAGGAGGTAAGGGGGAAATATCATGATACTTTTGGGATTTCTGAAGATTGTAAAGTGGTATGATTTATTCCAGGTAGTGAAGGAAGAGTATAAAGGAGAGGTGAACATAAGTTGGAAAGTTCAGGCTGGAGACATAGGATGAAGCTTTAAGTTAAATGAGAAGGTATGAGAACTTTACCATCAATGATGTGCTGAGGACAAGAGGATGAGCCTCAAAGCTGTCTTTAAAAGCAGAGAAGCCAAGGAAAGAGACAGAAGGAGAAAAGCAAGTATAGAAGATCCTCAAAAATTTTAAATAGAACTATCTTGTAGAACCATCCATGCCACTCCTGGTTATGTATCCAATGGAAAAGAAATCAGAAGCCATGTGCACTTCTGAGTTCATCACAGCAATATTCACAATAGCCAGGAAATGGAACCAACCTAGTTGTGCATCACTTGTTAAAGAAAATGGGGCATATATACATAATAGAATTTTATTCAGCCAAAAAAAGAGGAAATACTATCATTTTAAACAACACGGATAGAACTGGAAATCAGTATATTAGTGAAATAAGCCAGGCACAGAAAGACAAGTACTTCATGATTTCATTCATAAGTGAAGTCTAAAAAAGTTGATCTCATGGCATTTAGAGTGGAATGGTGGTTACCAGAGGCTATTTCAAAATGAAGTATTTTATATTTCAAAATGCTAGGAGAAACCATTTTGAATGTTTTCACCATAAAGACATATTAGATGTTTGAGGAGAGAAATATGTTCACCCTGATTTAAACGTTATACAATGTGTACGTATATTGAAATATCACATAGGACCTGTGTAGTTTTTATATTTTATGAATCAGTTAAAAATAAGTTAAAAAGGAAGACAAAACAAATTTTTACAAATGTTTGATCAATGAGTTAACAACAAAATGAAACTAAAATTATAGAAGAACAAGTGATTAGCCCATTCCTTAACCCATTCCACGAACTCAAGGAGAAAGAGGATGCTTCCAGAAGTGGAGTCAACTGTTGTAAATAAGTCATGCCATGTCAGATGTGAGAAGGAAACCTTTGATTGGCAGGAGAGAGGTGATACTCAGCTTTTCATCTCCATGACTAAAATACCTAACAGCAGCAGCATCGAGGAGGGAAAGTTTAATTCGGCTGAGTCCATTGCTCTAGGCCCAAGATGAGGCAGCACATCATGGCGGAACGGAATGGCAGAGGGAAGTTGCTTGGGACCTGGCAGCCAGGAAGCAGAGAGAGGGAGGGAAAAGGGAGTCAGGGAAAGATGCACCCTTTCAGAGCACACCCTAGTGACTCACCTTCTCCAGTCATGCCCCACCTGTCTATGGTTAACACTCAGTCCATTACAAAGTCCATAAAATTTACAAAGGAATCATTACAAGAAAGGAAGTAAGAGCACAGTTAGAAAGAAGTGGCCGTTTTCATTCATCTAAAGATGAAAGTAAGGAAGAATATGTGGTTATAAGGATACACTTAGAAGTAGAGGGACAGCTTTAACAAGTAGACTTGGTTAAGGACCATAATGAGAGGAAGACAGAGAATGATTCACTGACATGTTGTAGGATGAATTGGTACCTGGATTCTCAGGGAACAACAAACACATCCTTTAAACAGGCCATTCCAGGGTTTGACTTAATGCCTCACTTAAATAACTTTCCTCAAAATACCCTACACTGACTCAATTTACTTTACACCATGTTCCACATTTAATTACTTCTTTTTCTCTATCTCTTCCTCACTTTTATTTTCAAGATCAATACTATGGTTTTGTTTTTCTAGAGCTGCTTCATGGGCAGAGTTTTTCCCAGCAGTACCCAGACCCTTTCCTAAAGGGAATTTTCTGGAAGGAGAGTCTCCCTGTTTCCAACCTGCCTCTTTCTTCAGCCTGGATCATTTGCACAAGATTTGACAATTGTTACATTGAATTAATCTTAATCTATTATGGTGATAAAAATAGATGAAATATATTAATCCCAACAGCCACATACAAAATTGCGATACTAAGGTACAAAAACTATTAAGTAGGTCAACTTGCACAAAATCTCTCCAAACATTAACTGTTAACGAAAGTATTCAAACCCAATGCTGCTTATTTCAAAAGTAAATAAATAACCTCCAGGCACTGTGTCATGTTCCTGTAGTCTCAGCTATGGTTTGCTCAAGGCCAACCTGAGTCACAAAGCAAAACCACATCTCAGACAAACAAAAGAATTAAGTAAGTATATAAGGAAAAGTTCACACTATTACTGAGACCTCTTTAATCCCAACCAGAATGGGCTGAGAGGCTAACTTGAGAGAATTATTTTAGTGTCTTCAGATACCCTACTCTGAGCAGAGAATTGCACCTGGAGATTTCAACCTGTATTTAAAAAAAAAAAATCCTCCAGTTGGCATGTCTTTTGAGAATTTGCAACTGAATTGTTTATGATTAATTTCAAGACAATCAAATTGTTCTCCAAAGAAAATCAAGTAAAGATGCGCTGTACTCAACACTTTCAAATATGCCTAAGCTCTTTTAACTGTCTTCAGAAATCCAAGCCATGTGCCATATATGCTGTTTTAAATTCTGTAGATATAGGGCAATAGGCAAGTGGGAAAATAGAAGTATAGATGAATCTTATAACTGAAGTTTGTCTCTGAAAAATTCAGGTGTGCCAGGGATGGTTAAATGAGCACATACTTTAACCAAGCAATGCCAGGATTTACTTCCTGCCTCACTTGGATAACTTTTTAAAAATATCCTACACTGACTCAGTTTCTTTTATACCATGTTCCACATTTATTTATTTCTTTTTCTCTCTCTCTTCCTCACTCTTATTTTCAGACAAATATCATAGTTTTGTTTTTATAGAGCTTCCTCATGAGCATAGTCTCTCTCTCAGCAGTACCCAGGCCCTTTCATGAAGGGTATTTTCTGGAAGGAGAGTCTCCCTGTCTCCAGTGCTACCTCTTTATTCATTCTGGATTGTTTGCATGCAACAAGTTCACCTTGGATATTTGCTATTAATTCAAATTTTTGTAAAATACCCTAAATGCTTCTATGTCAATAAAACTAAAGCCACACATAGAAATCCGCTTTTAAATCACCTCTATTGATTGAGTTAGAGTTGGCTCAGGTATAACACTTTGAAAAGTCTATGCTTTGTTTACTTAAAGTATTGGACTTATGAATAATCAGACACTGAATCTAGAACTTCTAAAGGATTAATATTCCAGAAGATGACAGTTTTTTCCTGCACTTTTTACCTTGGAAATCATTCCATGTGTCTCCACCCCTCTGCCATTGCTCCAGTTCTCCATCTTAAACTTTGTAGATAGACAGCAACTTTCTATGAGATTCCCTACCTCAGGCCTGGCCCCCCTCTATTCAATGCTCTATAACAATTATCTTTAAAGAGCAGCTCTCAAGTACACAAGATGATTCACCACAGCTTCAAAAGAAGATACTACATCATTTATTTGTATTTTTTTTTGTCTGAAAACAAGTAATGCCTATTGTTTTTCAGCATCCAGAACTGATATAGGTCATAGTAATCAAAGCCCCTAATTGATTTATCTGAATGTTACACAAAGGGCAAAAGGGGACCTGAGGAATCAATGAAACCAAAAAGCAACTAATCATCAAAAAGCAATTAATAGTGACCCCAACTTGTTCATTCACTTTGGAGAGGCTGTAGTGCATGACAATTAGCCTATGCCTCATTAAACTGAATTTCAATTTGTATCTCTAAACTTTAGTCTTTAAAAATGAGGAATTAAATTTTAAAATATTCCTAAAATAAAACTTTGAACTGAAGTCATGCTATATTATGCCAGAACTGAAAATTCTAAACTGAGCTTTTTTCTTTTATTTTTTTTTCCACTGTATTCCCAGGTGTGAACCATGACAATGAGATGAGATAGAACTCTGAAATTATATTAAGAATGAAGGTTGGGGCTGGGACTGTGGCTCACTGGTAGAGGGCTCGCCTAGCATGTGCAAGCACCTGGGTTCGATCCTCAGCACCACATAAAAATAAATAAATAAAATAAAGGTATTGTGTCCAACTACATTGAAAAATAAATATTTTTTAAAAAATAAAATAAATTAAAAAAAAAAAGAATGAAGGTAAACTTCAATAACATAGTGCCTTGGGATACTGGTCAATAAATATAGTTATAAAATTATTAAATATGTAACCATAATGAATGGGAGGTAAATATTCAAAATATCTTCCTCAACTATGGTGAAGGATCCAAATGCTTGGTCATGTAACTGATTGGTCTACACTGCAACCAGGACTGACTCAGTATACACTTGGATCCTAAACTCTTCATGGCTTCCTGATACCTTTGACATAAATTACCAAGTCTTCCTACTCCAGCACCTCATGGTGGTATCTTGGATTGTTCTCCTGACAAACTGGATTTGCTCACCTCTGAGAGCCTTGCCAGCCTCTCTCCACTCCGGGCTCCCCACTGTCTCCTCTCTGTCTCTGACATTGTTTCTATAACTTTTTTTTTCCCTATCTGCCTGGCTACCTTCTCTTTCAGGTTACTACTAGCAAAAGTAATTCCTTTAGTGAATATTTTCAACACACACAGACTAGTCGTCGCCAGCACACCCCACATGCTGCAATTTATCTATTTAGAACACTCTGCATGTTCACTTTTAAAATAATCACATTTTAGTGTAGGTACTAGGCAAACTTTTTTTTTTTTTAATTTTTCCTAATAGTGAATATAAGCTGAGCTCAGACACTAGGACTGTACCACTCAAGACTGTATGTCTGCCGCTGCCTAAAATAAATCCTGGTGGTTTAATCTCAAGAAAGAAGAAGAAAAGGAACAGGAAGAAGAGAAGAGGAGGTGAAATACAGGAGAAGGTAGGAAGAGGCAGCAGGAAGACGAAGAAAGAGGAGGAAGGCAGGAAAGAGAAGGACATAGAGAGTGGTTTTGGAACACCATTTAAGAAAGTACTGGCAAGCAAATATCATCTGCCTTCAATTATCTCCCCAAAACGTAGGTCACCAGGAAGTGTACCAGAAGTGCCTGTGGTTTAATTGGGGCCAAGAATCTGGGTTTCTCGGTAGAGCAACTCCTAGAATAAGCCAGTAATTCTACTCAGGGATGGTAGAAAATACAGAAAGATGCATTATTTGGGGGCACATTGAGGATTTTATGTTGCATATAATCAATTTATTTCTTTGAAAGGCTTCTATAAAATAAAAATTTAAGACAACAAAACAAAATCACACTGAATTCCTTTTTCAAAAATATAGAAAACATAATAGATTACTGTCATTTTGCCAAGAAATATATTAACATTCTGACTTTCACTGAACCTTTCAAAAATGCTATTAAGGACCTGCAGGTTTGGGGATGTGCCAGTTGATTCCCAAAGAAGAAAATGGTGCCAACATTAAATATCCTGTGGCTAAGTACTTGTAGTAAGAACAATAGGGAGGACATCAGTGGGAAAAGGACATTCCCTCAGGCAATGAACCTGTTTCCATAACCAACTCTAATGCTTAAATAACTCAAAAGAAATGTTTTCAAGGCTTGCAAAGTTTACAATGGTTTACTATAATTAAAAAAATAATGATTATGAATTCTGTTGACAATTATCTTTCCTATAAGTGAAATAACCAATAAAATGAAGGACAGAAAGGGAAAAATTAAATTGTATGATGAAGAAGCAATAATTTTCATTCACTTATACCATTATAATATGGTGTGAGTAAAAAAAAAGTATGAGCAAGGACGCTAATTTTTCAATCTGTAGGCACTGTTGACTTTTTTTATTTAAAAACTAAATACAACGGGTTCACTTTCTAGCTTTTTCTTATAAACGGTGTTAGCATCTGAGATTCTTTTTAATATCTAGGTATGTTATGTAGTGGAATTATATTTATATAGATCTTAACATACCAGCTACAGTAAGCAAATTAAGGAGAGTGATTCATAGAGCAATCACACAAATGTTCAATCATGAATATAGTGAAAGAGCCATGATACTTGCAATGTATTTTCATAATACATCTTTATTAGTTTTGATGTATTTGAGGAATAGATCCTGAATGATGACCCTGGTAGATTTATGCTAACAATTTCTTGCCTTCTTCCATTCTTTCTTCCTCCCTTTTTTCCTTTAATGAAATTGCTCCTTGGAATAGGAAAAAAGGACTTATTTTGTGATTGGTTCTGTTTAGTGTACAGCCTAAAACAGGTTTGAGTAAAATTAACTTTCTATGGTGCGTGAATTATTTTAGCCTCTACCACCACGTGGATATCATAAAGAAATGTCAAAAGGAAACGATAATCCCCCATTGGTGATCAGTGTGAAAACAATAGGTGGCAGCACTAAAATAAAAAATACCTCTCTATATTTCACTGTACTTTCATTTTTCAGTTTGTCATAATGAATGTTGAGAAGGTGAGTGAGAGATTTATATTGGCTAAGCTTGGATCTCAGAAGACTACATAATACTTGACATTTATAAGGCAGTTGGTCTCAAGATATATCAACACTTTGAATATTACTGATATATTTTAAATATTTTAATAGATATTTCTAGGACAAGAAGAGATGTAGGATGAGTTTAATTGTGTCAAATTTTTAAAATAGCTCTCATAAAATCATAGAAAAACTTATATTTGAGAGAAGATATGCAGAAGGGAGCTGGTGTTTTTTTTTTTTTTTTGGTTCTTTCACATACCACATTTTATTTATCCATTCATCCACTGATGGACATTTGTGTGGATTCAGTGTTTTCACTGTGACTAATGCTGCTATGAATGTGGGTGTACAAATATCTTTTTGAGACTCTGATTTCAATTCTTTGAGGTATATTTTTATTTTTTTTTATTTATTTATTTTTTTTTTTTAAAAAAAGTTTTTTGTTTTTTTTTTATTGTTGGTCGTTCAAAACATTACACAGTTCTTAATACATCATCTTTCACAGTTTGACTCAAGTGGGTTATGAACTCCCAACTTTACCCCGTATACAGATTGCTGTTTCACATCAGTTACCCTTCCATTGATTGACATATTGCCTTTCTAGTGTCTGATGTATTCTGCTGTCTGTCCTATTCTCTACTATCCCCCCTCCCCTCCCCTCCCCTCCCCTCCCCTTTTCTCATCCCTGTTTAATGTAAATCTTCTTCTCAAGCTCTTCGTCCTTACCCTGTCCTTGTTTACTTCCCTTATATCAAAGGGGTCATTTGGTATTTGTTTTTTAATGATTGACTAGATTCACTTAGCATAATCTGCTCTAATGCCATCCATTTCCCTCCAAATTCTATGATTTTGTCATTCCTTAATGCAGAGTAATACTCCATTGTGTATAAATGCCACATTTTTTTTTATCCATTCATCTATTGAAGGGCATCTAGGCTGATTCCATAATCTTGCTATAGTGAATTGTGCTGCTATGAACATCGTTGTAGCAGTGTCTCTGTAACATGCTCTTATTAGGTCTTTAGGGAATAGACCGAGAAGGGTAATAGCTGGGTCAAATGGTGGTTCCATTCCCAGCTTTCCAAGAAATCTCCATACTGCTTTCCAAATTGGCTGCACCAATTTGCAGTTCCACCAGCAATGAACAAGAGTGCCCTTTTCCCCGCATCCTCTCCAGCACTTATTGTTGTTTGACTTCCTAATGGCTGCCAATCTTACTGGAGTGAGGTGGTATCTTAGGGTAGTTTTGATTTGCATTTCTCTAACTGCTAGCGATGGTGAGCATTTTTTCATGTACTTATTGATTGATTGTATGTCCTCCTCTGAGAACTGTCTGTTCAGGTCCTTGGCCCATTTATTGATTGGGTTATTTGTTATCTTATTGTCTAATTTTTTTGAGTTCTTTGTATATTCTGGTTATTAGGGCTCTATCTGAAGTGTGTGGATTAAAGATTTGTTCCCAGGATGTAGGCTCCCTGTTTATCTCTCTTTGGTGTTTTTGATTTTTACTTTGGTGAGTAGAAAAAAGGAGCTCTGAAGGATATTCTCTTACTGTTAATGGTCCGTTCTTTCTACAGCTGTGATTTATTTTACTAGCAGCTTGAACAGGTGTGGCCTATCTTTGACAAAGTCTTCCAGAAGTTCCTACCTGCCCTAGGCATCAGGTTTCAGATCTGTTTCATGAGATTGTTGAATGGCATGCAATCCAAGAACTTCTATCTTGTTACATGGACAAAATACTTACTTACTATGAAAGTCTTTATCTGAAAATCCAGTTTTGCACTTTGAGTTTGGAAAAAAAAATAAAACTTGCCTACTTTGAGGGATGCTGGTAAGAAAGTTTGCCTTAAGGGGGGGAAAAAAACTCTGAAAAAGCTTTAGCAAAATGGACATTAAGTGTTTTTGCATATACATGAAGCTGAGCTGATTTTTTTTTTTCCTCAAAATAAATGTCAATGCTGGCCAAGGACGAAACATGGTACTTTTCAAATTTGAAAACATCATTACTAATGTTAACAGTGAGAAAGGCCGAATGTCAAAGGGAAAATGTAATTTTGCTGTTTGGAATACAACATTTCTGCCATGAACTCTTATGAAAAAATAAATATAAGGAGGTCAAAGGTAAAAAAGTTTTCATACTCTAATTAAATATAGAGATTTCACCTTAGGTCAAATACCATTTACCAAAAATGCTTGATTTAAAAAAGACTTATAATTGCCATATTTCCTTTGAAAAACACACAGCATTGTGCCACACAGGTATATTTGCTTGGCTTTTAGTGTGACCAGTTCATTTGGAGGTGCTGTTGAATGGCATGTGCACCCCTTAGGAACAGTCATGTGTTCAAGATGGCAGAAAAGTAATTGCCAGGGATCATTTTGCTGACCCTGACTGCTATAAATGGCTGTACGAAATGAGGATAGGTAGATCAACACAGCTCAGGTTTTGAAGTGAAATTTTATCTTATTTCTGGCATGGCAAATACTAACCTGATCCTTATCTGTCTAAGAAAAAACATTCCTCTGTAACTGGCCGGCATAACTCTTTGCGATTTCCACATACCTCTTGAAAATTATGAAAGACCCATTGTATGAAAACTTGGAATAAACAGGATATCTAAGGCCTTTTAGTGTGATCAGGTTAATCTGTAAATTTCACTTTGTTTTAGAAATCTCTGAAGAAAAAACATTGTTCATTGCTCTTTATGTTTTTCAGAGTTCTTCCCCCCTCAGGCAGACAAAAACCTTGAAATGGGGTGGGCAGATGAAGAGAGTATTATTAAAACACACTCTGTCTATTATTATAGACTATAGACTCCTGGTCTGGGAGTTTGGAGATTCTGTTTTCAGTCCCCTTTGTGCAAGAAGCAAGCTGTACACTCTCAGCTTTATCCTTGCAGAAGACACCTGACTTCCCTTGGTCTTTCATTGATCAAATAGCCTCTCAGCTGCCTTTTAGTGTAAAGTTCCCTGTGAATGAGGTTAAATTTCCTCCACTGTTCAGTTATTTTAATTTTTTTTACATCTCTATATTCATTCAAATTTCCAAGGAAAACTAGGTATTGTGTATAGAGGATGTATCTTGAGCTTTGATATTATAGTACTATCATTTCATGCTGTACCCTGAATCAGAGTTGCTTAATTTTTCAAAGCATGTTTCTCAGATATATATATATGTAATGGAGATTTCTGATACTTTGACACAATGTACCCCTAGGGCTAAGAGTGTTAAATTAAGAAACTATTTTCTAATATACACAAGCATTGATGAATTATAAACACCTCCGGAATCCCCAGGAGCTTAAGAAATGGACATTCCCATGCGTGTGACAACCCCACCGCCATGTGCTCATCAGTAATGACAGCTCCCTTTCCCTTGCACAAGGGAAACTCCCAACTGTACGTTTTTTTTTTCCTTTTGAGTCTTTGATTTTTGTTACTTTCTTGCTAAGTATATGTGTTGTTAAATGATATGTTTTAGGGGTTTGGGAGGATGTTTTAGAATATTTTATTATTCAATCATGTTAATTGTACAAATTAATGGGTTTCATGTGAAATTTCCACACATGCATAAATCATGCTCTTATGGTGACCACCCTTCTGCTGCCCTCCTCTGTCCTCCTCCTTCTCCACCAACCCCTACAGACCATTTCCACTTCCCTAAATTGCTATTTTCAAATAATTTCTTTCCATTTTCCCATTTCTTTCTTGTTTCTTTTTCTTTCTTCTTCTCTTTTCTTTTGTTTTTAAATATGAGAGAAAACATGCAATATTTCCCTTTCTGTTTCACGATGATGTGTTTAACCTGAAGATCTCCAGTTGCATTCATGTTTCCTGCAAATGACGATTTCATTCTTCATTACAGTTGAATAAAACTCCAATGTGTGTATATGAAACCCACACCTTTATATGTATTCATCTGTTGAATAGGGTCACCTGGGCTGATTTCATAGCACTGTGAATAGTGCTATAAAAACATACGTATACAGATAAGTTTGCATGCTTATTTCATTCTTTTGGATCTATACCCAGAAGTGGAATGGCTGGATCTTATGGCAGATGCATTTTTATGGTTTATGATGTTTTCCATAATGATGATAATAATTTACATTCCCCTCAAGAGTAAAAAAAAGACTTTTTTATTTATAGGGGATTTATATAACTGGTATTATACCAAATATATGCCTGTGAGTTTTGCTTTTTCATCTTCTTTGAGATTGTCTTTCGTTGATGCCATGGTACAATAATAATAATCATTTCCAGTCTCTGGTTGATATATATTTTAGTTGTTTCCAGTTTGGGGCATTTGTAAGCAAAGCTGTTTTATACAAGCCTGTGTGTGTCCCTAGGCTGACACCTATGAGGATTTCTCTATGAACATGCCTCCATGTGCTACAAAGTGGTGACAGAGCAGAGAAGGGAGGGCACCACTCCTCTCTTCTCACGTCATCTCTGCAAGCTGACAATGCTCAAGTTTGCCTCTCCATCCAACACCTTTGTAGATGAGTTCATGTAATAACTGGTATATATCCCCACTCAGAGTACACAAAAGCAAATTCATCCCCAAAATAACAAAAGGTGAACCTACCATCTCTGTTCGATTCTGGACTTTCTCTCTTCTCTCATCCAGTTTTACAAATGTGTTATCTGAGTCATCTTGATTCCTCCTTTCTCCCACTGTAAAACCAATTAGTCATCAAATCCTCTCCATTTTGTCTGGCTGAGGCCCATTTTATTCATCTCAGCTGATATTATGTGAATGATGATCCACGACACTTGGCAAGCATAAGTGTTTTGCACACATTGTCGCTATTATTTATATCAACATTATCAGGTAGTAATGTTGGACTGCCCCCCTTCTACAAATTGGAAAACTAAGCCCACAACTAACAGTTAACCTGGCCAATTACAAAACTCACTCAAATGTCTTAACTGCCTCCTGACAAACTACTTCCAACTCTTGACTTACACTTTTTCTCCCTCCAGAACTTTCTCAAGCATGCATTCAGAAGATTGTTTAATACACAAAATCCAATGTCTTTACCCTTTGACTTAAAACCTTCCAATAACTTCCCACCATTTCTTTTTATCTAAATTTAAAAAAAAAATCATTACCAGAGGATAAAATTATTTTGTCCCTATTTCCCCAAACACTGTAAGGAGGACATGCCCCTTCCAGATCTCTTGCATTTCCTTCTGAATGAAGTCCCTCTTCCCTAACAGTTAATAGCTAATTATTAATCCTTTTATAACATTCTTCAAATTTCATTCAAAAATTGATTTTTTCCTGAAAGACTTCCTCATGCAATGGTCTAGGTATTTTCATAGCACCAAATAAACTCAGTAAATAAACTCAGCCAGGTTCGAGTTAAATATTTACTGTGGAATGACTGAAACTCCATTACTCCGTTGTTTTAGGGAATCAACTAAAAGCTTACCAATTTAAATACAGTGTTCTAGATTTCATATGCCATTATTGCTATAGTTTGGTTAAGAATGTTCTCCAGAGGTCTACATGTTAAAGGCCTTCATTCCCAGGTGGCACTATCGAGATGGGGTAGAACCAAGGGGAGGTGAGGTTTCATGAGAGGTTGTTAGGTCACTGGATGTGTGCCTTTCAAGGAGATTCTGGGACCCTGGTCCCTTTCTCTTTCTTTTCCTTCCTGGCCAAGATGTGAAGAGTTTGCTCAGCCATGCACTCCCCACCATTGTCATCTGGCATTCCCATGAGAGCCCTAAAAGTAATAATTCCACCATAGCACAGACTGGAACCTCCAAAACTATGAGCCAAAATTAGCTTTTTATCTTTAATAAATTAATTGTCTCAGGTTGTTTGTTATAATGCTGGGAAGCTAACAAAGATACCTAAAGGAGTTTGAAAGATTTATTTTGCCTCTATAAAATTCAGATTTAATAAGAATGCAGGATGTGAAACCAAACAATGTCAAGAGGAACTAGAGAAAAAATATATAAGAATTTCCTAAAACTTAATGTCAAAAATTCAAATAATTCAAATAAAAATGTGTAAGATACCCGAATAAACATGTCTTTAAAGAACTTATACAAATAGAGTGTCATTAATAGTGGAACATGACTGTTATTCCAGCTACTGGGAGGATGATAGCAAGTTCAAAACCAGCCTGTGCAACTTAGTGAAACCCTGTCTCAAAATGGGATGTAGCTCAATAGTAGAGCACCCCTGCACTCAATTCCCAGTGTAACAACAACAATATAAGAAGAAGAGGAAGAGGATTAAGAAGAAGAAAAAGAGGAGGAGGAAGAAGGAAAAGAGAGAGAGAAAGAAACCAAACAGGAATATAAAATCTGCATTTGGGGTAAAAATTGGGAGTTCATAACCCACTTCAATCTAATGTATGAAATATGATATGTCAAGAGCTTTGTAATGTTGTGAACAACCAATATAAAAAAAAAGAAAGAATGAAAAGAGAAAAAAAATGGTGACCAACATCATTGATCATCTGGTAAATACAAAATAAAATTGTAACTGAAATATGCTAGCTCTTCAGGTGTGTTAAGATGGCTATTGTCTTTAAAATGGCAAGTGTTGAGGAGGATATGGAGAAAAGGAAACTTTTGTACACTGTAGGTGGATATGTGAGTTGCTCCATTTATTATGGAAAACTTTTTGAGTTTCCTCAAATAGTTAAAAATAAAACTACCACATTATTCTGCATTGTAACTCTTGAGTATATATTCCAAAGGAAATAAAATTGGTATTCCAAAGACAAACCTGAACTTCAATATTCATGGCAGCATTATTCAAAATCGGCAAACTATGTAAACAACCAAAGTGTCTGTTGATGGATGCATTGACACAGAAAATGTGTTGTGTGTACGTTTATATGTGGATGGTTTATATGTAGTTGTTTTTTGTTTGTTTGTTTTAGATTTCCAATGCACACAATCATATAGCTTTGGAATATGAATAGTTTTATTTCTTCCTTTGAATCATTTTGCTTGATACATACATATTTAAGATTCTGATGTCTGCCTTTTGAATTGACCATTTTGACTTTATAAATTTCCCCCTCCATAGCTATTAGTATTTCTTAGATGAAATTTATTTTTAATATTTATTTTTTAGTTGTAGTTGGACAAAATACCTTTATTTTATTTATATATGTTTATGTGGTACTGAGGATTGAACCCAGGGCCTCACACGTGGTAGATGAGTGCTCTACCTCTGAGCCACAACCCCAGCCCCTCTTACACGAAATTCTGTCTGATATTAGCATCACTATAAAACTTGCCTGTTTATCAGTGTTTTTTATGGAATACAGTTTTAGCCTTATACTTTTAGCTTTAGTTATGTATCTTGTGTGTGCATGCACATACAGTATATTCTTTTTTTGCTTTTAAAATCCAGTTTGAAAAATTGTGTCTTGGAATTTTATCTCATTTAGACATAATATAATTACTGATGATTTTTATTTGACTTTGTTTGAACTTATAAAATATTTTAAATAAAGAATTTAAATTGGAATGAAGTAAAAAATACATAAAATACATTTCTACATGTTTAGAGGCATAGTTCTTTTACTAGAAAAAAATAAGCTCAGATTAAGAGAGATATCTTCCACAGATATGCAAGTACAGAGGCACGGTAATATAAAAAGGCAAAACCTCAGACACAATTTCGCACATCAGAACTCTACCAGATAGGGTCAGGAAGGTATCTACTGGCTGCATATTGTAAAGTCATAACGAATATTTGAGCTGAACCAAATGTGAGGAGGAATTTTAGTATCACTCAGGTCTCACAGGAAGGGAAGATCCTGCTACTAATTTGATTTGTCTCCTGCCCAGTGGAAGGAAGGAAGGTAAATGTTAGGGAGAAGCGAATTACCATTTTTATGCATGATCACTCATGTTGGCAACTCCTAATAGTTCTATGCTATTTCATCATCCTGGTCTAGAGTGAAAAAATATTCTAAGTCACAAGGATATTTGCTGATGGAAACAAGAACAAATATGAGAAATATTTGCCCAAACTCCAAAGAAGTTCTAACAGATCTGTTCTTCACATAACCTAATACCTAGACCCCTTCCCAGAGAGGTAGCATAGCATAGTGTAGAGGTTCATTAAGGTTGACTGTGGGAGACATGGAATCACTGTGGGGTACTGCTTACCAAATCTATGGCTTAAACACAAATACAAAAATTTACTGCTGCTCAGTTTCCTTGCTTGAAAAATGAAATAAAAATATTAACTACTTCCTAGGGTTAATGTGGGAAATAAATTACATCTAAAGTGATCCAGAAATATGCCTGATGTATACAACAATGTTAAAAATGATGGTAATTATTACAGCCATGATCATCATTGTCATCATGATTGGCAGCAACAGCACCTAAGTATAATACCCTCTTTCACAAGCTTCAGGTTTATAGACAATAGTGCTTCTAAATATTCAATTACATTTCATTATTTAAAGTGTCTCACCGTCAAAATAGAATGTATTTATCACACCATCATCAATATGTGGGAAGCTATAGTACGATATTATAAATTCCATGAGCTTTTGTGTTCAGAGCAAATATTCATTTTTTTATTCCTAAGTTAAGATAGGAACAGAAGAAAAGGTCTCACACATGAAAGCTTTATACACCAATTTCAAGGATAAACAGGTTATTTCAGTTCTATTCCCATATTGCAATCATGCACAGCAATTTCACAAAGGAAATGTTAGTCAACAGACTTTTGAATTTGGTATTTACTTATAGGACATGGGCTTACGTTATCATTCAAAATTTTCATTTTATTTCTCATGTTGCACATATATGTTTACAGTCATTATGAAATTGCAAATTACAGGAGACAATAGGTTACATTTCAAAAGTCAATATTCTTTTGTGAAATATACAATGCATCATTCTGTATTATAGTCACCATTCAGTGCAACAGATCATTAAAAGCTTGTTTTTCTTGTATCTTATGATCAACATCTTACCTTTCTTCATCCACTTGCCTCACTAGTCTCTTGTAGTGGTCAGTCCACTCTCTACTCCTATGAATCCCACATATGACCCCGAGCATAAGGTATCTGTCTTTCTGTGCTTGGCTTATTTCATTCAGCACAGCATCCTCTAGGTTCATCCATGTTGTTGTAAATAATAGGATTTCCCCCTTTTTAAACCTGAATAGTATTCCATCGTGCTTGTGTGTGTGTGTGTGTGTGTGTGTGTGTGTGTGTGTGTATGTAGAGAAAGGGGGGTATATAAATTCATATATGACATATTTATACCTATATGGATAGATAGATAGATAGATATCATATTTTCTTCATCCATTCATCTGATGATGAACACTGGGATAATTCTATATATTGGCTATTAATTTTTTTCTTTATTGGTTCTTTTAAGTTGCACATGACAATAGCACTCATTTTGACATAATTATGAAAGCATGGAATATAATTTGTTCTAATTCAGTCCTCAGTACTTCCTCTTCCCCTCCCTTCTTCCCACCTCTGGTTCCCTTTCTTCTATTCTACTGATCTGTCTGCTATCTATGGGTTTTTGTCAATTAGTGTCTTGTATGTGCCCAATGGTAGGATTCACTGTGGTATTTCCTATATGTACAGAGGCAATTTAGGTCAGACTCATTCCACTGCTTTTCCCTGTTCCATCCCTCCTCCCTTCCCTCATTCTCCTTTGTCTACTCTTGTCCTCTAAATGATCTTTTATCTATTCTTTTTTTTAATACTTGCCCCTTATTTTAGCTTTGTCATACCAGAGAAAACATTTGATCTTTGAATTTTGGGGACTGGTTTATTCCTCTTAGCGTGATAATATTTAGTTCCATCCAATTACAGGAAAATGTCATAAAGTCATTCTTCTATATGGCTGAGTAATACTCCTTTGTATATATAAATCACATTTTCTTTTATCCATGCATCTTTGAAGTGCACCTATGTTGGCTCCATACCTTGGTTATTGTGAATTGTGCTGCTATAAAAAACACCGATGTGGCTGTCACTGTATCTGCTGAATTTAGATCTTTGGGATATACACCGAGGAGTGGCATAACTGGGTCAAATGGTGGTTCCATTCCTAGTTTTGTAAGGAATCTCCATACTACTTTCCAGAGTTGTTCCACCAATATGAAGTCCCCACTGAGGATATGAGTGTATCCTTTTCCCCACATTCTCTTCTTGGCTATTTTAAAGAGTGTTGCAATTAACATGGGAGTGCAGATATGTTTTTGAGATGCTAATTTTGATTCCTGTGGATATGTATGCAGAAGTGGAATTACTGGATCTATAGTAGTAATCCACTGCTTTCCATAATGGGTATATTAATTTACATTCCCACCAATGGTATACAAAGGTTTCTTTTTCTCCACACCCTTACCAACACTTACCGTCCATCTTTTTTATAATAGTCATTCTAACTAGTATAAGGTAATAGTTCATAGTGGTTTTAATTGGCAATTCCCTGAAAATAAGTGTTGAATGTGTATGTCTTCTCATGTCTATAGCTATTTGTATATTTTCTCTTGAGAAGTGTCTAGGTTTGGTCCTTTGCCTCTTTTTGATTGGGTTCTTTACTCACTTTTGAAATTTTTGAGTTTCTTATATATTTTTGATAGTAATCCTTATCAGACTTTATGGTTTGTGAATATTTTCTCCTCCTCCAAAGGCCAATATTTTTAATTATAATTGAATTGAGTTTATAAGTTGTCCAAATGTAAATTATATCATTGTTCTTACTTGTGTTGCCTTTGCTCTATTGTTTTTTTCCTCCCTCATTTCTCTAATAAATACCTATAATTCTGGTACCCTATTCAGAGGTTAGGAGGGAAACTTTATTTAGTCATCCAGGGCAGAACCAGAATAGCCAATTATATGAAGACTCCTTACCACAGTATAAACAGAAACTCACCTGGAAAAAAATCCCAGGGGAAAAAAAATGTTTAATCATTCCCTGTTGTTCCAATTATTTTAAACTTACTTTTAACTGAACTTACAACATTTTCTATTTTTTCCAAGAGACTATTGGGGGAGCCAGAGTCTATGTAATATGCTCACTCTATGACTTTGCAATAATTTTTAAAAGATATTTTCATTTTCTAAATCCATATACCAATTCATTTGATCTTTGTATAGGCATATGTCACTCTACCTTGTGCTTCAATTATACGAGCCACTTTTCTCCCTCACTAAATCCCATGGTTGCAAATACAGCTGGGTAAGGGGATGGAAAGTGAAGGGTTGTATTTTTCAAACCTTACCTGTGTTCAAGGAACATCACCCATATTATATATTTTAAGTATTTTATAAATCTTTGATAAGTATCAATGTTATTTTATTACATAGATGAGAAAACTGAGGCCCAGAGAAATTAATTTCTCTGTTTCTGATTTTGAAGCCCTATCTCTTTCCATGAAAGCAGAGATCTGGTTCATTTCTGAATTCCTCACAGAGCTGAGCATAAATCTCTGCCCATAGAAATTTTTAATAAATGAAATAAGATACATGTTTTCTTGAAGATATTCTTACCTTATATATCAATTACCTATGTTCTCTAAGAAAATATCAGTGAGTATGTTGCAAAGACACATGTCTACACATTTTTTTAAAAAGCTAACCAGAGTTTAGAACAAAAAAAGTAAAATTGAAGCACATTAACAGCGCAAGCATATTCAAGAGTCTCAAAGAAAACCTTCAACATTTCCTTTTCATAATGTATTTAACCTATATGCACATGTAAGCAAATAAAGAAATAGTCTTTACTCTTACAGGGTTTAATTCACTTATTCTCCACATTACACTGGGTTCAATCAGATTGAGTTAAACTATGAAATTCAATTAGTTAACAAGGGTTAATTACACACCCATGTGTGGTCCATACTATTCAAAGACTAAAAAAGACTCTCTACACATGTGCATTGCCACTAAGCACCACTGAACACTACCTTCTAACATCTTTACACTACCAAGTAGTTGATTGCACAGGCCTTTAAAATATACAAATTCTGTACAAAAGAGTAAAGGCCACAGAGTAAAATACCTGTTTTAGTGAAACAGGCCTGTGCTAAAACAAACATGTCAACTGTGCTATCATAAATCTTACTTTATGCTGGCTGACATGTTGAGAGCTGCCCATGGGCAGGCCCACACAGCAAGTACCAGCAGGAGGCCTCTGGCTGGTAGCCAGTAAAGACCAGAGGCCCTCAGTACAACTGGCTGTGAGGAACTGAAGCCTGCCAGCAACCATGTGCATGAGATTGGAAGGTGATCCTCCCCCGGTTGTGCCTTCAGATAAGACTGAGGTCTCTGCCAACACTTTCACTGCAACATTGTGAGAAATTTTGAGGCAGAAATCATAGCTAAGCTATGCTTGGATTCCTAACTCACAGCAAGAATCAAATGATAAACGTTGTTTGATGTTTTTTAAAGCCAGTAAGATTTGGTGCAATATTTTATACACTAAAAAGATAATGAATACACTTAATAACAGAAAATAACTGAAGAGAGACAAAAAAAATTCTCGCAAACAATGACTTGTAAAACTATTTTTAAAGTGCATATACTCCACACACACACAAATTCTCTCTCACACACACACACACACAAACACACTTTCCAGAATTTCTGGAACCAAGATGCCAGGTTTAAATCCAGGCCCTGTCATTTATAGTTGTGTGGCCTGGTAAGAATGTTTCCAAACCACTTTTCTTACCTCATCTGCAAAATGGAATAAATAACAACCAAATTTTATCAGAGTTATAGTGAGCAACAGTGTGCTCAGACTATGACCTGGTACCTTGTAATCACAATATAAACATGGCTGTTGTCTTTATGTTTGTGGTTAACATTATCCCTGACACACAGTCTAGCTCAATAAACATGTGTCTGCCCACTTCCACATCTGTCAACTGAAAATGACTGATAGTAGCTCCAACGCTAAAGGCTATTCTATTGTCTGAACTCAATATGTTTTGGAGCAAAATTCTGTATTGAACAGATTTTTTATTGAAAAATCTGCTCTGTCAATTTAGAACTTAATTGAAACATCTAGACATTCTGAGCATTTGGCTGATTTTTTTGAAGCACTCAGTAATAGAAATAAAAGAGACTTTTCTACATAATCAGTGAAGCAAAAGAAAGGAAAATGAAGACACATGAGAAAAACACTTGTGAGAAAAATCAGGACTTCAATCTATCTGCAGCAACTTTCTTTCCCCCCAAGTCTTTTACGTAGTGTAGGGGGAAAAAAAAAAGAGCAAAGAGGACTCTGGCCAAAGGAAGTTCTAACTTTTGTATAATATCTGTGTTAGTCAGCTTTCTGTTCCTGTAACAAATACCTAGATAATCAACTACAAAAGAAAAAAAGGTTGTTTGGAACCACAGTTTTGAAGATTTCAATTAGTTGATCCAGCTGCCTTGAGGCATGTTTCAAGGCAGTGTGTCTTGATAGGGAGCACATGGTAGAGAAATTCTATGACCAGGAAGGAAAAGAGAGAAGGATGAAGAGATCAGGGTGCCATAATCCCCTTCAAGAGCACCATCCCAGTTATGTGGAGACCTACTACTATGCCTCAAATCTTAAAATTTTTTGCACCTTCCCTGGAGACCAAACCTTAGCACATAGACCTTTGAAGTCATTCTAGATTCAAACTATAGCACCAACATTTTTATCTGAGCATTTTTTTTAAATATGCAGAGTGTGTTTTTGTTAACTTTTCCTCCATCATTTTCATTGTGTTCTCTCTTCTTAGATAGCAAATAAGGATTGCACAGCACAGACATCAGCTCATATGGACCAGAATATCCATCAAAAGGTGGAAATGAATAAGTCTTAGGACCTGGAGTAGTGGCCACAAGAACGAGGCTCTTGGTAGACACTTATCTAAAGCCCGTGGGTGTGTGAGCTTCAAGCACTAAGTCTTCTGAGAACAGACTGAGGCACTACATTCCTGGTATTTCTCTCCAGTGGGACCAGAGATACCCATGGTGAAAGTTTCTCATGCACTCTTTGCCAAAACATCATACTCCAAACTCCCACAGTGCTCCCTTCTGCAGTGAATTCTAATTTGCTTCAAAAATAAATCTAGTACTTAAATGGAAGAAAACTTCACTGTGCTCAGTGAAATTGTGAGGAAGAATGACATTCAAAAATGAATAGCTCAGAGGATAAAATATTTGGTAATTTGATTCTCATGGGATAAACAATTTTTGAATAGAGGGTTTTTGTTGTTGTTGTTTTAACTATTTTTTTAAACTATCTCCTTCAAGGGTCCAACAGATTCTATAGGCAACAAATAATTAATGTCTAAGTGAGAATAGATTCTCTAAATATATGTGCATCAAAAGTCAACATTCAGGCTCCAGCATCTGTTTGTCATTAGACAGGTGCTTAAAGCCACAAAGATAGTAAATGACTCTCATCTTCAAAACCTGAAACGAAGCTGGAACCAACTTCATAGAAATCAGTCAGATGAAAGAAATTTCATTATTGTACTGGTTATTTTAATTGTATTTTTATGTGTTATTTATGTGATATGTTTTCTTAGGAAATAAGCTTATACTATTTAGGCTATTAATAGAAGAACTAGGAAGAAGTGGAGAAAAGGAATCATTAACAATTGCTGATGGGTTAATGCAAAATTTAAGGCAATAAATTATAGCCAAGTTCACATTGGTTTTGAGTGATCAATACAATGGTCTTTTCTCTTAGAGATTGGATCAGCTCTGTCCAGTGAGTTAATGCCCCTCCTGGAGGTCCTTTAGCCAATAAAATGCATTCCATCCACGGTAAGGACAGGAAATACTCCAAATCTTTTTTGGTTAAAGCTTTCTAAGATTTCTATTTTAAAGGAAAATTTGACTCAAGATAGCCTAGCACATTGTATCATATTATTTTATGAGAGTCCTGAAGAAATGGGATTAATGACAGGACAGATTTGGTTTTCATCCACTTAGGATCTCCTTGTCCAGGTAGAGTAGACCATGTGAAAAAATGCCATGGAAATCCTTGAACATTGGATTTCTTAAATATGAATCATTTATTTTAATGATGTTTTTTTCCTTCATGGTTGTTTCAAAAGCCTAATGAAGTAAAAAGTAGAAATTAGGTTGATTTTATTCTCACTTATTCTTTTTCACACTGTTTATCATGAGTAGTGAACTATCCAAGGTACCCTCAGCAGAAATAAAGTGACCTGAAGGGGAAAAAATATATAAAATATATTTTGGAAAATATTATAAAGTATACAATGGAAAATAGATCCCCTCAGAAGAAGTGAAGGCTATTACATTTTCTTAACACTATTGAATAACTTTCCAAAAATTGACTTTGGACCATCTGAAAATGGTGCCTTTCTTGCAACTTGAACAGGAGAGAACCATGACACTTTTGTTTTTCAGGAGGACTAATTGGAGCAGAATTTATCTAAATAGTAAAGTTACTTGCCAAATGCTGTAAGGCAGTGTCTTACAAAATGGCAATTTGTGTGTACCATTTGTTCACTCTCATTCCATGTGAATGGAGTTTCTAATCCCAGAAGTCGTTTGGATGGGGCAAGGTCACCAAGGTCAACAAAGAATAAAACCAATCTGATTTCTTGAAACCCACTGGTATCTACCACATCTGATTGCAAGTAACATTTGTTTTATACCATTGTGTGTACAGTTCATACTGTGATTGCTTAAAGGCCAGATCTAAAGTAAATTTGGAAGATTTCTAGACAAGTTTCACGTTTCCTGTGTTAGCAAATTTCCTATTTTCCACACTCTTTCGCACACATACCTGTCAGTGTAACTGCTTTTAAAATGGGAGAAGCTAAAAGAAAACAACTCTTTTTAGAAATGACCCAGGTCAGGAAGCTTCCTGGTTTTTATTGCCACTTCAAAGCCAAACCAGATAAACTGGCTTAAGGTTCTACTTTGGTATTGAATGGAATTCAATATAGCTGTCTGAGTAGCATGAATTTTGAGATCATAGGAATTTTGCTTGCAAGTCTTGCCTCTGGTCCATATATGGCATAGTCCCTGTTCTGTTCACTGGTGCCAAAAATTCCTCTTTTGTCCCCTGCCCCAGCAGACTTAGGGCTTCCAATGGTTCTGACAGTTTCATCCCTCATCTTTTTCAGAAAGTGACATGAGAATTGTGAGCTCTGCTACCCAATTTAAACCATTTATGTTTTCTTTCCAGTATGCTCCAACCAGCAGCATGGACCGCAAGTGGAGTCTGGCAATTGGAAAGTTGCAAATGCCCGGATGCCACATGTTCCATCTCCTTTAGATATCCTTGACTCATGCATCCTGTCTGGGCTAATGTTAGTTTTCTGATTGCAGTGTGTCTGGAGTCTCCTCAAGAACACAAGCCACCCTCAAAGGGTCACTCCTTGTTTCAAGTAGCACTTGTGCTTCCTTTGACCTCTCTTTACCTCTCTGATTCCACTTAGGAGTCTGGTGAGAGCCAGTTTTCAGCAGAAAATTTAACCTTTGCTTCAAGCCACCCTGTCATATTGGTTTGTCTAGTGTTCCAAAGATAATTTGCTTAGGAAATATCCAAGCTAGATAGGAACAGATAACTTTTCAGATCAGACAAGTTATAGGAAAGCCTTGAAGGGAAGACATTTATTTTTAAAGAAAATAAGAAATTTTTTATATTTATATTATGAGTTATTTATATTATACTTTAGGAGATGACTCGATTTTAAAATTAGTGTGACATGTGAAAAGAATACCAGCTGAAGTTTGTGGTTGCATCTGCAATTATGCCTAAGGTTTTTCACTTCTCTGTTCAACTCTAATAAGAAATACAGTGTCCAAGAAATATCCTGGAGATATTCAATCAAAAATATCAGACAGATGTGGGAAGCTGGAAGAAATATGTTGATATTTTTCTTCTGATTATTGACAAAGTAATACCAGGTTAAATAAGACAAAATCAAAAAATGAAATGTACAGGCCTAGTAATAAAATTATAAGTATTTACATGTCAGAAAGTATAGATGATATTACCATTACCTGCTATTATTTTTAAGCTAGTGATTTTTGGAAACTGTTTGTTTTAAACTATTATCCTGATTTTTCAATCAAAGTTCATTATATTGGAATTATGCACTTATAGCTGATGTTTTTAATTGGTCAAATGATAAGAAAATTGGAATTTAAAGATGATGATAGTTTCTTAATATTTTTCTTATGTTCATGGAAATATTTTCAGAAAAGTTTGGTCCATATAAATCAACTGCAAAATATCCAAAACTCGACAAAAACTAGATATTTACAAATGTTTCAAAAATTCCAACATGATTTTGTTTCTTTCCATTTTTCCATGGGCTCCAGTTCTTCCTACCTCAGTTAGTGACAGAAAAAGGAACTACAAAAATATAGAAGCAAAGGCTGTTTTTTGTTTTTTTTTTCCTGAAGTTTAGTAAGCCGGAAATCAAGAAATATCAACAGCCTCATTGGCTTTCCCTGCTAGAAAAGACAGAGGCCATCAAAGTAATAAACACCTTATTTGAAGTTTGGCCATAAGTAACATTCAAGCAAAAACAAAATAAATATTTAAAAGTTAGGACTTATGAACTGTATAGTGGCAAAAGTTTACAGAACAAGCTAATTTTGATCACTAGTAAGAGCAGAACCAAAACAGTTAGTTAAATCGATATATTTCTCCCCCCCCACCACCACCACACCCCATGTGTTGAAGATGGCCCACATAAGACAAGATTATTTGGATGCCAGTTGACATTCAAGAAGTAAATCTATTCTTCAGCTACCAAATAGAGTACAATTTAGTCATTTAATCATCGGCATTTAACTACAGCAAAGTTATTTCACCAACACAAAATTTTTCCTTAAAATTTCACAATTTAAGTATTTACTATTTTACTTTCCTTTATCCTGTCATAACTTGAACATGATTCACAAGAAGCCCTATCCAGAAAACTAAACACATTTCCCAATTGTGGTCACTGGTAAGTTCTGAGTTTGGGTTTCTCCACCTAATCTAAATGATGAAAAATGGTAGCAATTATGTACTACAATATTTAAGAGACCAAAGTGCAAATATAAATCCTATCACAGCCAAAGTACCTCATTCTTGACTCTTCATGAGTTTATTCAATAGTCACAAAAGACCATTTCGGGTTTTCAACTAATAATAGCTTTTATTATTATTAATAAATAGCTGCATTAATATTAATTATATATAATTATGTATATTGTATATAATTATTATTAATAAGTAGCTGAAAAAGATACATGGCAGAAAATATGTAATTATGGCAATTAACTGTATTCACTGTGAGAATATCACAGAATAAACTAGTCAATAGGGAATAATTCCATTGACATCACTATCAACTTTCTGTCAGATCACTAAAGTCTTAGATGCAAGTATTTTTTCTGGATTTCTAAATAAATGACTCTTGACCACATTATTCTTTGACTCATTCCACTGAAAGTTTTTCATCAATACCCATGTTGTAGAGTATGCCAATCGCAATGAGGTATGAAGCAGAGTAAATGTCAGAAAAGACTCACTGTACCAAGACAACTTACCTGCACATTTGCTACAGTATTTGAAAAAAAAACCAACACTCGAGAACCAGAGAACCAGTTTGTTTCTTTCATGTTCCTTCCAGGACACCTTCAAATCAATTGGAGTTACACAAAAGCCGATCACATCTATTTTCTTTCCAGGAAATATCCAGAACTCTTGGAAATCAGCTCTACTAGGAACTCAAATCCTAAATGGGGTTGAAAGGGAGCAGAGAAAAAGCATAAGATCTGTGGGAAACTAACTGGTTAATATTTTAGGGCAGAGTCTGCTTGCAATGATAAATTATTTTTTTAAATTCTCTAGGCAGTTTATCTTTTGCCTCTTCAATTTCTATGCCTGAACTACTTGCCCTCGACTGTAATTGCTTCTATTTCTCCTTTATGACTCATCCTACATTCAGCTAAGTCCACCTTGGAAAAGTCTACTGGAAAGAGAGCACCTGATAATGTGATATCTCAGTGAATTACGGTTTCTTTTCCCAGCATTCCTATCCATATTTGGACTCTGCAGTCATGAAAGAGCCATTTTTCTTGTATTAAGAACATAGTAAAATCTTTCATGTAATACAATTATTCTATGGTTAAATCATTCCTTTCTTAGAAATATGTCTGCTTAGAACATGATATATTTGGTATACTATTTTGGAAAATTTAAAGGCTGTGAGAGATGATTAGCAGGCTTTTCCCTAGACCATCATGAAAGTGAAAAGGGGGAAAAAAACAATGAAAAAATGTGCTTGTATGAAGAATTTAAAATGCCAGTGGAAATTCTGTAAAGCTCAGGACGTACTGAATGATGTTTAACAGGCTCTCACTCCCTCTGAAAAGGACAAGGAAAATAAAAAAGGATGTATCTATGATGCAATACTGAAAATCTTGCAAAGAGATCACTCGGTGCCATTTGCCTCTACCAGTATGAGAGCGCCTTTTGCGTTCAGCTACAAAATGCATCGGCATATACAGAAATTAAGTTCTGTTCTAAATTCATCTGCTTATACAGAATTCAAAAAAGAACTGAGTCTCAGTTTACAAATCTAAAAGGAATGTAGTAGATTGGGAATTTTACTGATTATTTTTCATAACCCAGATAGAAATGTTCATGGGATTTCACATCTCCTTTATTTACATGATTTCTGGGAATCCTGCATCTCACCTAAAATACTATTTATGTTTTGAGATTGCTCAGAGAGAAAGAATACCTCCATCCCTTCTAAGCAGGCTGCACTCATAACTGCTTTTAATAGAACTGATCCCCAAGGAAAAGCTCATTAGATGTCAAACCAAAATAGGCAAATAGAGGACAGCTCCTGTTAGAGAATAAAGGAGCCAAGAAAAAGTCTCTATAATATCAACTTACCTTAGACCAAGAGAGCTTACTGCAAGCAGTGAGGAAAACGCAGCTTCCTGGTGAAGCAGAACACCAAAGTAACAACATATTCACTTGGTTCTGTGTTCATGTGGCCAGACACCAGTATAAAGCAATTTTACCACCGAGGCTGCCCAATATCTCTGAAATACAATATTCTCAAATGTTGGATATTTTGCATATTACGAGTCTCACCTTCCCAAGTAAAAAACAGAAAATTTGGATCCTCAGGCTGTTTTGCAAACCTTGACCTACTTCTAATGTTTAGACTTACCCAGGTGCTAGCTGGATTCAAGCGTGAGGTAACAGCAACACCAAGGGATTTTGTTCAACAGGTTTGCGTGTGTGTGTGCGTGTGTGTGTGTGTGCGTATGTGTGTTTGTGTTTTGAGATTGCTCAGAGTGTTTGTGTGTGTGTGTGTAAGTGAGATATCCTGTCCTCCAAGGATTGTAGGGGCAGAGCTTCTGGGGACCAGATGAAATGCTCACAGACAGCACAGTTCTCCTCAGAGAATCCTCTGAATCATGACTGGGTGTTGAATCTGTCTGCATAACTTTGAAATCTGACTCTTTGATCATTCTAGCAATAACCTCGAACAAAACATGTTTTCTGCTTAGATGACTCAGAATGGAGTCTGTTGTTTGGAACTAAGGACATTAACCAATACACCATCCCCCAGGGTTTTCCTTCTCCCTGGCAAGGCCTTACTTTCTTTTCATTCAGTATGTGAGTGAATGCTTGTATTTATGACTACAAGAGAAAAAAAAAATAAAAGCATATCTTCCTTCTTAAATGGAATTGACAAAGTTGTGACAAGAGCTACATAAAGGGAGCTAGCATTCATGTTTATCTCTCTCTCTTGGTGATTACAACTAGAGACATAACAACTAACAAATGAGAGCAGTTAAACAAGTATACTGCCTAGTGGATGCTATAAACTCATTGTAAACAGGCACACGCTAACACTAAGGAGACATAGAGGAGAATCTATCTGGGGGGCAGGAGGTGTCCAGGATGGCCTGGAGGGATCCTCACCCCTATTAGTCATGCCTGTCTGTATTTCCTTCCATTCCTGTGTGGGCTGGACTTGATGACTTGTTTCTAAGAAAAAGAATATAGTGAGTAGTGATGAGCTGCCACTTCTGAGATGAGGTTATAGTGTCTGTGACTTCTGTCTTACTTGTATTCTCTCAGTCTCCTCTGGTTTCTTGCTCTGATGAAGCAAACTGCCAGGTTGTGAGCTGATCTTTGGAAAAGGTCACATAGCAAAACGAAGGGAGGCCCCTGTCCAAAAGCCAGGGAAGAAATGAAACCTTTGGTTCAACAGTTCAGGAGGAATCAAATCTCACCAGTAACCATGCAAGCAATCTTGGAAATGGATCCTTTCACAGTTGAGCTCTGAAGTAACTATAGTCCTTATCAGCACCTTTATCTCTGTTATGATATATCCCAAGCCCTAGGCAGCTTGCCAAGCCTTGCCCAGATTCCTGATCCAGAGAAACTATGAACTAAAAAATGTAGTTTTAAGCCACAGGATTTGAGTATAATTTGTGGTGTAATAATAGACAATTAATACAAAATGGAAGAATCATCTTCTGAGATATATACAAATTTGGGGAATTAATTAAGGCCTTCAGTAACACACTTACAAAAATTGAGAAGCCTGTCTTTGACTTTTCTCTTATTGAATGGTGCAGTCAAGTTGAGGAGGTTTGTATACTAATGTGATGTATTGTGGTTAAAATGTAAAAAGGAACTTGTGGTTTTATGAAGCAGGTAGACGCATATGGGAAAAGATCCCTGGGGTGAAAAATTCTCAATGGAAGAGGAACTCTGGGGAAGAAGAAAGGCTCAAGGTGATTTGGGGGGGAGGATCGTGTACTGGGGCAGTGTGAAATGTAAACATCTTTTCCTCCCTATGCAACATGTAGTAAGTTCTCTATTCTTTTTGAAAGCATTTGGAATGTATTTTGAGTTTGGGAGAAAGTGAGGTATTAAGGCCCGCTGAGAGTGGCTCAGAATGAGGGAACTCAGGATAAAATAAACCAAGAACCTTCCTTTCATTAGTGAGAGATGCTTACATAAACTAGATGTCTAGGGAGTTCAAAAGGGAAAGACAAATGAATTAAGGGCATCCTTTGAAAAATAAAGTGTAGGTATTGGTCATTATAATGTAATCAGGTGCGTTTTAGTGGCTAGAGGAGTGAGGTAAATTGCTTTGTACTTTCAGAAGGAATTAGAAACAACAGCATTTTAGAGGAGAACTTACTATCATTTTTTAAAGGGCAGGTCAACCATGTAACTCTCACAAGTTATTTAATGGGATTACTTCAAGAGTCAAAAGATGCCAAATACTCTTTGGTTAACACAGAGATGGTAATGTGAACTACAAATGCTCTTTGCATATACTTATTCATAAAATAATCTTACCATGGCTAATGGGCTCCATAGAACATCTATTTCTTACTGTCTTGGATCAGAATATGCAATTAACCCTGACACTTATCCATTAAAACCCCACTCATCTCCATGAAACATCACTTTAGAATTCTCTGTTAGCAAATTTCACAGCCAAATGTATTTGAAAAAAAATTCTCAAAAAAAAAAAAAACTTGTTCTTGTCATCTTTCACCTCCCAAATTCAGCATTCTCATAGGAGAACTAAAACTGATCCTACAATTGACCCCTTTGCCAGAAGAAGCTTTCTGTGCCCTGTTCCTAATGGTAATTCTGTAAATCTCTTCTGGAGATTAAATATTCCTCCTCCTATGTAACCATTAGTTGATTTCATTTTCTCTGTGTTAATCTGAATTGTCAACTTGGTTGGACTAAAAGATTTTGATGACTGAGAGGCTTCTGGGTGTGTCAATGAGGGTGTGTCTAGGAATGATGGGCATGTGGGATATGCAACTGAAGTGGAGACCCTCGTAAGCATGGGCAGCACTGTCCAATAGGATGGTGTCTTGGATGGAATAAAATTTGGAAGAACAAGGAAGCAGCAGCAGATGCAAACTGGATTCTTCTTGAAGGGTTTATTGATTGTGGTTCTGATAGCCTGAGGATATAGGACTCTGGCTTCTTTACTCTTCCAAAGCGTACTTTGCCAGTGATTCTCCAGAGAGTTTCCAGAACCCTTCAGTCTTGGACTGGGGTAGCATCCTTGAACCTTCTTGTACTGGGGATTTCAGACTCTTGGACTATACAGCTACTGTTTCCTCTAGCTCTCCAGCCTACAGACAGCCATTTTGGACTATCCCACTTCTGATCACATAAGCCAATCTAATAAATCCCCTTTTTATAATCATCACTCCTGTTGATCCTACTCCTGACTAATACACTCTGCTTCCAGTTTGTCTTTGTCATTCAAATTTCTCTTATCGATTGCTTATTTCATTGCAAGACTTCTTTTAACTTTTAGAAAGTATGAAGGTGATCAGCAAGATCTTCTGAGCAGTAAAATGTTCAATATCATCCATTGCCAAAATATATGGTGACAATAAAAATACTGAGAAGGGAATGATTGATGAAGACTTTGACAGACAAGATTGCCTGGACTTGAGACACACCTCCACCCTCAGAATCTGACCTAGAGCAAACTCCCCCAGAAGTACAAAACCTGAGGATGGGGAAGTAGTTTCCCAGAGCAAAACTGAAATTCTGTGCCCTTTCCTAAAGAAGAAGAATGGTCAGTTTGAGCACCAAAAGTCAGTGTAGATCCACCAGAGTCCTTAGCACAATCAGCCCCTCTGTTAAGACTCATGCCATTTGACAATATCTTGCTATTCATTATACTTCCCTCTTAAATTCTTAGTCTGTCCCTTCTAGGGGACTTAGTGGCTTGAATCCTGTTGCTAGTGGTACTATTAATAATTACTCAGAGTCAGATTGTCTTTAAATGCAAGTGTATATTCGATTACACCAATCATCAAATGCAAACAACTAATGCAAAAAGTGTTGGGTGTGCTGGAGCACCCCAACTAACATTCAATGCACACTGATTAAACACTATAAACAAATGACACAATCCTCGGGCAACCATGATCCCCAAAATACCTCCAATGCCATGAGACTTCTTTTAGCCAAAGAGGAGACATTGTCTTCATCTGGTGGTTCTCTCAAGCTGATGGCTAGACATTGGGGAATGGTGGAGTCAGTCCAGGGACTGACAGCAAGGTGGCCAGTCTCACTAATGTGGCAGGACAAGCTATTTAAATACAGTTCCAAGTGGGTGGTATATGTTGGTGATTGGTTACACCCAGTGAAAGTCAGTGTCCACTGGTTATGTCTATTGAGGTGATGTAATTACAACTGGACATGTTCTTTGCAAGCTGTGCTCCCTATCAATTGTAACCAGTCATTACTACGCATGCCTATGGCTAGTGCCCCTTACAGCTAGCTCTTTATCAGTTGCAAGCAGACCTGACTAAGCAGTTCAATGGCTGCTGTGCCAGCAACTTAGTGAGTCCCAGCATGTCCCAATATATCTATGACAGATGCTCCTTACAACTCTCAAGATAAATTTTACTACAAGAGGACACTCTATCACCTGCTGAGCCAGGCAGTCCTCCCTGCCTGCAGCAACCTCCACACCAGGGAGAGTGAACGCTCTGTCTGGGACATGGAGCACCACTGTCTAGGCTGTGGGGTTACCAAAGTGTTCTTCATTCTCTCTCACTGCTTAACATACAGCTCAAAACCCATCTCCTCCAGGACACTTGCCCTCAACTGCATGAAGATTTTTCTTTTCTGATGTCCCACATCACCATGGCTGCACCTGAGCATAGCATATCACACCCTGTGGTTCTGCATGGTGTCTAGAACACAGTGCTTACTCAAAACACATGTTCAACCAAACCTATTCTTTCTTACCTGACAAGAAAGTATCTACATTTACATCTGTACTAAACTTCTAGGACTTTTTAACCATATCAAGAGCACATTTTTGGTCATCTGTCCTTACTGAGCACTCATATTTAATTCAAGTCACCTACTCTCTTTTTTATTTCTATGTTAGCTTTCTGGCACTATAACAAAATATCTAGGAAAGTAAACTTAGAAAGATAAAAGGTTTATTTTGACTCACAGTTTGGTAGGTTTGCTGACCTGGTCAGTTGGCCTCATGGCTTGGGGGCCTGTGGTGAGGCAGCACATCCTTGTTGGAACATGGGGTGGAACAAAACTGTTCTGCTCAAGGTCAGGATGCAAAAAAAAAAAAAAAGACTAGAAAGAGTCTAGGTTCATATGATCCCCTTCAAGGGTCTACCTCCAATGAATGGTAGAGGCCCCACCGCCTCCCAATAATTCCAAAGGCAGAAGATCAAGCCTTTAACACCTAAGCCTTTGAGGGATACTTAAGAACTTGGAGGATAAATTTGAATTAGGCATATTTATAATAGGAGGCAGAATGGAGCGATTGTAAAAATAATGTTTATGGAACTTCACAACAAAGAGAGTTTTAAAGATTAGAGACCCACTTATAAAGGACATTTAAAACTAATCTAGATTTTGGAGGAAATTCCTACTAGGTGAAGTAAGCAGCCCAGCAAAAGTCCTGAGGGGAGAAGGCTTGGGTAAAAAGTTAGGGTTTCATTTGACTGGATTACCCAGTCAGTGGAAGATCCCACCCAGTGGCAAGGACAGGCCTGCATGTCATTTGCACAAACCCTCTCTGCCTCAGGTAGGGGAAGCAGTAAATGGTTGCTGGCTGGAAACTCCCATCATCCTAACTGTGGTTACAAAGACTGATCTGACAGGACCCTGTCACATAAAATAGCAACCTGATTACCGGATACAACCCATCTGTGAAAATCCATGGAGCTTAGCAACTAACGGGGTTTATCAGCCGAAGTGGAGGGGGAAAGAGTCACTCCAGTGTTCCAACAAAATCAACTAAGAAAAGAGTTTTAGGAAGATGCAACTGAAGGAAAGGTACAAACACAGTGGTCATAAGCTCAGAAGGAAGACAGCACAATGAGTTAATGACAGATGTGCATACATGATTTGGTAAGAGTTGGGTGGCACTAGAGAGAGAAGAAGATCTGAAATATATTTCAAAACTAGAATTATCAAGAATCCGTTTTATATTGAATATAAGGCACAGAAGATGAGGAGGATGCAAAGTTAGCTCTAGGATTTTAAGCTGGAGAAACCTGTAGTCTGCTCTTAGCAATAAAAAATTTAACAGGAGAAAGATAAGGTCACATGTGGACATGGTCTGACGCATAAGGAAGCCACGACTGAAAACCCGAGCAAGCATGGATAAAGTTGTTTTTTCACTCGCACACTTTCTTTTTCAAGACTCTACTACGGTCTCCAACTTAACGATGGATCCACTTAACTTTCAGTCAACAATTATGACTACTTATACATGGTTAGTAGAGAAATACTTCAAATTTTGAATTTTGCTCTTTTCCTGGGCTAGTGATATTCCAATGATCCTCCTCAGGATGTGCCACTGCAGCAGTGAACCCCAGCTCCTCACAGCCATGATCACAGGGGAAATGACTAATACTGTACAGTGGACCATGTGGCTAAGCTAGGATGTTTGGGAGTTAGGTTATTAAATACATTTTTAAATATATATATATATATATATATATATATATATATATATATATAAATATATATATATATGTTTGTGGATGGACACAATATCTTTGTTTATTTTTATGTGGTTCTGATGATTGAACCCAGTGCCTCACACATGCAAGGAAAGTGCTCTACCACTGAGCTACCTTTTACTTTACAACATTTGCAACTTGCAGTGGGTTTTGTGGAACGTAATTAGTTCTATCATCAGTCCAGGGAAAATATATATAAGAAGACATGGAGAGATTCCTATTTCAGATTTTGAGCTTTTAGAAAGCTCCCATATGTTTGATTTTGAACAGTAATTAGCTTATTTTTTTTAGTCTTATTGCATAGAACTGTCACAGCATGAAAACAACAGAGAATAGAATGTGTCTAATTTTTCTATGCATTATTTAACTCTTTAGTTTGAAGTTATTGTTTGTTGGCAAACTATTGATTTTTTTAATATTAAACTTGTGTTTGACAATTGTATGCATTTTTTTATTAAACAATCAAAGTGGATCTCCATTTCATGTAACTTTGTTGGTTCACATTACTGAAACAGTAAGCTTATAGTCATCTGTCAGCTCTATTTTTAAAGTCAATAATTAACTTTCATATCATTAAAGATATTTTTATATTCTAGACTTTTTAAAATTATGATAAACTGATTCTGGAACCATAATTAAATGACCCCCAAATGCTTCAAGATATTATCTGGGATATGTTCTAACATCTAAAAGAAAACTCATCTAAACTCTAGAAGACTAATTCTACTCAAAAAATTAAATTGCTCATAGAAATTATAAAGTATCAACTCTCCCAGTGATATTATGATATTGGTGGTAAAAAAATATATAGGTAATAGAGAAGTGGATACATAGACTATTCAGAAAGTGAATAAATAAATATATTCCTCTTCTATAGACTTTTTTTTTCACATACAATCATTAGTCTGGTGGCCCTACCACTCATCACTCATGTGCAAAGCCATCTTTTATGGACTGAATGTTTGTGTCCATTCAAAATTTGTAATTGAAGTCCTAACTCCCATCTTGATTATACTGGAAAGTGGGGCTTGTGAGAGGTGATCAGGTTATGAGTGTCGACCCCTCAGGAATAGGATTAGTGCCCTTATAAAAGAGACTCAGAGCGATTATTCACTCCTCCATTAAATGAGGATACAGCAAGAAATGAGTCGTTTGTGAATCAGGAAGTGTACCCTCATCAGACACCACATCTGATAGTGCCTTGAACTTGGACATCTTAGATTCCAGAACTTCAAAAAAATAAATACATTCTGTTTAAGCCTTGAAGTCTATGGTATCTTCCATCACTGCAGCCTGAATGTACTAAGACAGCTTCTCAGTGGAGGCAAGGTAATGTTAGCAATGCTTCTTCCCTTAACAAGAATTCTGGAATTAAGCTGTTTTTGTGTTTTAGAAGAGACATTTGTCCAACTCGGTTTCTTTAATATGTATATTCAAAAATTTAAAGTTCATGTATTAAAGTGATGACTTCTGAATTATGTATTCATCGACAAATAAAAATAGCTTATTATTGGAAATAACATTTTTTCAAGCAATAAAAAGTGCTTTGCCTGAATCAGATAAATAGATCTCCATATTAAGGTCATTTTCTGTGTATGTTTGAAAATGATTCCTAGACTAAGTATTCCAAAAAAAGTGTTAGGAGAGAGAATTAGTTTAAGATTGGTACAACAAGTCAAATTTTGCAGATGGAACCAGGAAATTTAACTGCTGTTTCATTCATTTGAGAAACCTCCTAAGAGTCAGCCCAGGAGTGGAAACAGACTAAACTGAAATGTGGTGGAGTACTCTGTCCCCAGACATACCCGTGTCAAATTACACAGAGCAACTGCTGTAGACTTCCCCACAAAAGAAGACAGAGCACTCCAACATGCCCTGTGCAGGACAACCTGCTCACATTCCTACTAGATTAAATAATATGTTTCTGCATCTGACCAGATGAATTTTTTTTGATAACATCAAACCCCAAATCCAAAAACTTTCAGCAGCCAGACGTTTAGTTCAAAATCTTCCCTAATTGTTGCCAACACAGCAGCTGCCAGGAGCTCAGATCTGACCAACAGAGTATTTTCCATTATCCTACTACAAAGAGGGGAGGGAAGGAGATCTTCCCACTCCCTGACTATCTGATTTGGCTCAGATATGGAGGAAAGTTGGGGGGAGGGGAAAGGGAAAAGAATAAAATATTTTGGCCACTCTAAAATAGTGGGAAAGTCCCTAAATACTCTCATGAGCTCTAAAAGGTCTCTCATCTTTGTTTGGGGTTAAGAGAGATGCCAGAATATATGCAATCTTATTTTTAGTCTCATTCTTTGGAAAGGATTGAATTTCACTAACTTCAACAAGTTCATTGAAAGGTTAAAGAGTAAATATATGGCTTATCAGCATGCTGTTCTGCTTATTGAAAGAAAGAAGTTGGATGAAATCAATGATTTATTTTCAACATTTCTAAAAGGAAGAGAAAAACACAAAACATTGAAATCCATTTTTGGCATAGAACAAATTAAATTTAATATGACTACAGAGTGGCATAGTACCAATCCATACAGGATTGACTTATAGAGTATCCTGAAATTTATTAAAAAGAAAGAGAGGCAGGGATTACAGTGCTCAGAACATGGTACGGGAATATTCTAGGGTCGAAATCTCTAGCTCATGGTTTGGCTACTGCTTAAAAACTGGATCAACACTAAGTAGCACAATAAATGTCTAGACTAGACCTCACATGGCTGTATAAGGCCTCTCAGGAACCTGAAAAATCCCTCAGCCCTGCAGAGAAATTTTCCCAAGGTACACAGGTCATTGTTAATAAAGCCCAGAGGAAAGACAATAAGGTGGATACATACCTTATTCAGTATTCAGTAGTAGTTTATGAAGCAGCTGTCATTTGCTTCACATTGTGTTAGATCCTGGGAAATCGCCATCCTCTGGGGGATTCTCCATTGGAATTTTAATGGTAAAGATCCCTGTGGTAAGTACTATAAACGAGAGATGCACAACATTTTGCAGGAATTGAGATTTTAAAAAACAGTTGACAGTTAATAATTTTCTGAATGAATGGAGTCTTGAATGATGAGAACAAGACTCTGTGGGGATTCACCCAGGAAAAAGAAATAGTAACCAAGAAGAGAAAATTCCATATTCATAGATGTAGAAACTTCCAAGATGGAGAGGGTCAAAAAACAAAAGTTCTATGTTGCAAACAGGATTCCAAAACAAGTTCTTCCGTCCCTGCTTGCATATCCATTTACAATATGACTTTGTACAAGATAGATTCTATTTCTTTACTCAGTTATATGGATCTCAACCTTGGGATTTGGGACTTGCTTTGTCCAATGAGACATTATCAAATGTGACACAAGCCCAAGTTTCAAAAGTGCTTGCCTTTTCCACACAGTAATAGACCTACAAGAGCCTCCTGGAGGCATATGCCTGAGTCACTCCCTCCATGCTTGCTGACAACCAGCCTCATGGGCCTGTCATGGGCCTGAGGCCATTGGAGACCAACCAGTCTCCAATTGGTCACCCAGGTGACTGCAACTACATAAATGAGTCCAGCTGAAACTCGCAAAAATGTATGAATCACAGAATAGTGAGAAATTACTGTTTTCTGAAGTCACCAAGTTTTAGATCTGGTAGGTTACATGGCAAAAACTGATAGTTGTGGTATAGAAGAGTCTATCCATAAGGGCTCTTTCATTTCAAAGGAAATGTGTAACCAGCAAAACCAGATCCCTTTAAATAAAATATTAAACACCTTATAGACTCTGCAGGAGGACCAGATGATTAGAAGTAGAGTGCCTGCTGCCAGAAATAAAAGCCAAAGTCACCCTAAAGGAACCCCTTCCTAGATGCAGCACTGTCTCCACCACAGTGTCCAGCTACACAAAATTGTCTCTCTTATTTTCAAAGCTGGATGCTTTCAGTAAAACCCTTGCAGCTTTTGGTCACCTACATCACTGATGCCTTGGTCACCATGAGAGATTCTATAAGTGATTTCTTTATTTGCATCACGAGTTCCCAAATTTAAGTCTCCACCAGGACTCTATGATTTAAAGTCAGGCAATACACCTGCCCTCCAGCAATGGAAGCAGGATAATAGGGGACTGAATATGTAGCTTTAATCTTATAAAGAATGAACTTCTGAAATAATATGTTCTCTAAAAATAGAAAGAAAGGTTAAAGGTGCCAGGCAGCAACAAATAATTTATAAATGTGCATGAAAATCTACTCCTTCACTTTCATGCTGTTCTTTCTTAAAAATGCAAACAATAATAACAACAAATATATTCCTCCTATCTTGATTTAAGCATCTTTCCATTAATAAACTTCCATATGGTCTCCTCTGAGAAGGCTCACAAAGTTCTAACAGGACAAAGAGCTGCAAGCCCAGAGTTTGAATGACACCCTTACTCTGTTCTTACTCTAGTTCTGTCTTTTTCATTGCTGTAGAATCTATAAACTATTAGGATTATAAAGTTCTCCACCATGAAGATAACCTACATAAAAGAAAAAAAAAAGAGAAAGAGGCGTTTATTTGAAAACTCAAATATATATATGATACATGAAAGAACACATTTTGATTCTGCAAGTAGCCTCAAGAAGACATTTAGATTTTATATTAGTTCCCCACCTTCATCCAAATTATGTTCCTTCTACCCTCATCCAACTTGTTCGGGGTTCTTTATCGGTTGAGGTAACCCAAATCTTTATTGCTCAGAGATCCAAATCCAGAGGTCCTAACTTTATGCTATAATCTTTTTCTTCCATTTTTTGCAAACCTCTTTAATGTATGGCTTATATTTTATCATTGCATGATAATATCACAGTACCTGTGTTCTTAATATGCTCCTCTCTGCCCCCATGGGATAGCAATCACACTAATATCAGGCAGAAGAAGATCCTTTGGCACACAGCAGAAAATAATTAGGTATGATAAAATAAAGCCAATTTATCACTCTTATCTCCATGAACTTAGGGTCCCTTCCTTCAGAGCCCAGATCAGGGAATCAGCAAACTTTTTCTTCAAGGACAAGATAGAAGCTGTTTCTAGCTCAAAAACAAAAATACAGTGTGCCTACTTACATAGCCACTTAAACTCATATAATTTAAATATAGAAAAACAATCTTATTTCATGCAAAATGAAATAAAGCAAAGAAAAAATAGGCTACTAACCAGAGTTGGTTCCTGAGAGCATAGTTTGCTGAACTCGTTCTAATTTACACTGAGCATTTTGAGTATGTCATATTATTTTAGTTTTGGTCATCACCACATCCAGATTTCAATCAATAAACAAGGTAAACAATTAGATCATTTTCCAGCCACTGGCAAAATATGTGTATGTATATTAGTAAGTTCAATTTAGTCTAACATCATGCTTCTGTTCTCTTGATATAATACCCATAGAAGAGATATTTCTGCACATGAACTCTAGGGTTTTTGTTTTGTTTTGGTAAGATTTTATGGTGCTGGGGTTAAACCTAGACTCTCACCAATGCTTGGCAAGAGCTCTACAGCTGAGCCCCACCCCCATCCTAACTCTAGGTTCTTGTTCATATAAATTAGCCAAACTGTACATCCTTTTGTGAAAACCTGGTCCTTTCAGGTTTATTTTGTAAATACGTCTACACCCACTCCAGGACACTGATTCTGGTTGTATACCTAGAGTCTCTGGAGTGTGATGGCATCAGGAGAGCCCGTTTAACCCCATGAAGTAATCATACAGGCAAGGTAATAACCAAGCAAGACAGAAGCAGCTCGTCAGACAGGGGAAGAAGGACAGCGACAGCTTCCTGTTCAAACCACTTTAACTGGTTTAGAAGAAAATAGATTAAGTGTGTTTAGTTAGCTTGTCATTATTACAGCATGTTTTACAATCTTCTCTGGAAATTAGAGGTCCCAAATTTTCTGCAGACACTGTTTCCCTTGTTGCAGCTCTATGGCCCAACCATACCCCAACATGGAAGCTCCCAAGCTGTCCTCACCAACCCCAACCAGGATGCCACTGTTAAAACTTTTGCTTCTGCAGAAGCTGGGCTCTGTCTATCTCTACTCCCACCAATGGCAGAGACTCCTGTTTTTCTGTGACTAGCTTACAAATTCTTAGCTTAGATGGGTATAGATGAAATTCAATTTATGATGAGGTTAAGTCCAATCCACCCATTGTAAAGGGAAAATATTAAAAATTCATTTAATAAACACTATCTTAGGGTTTATTTAACCACCCCTTATCCATGGAGTACACTGTATGTTGCATATGGATTGTTTACTCTCATGATCACGTGGCTTCCTGGCAGCTGCAGCTCAATGCTGCTGCCATCTGGCATTTCCATACAGAATATTATCCCACAGATTGTTAGCCTGGGAAAAGGTCTAAATTCAACGTATAGTTTCTACTAAATCTGTATTACTTTCTTACTATTATAAAAATGAAAAATCATTAGGTCAAACTACTGTAAGTTGGGAGGTACCTGTAATCATATTTAAAGAGATTTAGAAGTGTCTTACATCCCAATTATTTAAAAAAAATTGCATGGCTTCTGCTTTAAGAAGATACAAACTCAAGTTGTTCAGCAGTACTGGGAAGGCCCATAATATAATCACCTTTCAAAGATGTAAAGTCACTTGCTCATGAACCTTCAGCAAGAAGTCACAGTACAACAATTCTTTATTTTTCTTATTAGTGAATTATTTTTAATGGTAGGTAATGATAGAATTTATTGATACCTATATGTACATGCACACAGTATAACAATATAATTAGGCCAATATTACTCTGCAGTACTTCCCTTCTCACCCCCACCTTCCACCCCCTGGTTCCTTTCCTCTACTAATCTCCCTGTGATTTTTATGAAATCTGTTCTTCCCCCACATTTCTTTTACTTTTTCCTCTCTAGTATCCACAGATGAGAGCACAGCCATTCTAATTAAGTGTTCCATACCCTGAGCTCACCATCCTTACCACCACACCCAGCAGCCACAGCATGTATGGATAGAAAACAAACATAGGAATATGGATGAAATTTCCTAGGTGCTATAAGACAAGAAGACAATTGACAACGAAGCCTTAGCAATCTCAGATTTTAAAACATGGGAAGAGAGATGCCCATTAAAACAAACTGAGAAGGGGGAGGAGAGATTCCAAACAACAGCTGTGGACCATGCTAACAACCATTCAGAAGTCAAGAGAGAAAGGAATGTGCATCATATGTATACCCATCCATCTCTAGGAGTCAGCAGGAGGTGAGGTAGCCAGCTTCCTCTGCCAGGTGAAGTCCTGGGGGAAGCCAGGGAGGAACTGGTTGGCTAGAGTGAAATACCCGTGTGCTTCCTTATCAAAGGTAAAACAAGAAGACAGAACAATATTTACAGATGGATAGAGTGTTGTCTGTGTTCAAGATGAAATAAACTTAATCAGGGTGATATGCCATTTTCTTGGTGGAGAAGACAGTGTGACCTCTTGGATTTCTGGGGGCAGCAATGAAAGATAAAGTTCTCAAGGAGTAACAGGAAGATTTGAAATGGACACCCTGGGAGCAATTAAAGTGCAAGAAGCGGAACTATGGATATGCACTTTTGAGCCACATGGAGATCCCTGCTAAGACTGGCATCCATAAATTCAGAAGTCTTCCTGTTAAACTCAAAGATAATGATAAGAATAAAGACCTGAGGCTACAGTTAGAATATGACATGAAGATAAGAAAGCAAAGAACTTTGCAGTGGAGGTCAGAGGGTCTTCTTAGGAATGAACTGAGTATCTATACTATGTGAGAAAGTGACCCGGGCGGGCTGAGAAATAGTAAGGAAGGAACTCAGGAGCCTGAAAGTTTCTAAGCAAAAATATTTTGTATGTAAATGAAAGTTCGTCGTCAAAATGGTTATAGAAGAGGACACAGTGAAAAGCATTTGGAGGCAAAGAGACAAAGAAGGAATCTAGGAGAGAGAAAGAAAGCTAGAGACTAAAGCTGAGGTTTGAAAGTGGCTTGTGAAAAACACAGACAGTGTTAAGTAAATGTCTCCTGTTCTCCATGACCCTGTCCCTAGGCAGTGACACTCATGCCAGACTCCACAGCTGTATATTTAAACACTGTCTTCAAGGCCAATGCCACAATAAAAAGTAAATAAATGTTTTTCTAACTTATTTATAGATGATATTTAAATAGACAACTATTGAGCCATTGTGTTTCCTGAAGGGGACAGAATAGATTTGGTGATGTCACATTCCAGGACCCGAATAGGAGAGGGAACAGGTTAGTATTTTTATTATGTTTCACACAAAAAAATGCCTTTATAGCTTCTAAAAGTATGAAGGGTATTGAAATCTGAATGGAAAATTTATTCAAAATCATTTGCCTACTCAATTCACATTTCTTGAAACTTTTCTAAATATGATCAACTATAATAGATTTTTTTAAAAAATTATTTATTTATTCTAATTAGGTTTATATGACAGCAGAATGCATTTTGATTCATTGTACACAGTTGCAGCACAACTTTTCAATTCTCTGGTTGTACATGATATAATATCATGCCATAGTGGTGTACACAGTCACACATGTATGTACAGTAATAACAATCATTCCTGCCCCCATACACACTCCCCTCTTCTACCTCCCCTTTGCCCAATCACAGTTCCTCCATTTTTTCCATGCCTGCCCCCATCATGCATGGATCAGCATCCACTTAGCAGAGAGAACATTCAGCCTTTGGTTTTGTGGGGATTGGCTTATTTCACTTTGCATGATATTCTCCAACTTCATCCATTTATCTGCAAATGCCATGATTTTTATTCTCTTTTAATGCTGAGTAATATTCAATTCTATATATATGCCACAGTTTCTTTATCCATTCATCGATTGAAGGGCATCTAGGTTGGTCCCACAATCTAACTATTTTGAATTGAACTGCTATAAATGTTAATATAGCTGCATTATTATAGTATGCTGATTTTAAGTCCTTTGGGTATAGACCAAGGAGGTAGGTCAAATGGTGGTTCAATTCCAAGTTTTCTAAAGAATCTCCATACTGCTTTCCATAGTGTTTGCACCAATTTACAGTCCCACCAGCTATTCATTATTATATCAATATACGAGAGTGCCTTTTCCCCCACATCCTCACCAACACTTATTGTTGTTTGTATTCTTGATAACTATCATTCTGACTGGCATGAAATGAAATCTTCGTTTTATTTTCATGTCTCTAATTACTAGAGATGTTTTCCATGTATTTTTTGATTGATCGTATATCTTCTTCTGAAAAGTATCTGGCTCCTTAGCCCATTTATTGATTGAGTTGTTTGTTTGGGTTTTTGTTTTGTTTTGTTTTGGTTTGGTTTGTTTTGGTTTGGTTTTAAGTTTTTTCAGTTGTTTATAAATTCTGGAGATTAACTATAATGGACTTTTCGATATAATTATTATGGTTTGGATATGATGTGGCTGGAGGAGGTGGGTCACCTAGGAGTATGCTCTGGAAAGTGCCTCTTCCTCCCCCCCACCACTGCCCCTTCCCCACTCTTTTGCTCTTTGCTTCCTTATTGCCAGGAGGGGAACAGCCTCCCTCCACCATGGCCTTCCCCCATGATTGCTGCCTCACCTTTGGCCCAGAGCAATGAAATCAGCTGTTTATAGACTAAGACCTCTGAAACTGAGCCCCCCCAAAACTTTCCTTTGTCCAGGTTTTCTCATGAAGTATTTTGGCCACAGCATTACAAAGCTGATTAAAACAATAGTGATGAATTCCTTGTGGATCTTGCAGATCAGTTGGAAGATGTCAATATCTAAACTATGATTGGTCACTGCGGTAAGTGCCATTGAGGAGAAATACAGAACACAATAAGAGTGACCAAGTCTGCACTGTCAGAAAAGTCCCTGCAGTCGGTGTTTGAACTAATATCTATAAGAGGAGCACAATGAAAAGAAGATTTGGAAGACTGTCAAGAAAACAATATGTAGTCCAGGTGAAAGGGTATGTGGTCTGAGTTAAAAGATCAAAGGAAGAAAAAACCCTGGTGAATGCCAGGAACTGAGGGGGGAAAAGCCAGAGGATGGCAAGGTTAAAAGCAATTCATGGTGAAGCTAATGGGAAAGGAAAGTCCACATCACCTATGTGAAAAGGTTCTTTAATAAAAAAAAAATTGAAAAAGTTTTTTTCCTCCAGGGAAAGTTAATACTCCATGAATGGTTTTGAGCAGGTGAGAGACATAAACAAATTTTTTCTTTCACAAATCAATGTCTGTTGAATGCATTGAAGGTAAAAGGGTGGAGAGGTGGCTTTAGGGGTAGAAATTATTTAAACCAAGATAACAGTAGTATAAATGGAGAGAACTACAAGGTTTAAGAAATATGTAGGAACATAGATTAGAAATTCCAGGTAAGAAGAGGAAAACAAAAATGGTAGTTTAGTCTAGAAGATCAGCTTTTAAGGAAAAGACTTTGAGAAGAGTTTTAGGCATGTTGAGTTAAATTGTTTAAAAATGAAATATTTACAAAACAGTAGACTCCAATGGTCTACAGACAGTTTGGACTGGAGATACATATTTGAGAGTCATTTGTTCTCTAAAGAGTATTTGAAGCCATTTGCATGAATAAGAGAGTGAAGATAGAATGAGGTAAGGAAAGGCTAGAAGCAAACCTTTAAAAATACACTATTTAAGGGGGAAAAGGAGGAAAACGAAACCTTTCTGAAAGATTCAGGAAAGGAACAACCTGAGGGATAAAAGGAACTCAGGATAACATGAAAGGAAGCCGAGGAAGAGGATTTCAAGAAAGGCTTGCGATTTTTCAAATGCTCATTAGACCTCAGGTAAGATCCATATTTAGTAACAGGAAGTCCTTATTTTTTTTTCAACATAATGGGGTGATGGAGAAGAAGCCAGATTGTGTGGTGTGAGAACTGACAAGTGGAGAAAAGGAGGGATTGCAAGCAGATAACTTTCTTGACTTCTTTTTTGAGAAGCTGAGCAATGAAGGTCCAAGAAGAAATAATGGAATCATGTTTGGCTTCTCCAAAATAAATCCCATCCAATACCATCCCCCACACACTTTTTTTTTTGTTTTGTACGAAAAATAAAATTTAATAGCACATTTAAAAACTGGATGGTTTCATATAAAAATCAACTGTCCTTGAAATGTCCACCAATTTGGCATTTATATTCTCTCTCTCGTTTACCAAAAGAGAAACTTGCAGGTGAAGAATCTAAGTGACTTTCCCAATATCACAGCAAGACAAGGGTTGAAACCCATGACTACTGAGTCCCATTCCTGTGTTCTCTGCAAAATTCCTTTCTGCTTCTCAAGAAGTTTCCAGAAATAATACCATACATTCCAGTACAATTCTGGAATGATCAGAGACATCCAATTCAAGCTATTCTTCCTATGATGCTGACCTGGAACCAATTTGTACCTAAATGTGAAGCATGAAATCAGAGCCCCAAAGTCTGCAGATCTCTGTCCCTGTTTCAGCAGCTTCTGGGGCTGAAAGAATGTTACCTCTTATTCAAAAGAAAACTGCGAGGATGGCTAGAGACATTTCTCTCAGAATCAATTACTTGCAGATATGCACACACACTGTCAGTCATGACTCACTAAATGATGAAAGTCAGAGAGAGTCAAGAATCCAATAAGAAATAAAACACTTGGCCAGGTTCACGAATTATACTCACAATGGCTGCCCTCCAAATGTCTGGTCTCTGGGATGGAAATATCTTTCCTTAATTCTGTTATGGTTCTTTGCTCAAGGGGAGCTACTGTTCCAGCAATCAATAAAATTCAAAACTAGTCCTTCTGTCTTTGTTAGGAAAATTACTATTTGCTCTATTAAGTATGTGTATGTGTTATTCAATGAACCTGTGTTTTATTCTAACATTTATTTATGTGATCCTTATTGGCTATAACCGTATAATTAAGGAAATGGATTTAAAATTTTTTTTTCAATAAACAAACTAGCTCATTTTTCTTTTATGCTTTTAACTTTATCTTTTTCTACAAGTTTAGTTCTGGAAACAAAAGAGAGAATTCTAAAATGTCCTTCAAAATTAGTCTAGTGTATTAGATGTGGTGGTATGCACCTCTAATTCCAGTTATTTTGGAGGCTGAGGCAAGAAGAACACAAATCCTAGGACAGACTAGTTAACTTAGTGAGACCCTGTCTCAGAATAAAAAGTTTAAAGGAGCTGGAGATATAGCTCAGTAGTAAAGCAACCCTGAGTTCAATCCCTACTATACACACATACACACACACACACACAAAAAAAAAATAGCTAGCCAACAAATCTAAAATCAAAATAGGAGTATGTACCTCTTTGAACATCTTGAACAGAAATAATCTTGGTCCCTCTCAAAACCTAGGTTCTCTAGGAAGTCAGTCCTCAGGTACAGTTAGCATGAGGAGATTTAGGAGAGAATTCCCTTGAAGTCACATTGAAATAAGGGAGGGGAAGGAAGGAAAAATAGGCAGAGGGACATGGTGGTTATGATTTACTCTCAACCAAGACCTCAGCCAATCCTGTGCCGAGTCCAGGGCTGACTGGCTAGAGTTCTCCTGCCTAGGGCAGAGGCCCAGGTGTTTTTAGCCCATGTTTATGGAAATGGCTCCCTGGGAAAGGGCCATAATAGAAGCAGTTATTCAAATATACATCTCTCTCTCTCTTACCCTAATATATACATTGATACTTCATTTCTGTCTTTTATCACAACCACACTGCCAAACATTGCAAGAAGAGAAATATAACACTCATATGTTGATTGGTAATATTAAGAAGAAAATTATTTATGTTCGAAAACTACTTTATTCCAATGCACATTGCTTTCTTTTCCTGCCCCTGTCCCCCCAACCCCCATTTTCCCATCATTCATTCAAATCCTAAGTGCCGTCTCTTCCTTCAGCCATGAAAGAAACATGGAAAAGATGCCTAACTATCCACGGTTCCTCATAAAATTAAAAATTTCTCTGGTCACTTCTAGTTACTGTTCCAGATCAATTTCCCCTCACTAGTCAATATATAAAGATCTATGAAATTTTCTTAAATAACAGAATTTAGGGTTAAAACTCTCCCCCTTTCTTGGATCTCATCAGATTAGCTGCCTCCAAGACAAGAGGTTTTGGCGGACTTCTTTATTTTTTCCTGGCCAATTCTTCACCACCCTCCCCATGAATCTGTGACTTCTTTTCGCTCTCATTGTGAGTGGAGGGGGCAGAGCAGAGGACAGACTGGAGAGTAGTTGTTAATGAGGAGCACTGTGCCTTTTCAATTGAGTCCCAAACTCTGAATAGTCTGGATGAGGCTATTGCCAGTGGACTTGAGTGAAGAGGATATATGTCCTCTCCCATAGGAGTTGACAGCTCCACCCCCAGGGATTCATATTCTCCAAAGACTTGATTTCCGATATTCAATCATTGTACTCAGTAATTCTTAATCTCTAAAGAGCCAGAGGTTTTCTTTACCTCGGTTTTGAGTCTTGCATCAATAATCAGCATCTCTTTTTTGTCATGATGGTTCAGTTGGTGATCTTCAGGCATCACTCAATGATGAAGCCACGTGAATCCCATATGAATCCCATTTTAACAAACCTCTCTATGACATTATGAATTCAAAAAGTAGATGTAAAAACCATACATCAGCCAGGGTCTCTTGAGAAACAAATAAGATATATTCTATCATCAATACAAGATCCCAGAAGGATCCTCCTGAACTACTCTGTGGGCCATGCTGGGGATGATATCTTTAGTAACATGGTCAAATCCCTCTCTATCCACTTAGACTATTAAGCTAACTAATGGGACCTGGTTGTCAAATCAGGCTTCTGGAAATTAAAGATTTTAGCTGATATCAAGGTTTACTAAGTAATTTCAAGAATACAGTTAAGAAAAAAATTTCAAACAAAGTAAAGAGATATCTGGAACGTTAGTGGCAAATTCCCAGCTTTGAGCTCAAAATGAATTCTAAAGACTTGAGGATTTCTCTTCCAGTTGGAACATATATAACAGAGTAGCATGGTTGCATAATATTATGCAGGAAGCCATGTCTTATGGGTCCAGGTTCTATTATTTTTGGCAATCCTTAGTTAACAGCATTCCACTCAAGGCAGTTAAGAGTTAAGATGTTTCTTCCTAGCAAGTATCATTAGACCATTATCCAGAGATCAAGCTGACTAGGAGATTTAAAGGGGGCACATACTTTTGCTCCTTTCTCCCAGGAAAGTTCCCCCATCCATGACAGGGAGTAAGGGTATCTTAGGCAATACACTTAACTTTGTTCACAGCCACTTCACATTAGAAGGCACCAAGGGGACATAAGTTAGTTTACCTATAAGGGATAATTTATAATCTAGTGTATACCATGAAAATGGGTTAAAGGGGGTTATTACAAATGTAAATCACTCATACCATGATTGGAAGGCCTATCTCCAAAATTAAAACTACAAGGTTAACAAAATGAAGAAGCAAAAATGTTGTTTATTGGCTCCTATAACTTAAGGATCTCAAACAATTTCCAAAGCCTCATTTTTCAGCTCTCTTTCCCTTGAGTTGGCTTTATTATCAGAGTCCATATGGGACTTCCAGAAGACTGGATCTCCAAAGAAGAAAGAGTGCAATTCCCAACCGGCTCAAGCTGCAGTCCAGAACCAGATCTAAATGGTTGTGAAGGCATCGCTGAGTCAGGAGTTCACCTGAACCAGTAACTGTGTCCAGTGGGGTTGTATTTATAGGAGTGTGGGGAAGGCAGTCCCATGTTAAATGAAAATACTGAGGCATCATTAATCCACGGTGAAATGCAGAGCTGATGCCACAAAGGATAGAGGAGAGGCTGGAATCTCAAAACAACAAATGCCTACCACATTACCATTCCACTGATGGAAAGGCCAAAGTAGATCAAGGTTAAGACTGTGGTTAGCTGTATATCATAGAGTTCACAACCTACCGAGTTGGTGAGAGTGAAGAAAAATGTTAATAAGTCAAATAAATTTGGAAAACTATTTTGGAAATTAAGCAGAAAAGATAGTGGAGATAAAAATAGAGGGGATAGGCAGAAAAGATAGAGAACCAGTAAGCCCACATTTTTCTGAAACTGTGCCCTGACTGTTCTTTAATATTCGTTTCAGAATTTCTAATTTTACTTCCTTTTTCATTTTCTTTCTACTCCTCCATCTACTACTCAATATGTATCAGAGGTACTATCCACAGCTTAGAAATACCTATGGACTTTCAAGAGGATTTTTAAAATAACTTTGTAACTCTGCATTAAATCATCCTTCTGACCTTAGATCTATGCACTCTGTTTCTTTCTTCTCTAAACTTTTGAAGAAAATAAAATTAAAAAATTATTTTTTCCCTTCATTTTCTTTTTTACTTACTTCAATACAATGACGGGTGCACTTTTTGGAAATATTAATCATTCTCTTTTAAATGAATTTTCTGACATAGTTTAAAGATACATATTTTTGAACACACTAAAAGAAATTCTTCAAGGATAAAATTTCACTCCATAAAAATGTGGGAAAACATATAATGCAAAAATTAGACCAATTCATTCTCTGCAGATTTGTTTTCTGCCATGTAATCTAAAAGACATAACCAAAAAAATAAATAAATAAATATAAAGGAAAGAGAAAATGTGAATTAGAAAAAAGTATCAGAGAGGAAAGTTAGATTAGCAAGTGAACCTCAGTATCAGCAAACTTTGAACACTCATGTCAGATCCAGAAAGTACATGGCCTGGGAGAAGTTTTCTGAGAAGCTGAGGAGACCTGCTTGTTGACATTTGCTTTGTCAAATGACTTCAGGCCTAGATCTCAGCTGTAGAGGATGACAAAATTGAAAAGCAGATAATGAACTCAGGAAACCAAGCTCATGAAACACTGATGGATGTGGCTCAGGACTACTGTCCCCACAGGCAGTCTCTGTTCTAGCTCCACGTCAAATTTAAAGCTAGACTCAGTGCTTCTTTGCTTCCACCTCAGGGATATACTTGTGCCAAATTCTGCCTTGTTGAAGTAGATGCTATTGGATATGTTAGAGGAGACATGTCTGAAGAGGCCCTACTTTGCAAACCTTCAATAATTTGTCTACAGAATTTCTCTAGGAAGCATGCAAATTCCCCCAAATTTTTCTTGACCATGATCTGACAAAGAACTTCCTCTTCTTTCTGACCTATCCCCTCTGATCACCTATGGCATAAGTCCTAAAATTAAGGCTCAGTTGAGTGCTGCCTTGACATCTGTTGAGATCCAAAGGTCAAACCACAAGTTTCTGTCTCAACTCTGCAAATAAGTTTCCCTAGCCAAACCACCCTCCTTATCAAGTGGACTAGAACAGACCCACTTACCCCTGAGTAGCAGATTTGAGTTCTCAGCTGCTTTCAGTTCTCTTGAATTATTCAAGCCAGATAATCAATGTTCTTCCCCAAGAACCAGGAGCAACCCATTCTCTTGGTACGACAAATCCAGCTTCCCACAACTTCTGGTTGTTCACTCTTTCCTAAGTGCAACCCTCATGTGCACACTGTGTCCCCCACCTTGCACTGTAAGTCCATGTGACTAAAGAGCTAACATTGTTTTCATCTATTACTATTATTTGTTCACTAAACCCTTAACTCTGGGACAGGAATATTGAAAGTAATTAAAGGATCATTCTTCTGTCCCATCTGCCCCATGTAACTTCCAGCATTCCTTAAGAAAATTAGAGCTCTCTTCTCACTTCTAAATGTTTGTTCCATTATTGTGTACCAGTTCAAGAATGGGAAAAGTCTTTATGGTGAGGTATATTTTTCAAGTCAGCCTTCCTTCACTGTAACAAAATACTTGAGACAACCTGTAGGAAAGGATAGATTTATTTATATTGGCTCACAGTTTCAGCTCATACTCACTCAGTCCCATTTCCTTTAGGCTTGTGGTTAGGCAGCACATCATGGCAAAAGCACATGAGGGAAGAACTGTCTACCTCATGGCTGCCAGGAAATAAAAAGAGAGGCAGCCAGAGTCCCCATATCCTTTCCAAGGCCACACTCCCCTAACCTAACTTCTTCCCACTAGACCTCATCTCTTAAATGTTCCACCACTTCTCAATAGCAACACAGCTGGTGACCAGGCTTCCAATACATGGGTCTTTAGGGGACTTTCAAGATCTCAATTATAGAAAAAAATTCTGTGAGGACAAAATGAAAGGTTTCCTCCAACCATCAGAATCCATGCTGCTTTAAATTCTGGGTAAAAGTACTATGCAACATTTTATTGTTATTTCTCCATGGCTTTATAAAACTGAAGTTTAATTTGTCATGTGGATTATAACTGCCAGGAGACCAAGCCATTAATATTTTTTTATCAGAATTTTTTTCCTCCTCTATGAAGATCTAAATGAAAACCAAGTCATATTCCTTGATATATATACATATTATATATTTGGGTTTTGATTTGATAGCACACATGCTTGACCTTTTTCTTTTACATCTTTTACTTCTCTCCCTTGCCAGTTTTCAGGAAAGTCTTCATAATAGGTAACTTGCACCGGAGGTCTTATTTCAGGATTTGCTTTTGGAGAACCCACCCTAACACACCATCCCTCTTCTACAGAGCAGAGTATCTTTAAACAATGTGAAACATATTACCCTTGACCACCTTGAAGCAGTCTAAATTGGTCAGATTCATCTTACACATCTTGCTTCCAGCACTAGAGATATTTCACACTTATGTTGCCTTTTGAACATGTCTAATTTTGTCAGTTGTGTGTTGACTCTATAACTTAATTTGGGAGTTTTAGTATTTTCAATTGTATTATTATTATTATTAATTATTATTTATTTTTTTACTATGCATGACAAAGTGCCCTTCAGCAAAGCAATGATTTTTCTCTCATTTTGAAAATGAGACATCTCCAGCTTAGGGTGAGGTTGCACCCATATACATCATTCAGAAGTAACGGTGCTGAGCCCAGTAATTCAGTTCTTCTGGCTCCTAGATTGGTTAACACATTTATCAATCACTTTTTAAGACTATGTCTTCACCTACTGGAAGTAATTAAGATTGTTTTCATATGTTCTTCAAATCTCTTAGCTCAGCCACATTTTACAACCAAATACCAAGCAAAAGAAGAAGTCCTACATAGAACATCAGAGAAGCCTAGGACATTTAATTTTATGCATATGTGACAAATCATCACATGTGCATACTAAATCTCCTAACTGTCATTTGTACTCTGGATGAAGTCATGGGTAAATTGCCCAACAATGGTTACATCAGTCTTTAACAAGATCCAAAACATTCCTCAGCAGCATATAAAGGTGTCAGCAGAGAAGAGTATCTTTTCTGAATTTGGATCCAAAGATCTGAATTCAGATCAGAAAAAAAAAAGCAAAACTTCTTTTGACCTGCTCACCTTGTATATGGGATCACATGTTATCATGACCTTACACCTCAGAGCTTTTCCCTTTCTGAATTTTTCTCAGAAATTTTCCATGGCAGAGAAATGAGGGAGGGAAATAATCCATACATTTTGGGCTATAAAATATAAAAATATGTAATATTATTTTATTATACCTGATAATATTCTATGCATATTCCTTTTTTTCATTTTTATATAAAATGTTTCTTTGTATTCCCAATTTAAAATGATGCATTTGATAAAATAATCATATTAGTTTATGTAAATAGGAAGCTAACCTAAGAGCATGTAAGAATATATTGACTCTTCTTAGTATCTTAGGGCATTTTCTCTCAATTAACCATTAAATATTGTAATTCAGTGATGCATATTCAAACATTGGGGTTTTAAATTCATTTTGATTTTGCTGAAGAGGAGTAATGGGGATGTATTAGAGGTCATGTTGCCTATTCCCTATACACAGAGAGTTTTTCTTTGCTGGTAAGAACAATGTTGATTAAATTGAGACCATTATTGTCATCAAAAGAAAATTCCACATCTGTTCCATCATAAAAAAGTAGATGGAAAAGCTATTTATTTCTTCTTGTTCTAATAACAATCTCCTGAATACATTTAGTCCTCTTTGAGACTACAAATAACATTAAAGAAACGTGAAACCTATTATATCATGCTAGCACTTAGCCAATGTATTCTATTCAGCAAATATTTATTGAATGCCTCCTATGTGCCATACACTCTTCTAGACCTTAAAGTTATAGTAGAGAATGAAACAAATAGAGACTCTCTTGGAATTTTTATTTTAGTGATGTAATACAATTACCAAATAGTGATTAATGTTATTTTAAAAATTAAACCATGTAAGAGAACAGAGTGGGAGTGGAGACCAGAATAATTTTAATAGGATGGTCAAAGAAAATTTTGCCAGGTGAAGACCTAAAGAAGTAAATAAGCTACTCATATACACATCCAGGCAGAAAGGGAATTAAAATAACCTAAGGCAGAAATATGCTCAGTAGTGCTGGAAGAACAAGAAGACAGTATGGTAAGAGAAATTTTAGAAGAAATTTTAGAAGAGGTTTGAGAACATGTAGAACTTTGGAGTCCTTTGTAAGAACTTTGGGATGAAATAAGAAACTTTAAACAGGGTTTTAAGCAGTTAAAAGGAAAGATTGAAATAATCTGAATCAAGTATTAAAAGTCAAACCTTTTTAAAAATCTGCCAACTATGCTGAGACTCTATTGTGGGAGAGCAAAATACAGAGTCAATTAAGAGGCTCTTGAAATGGTTCATGGAATTGAAAATAGTAGTAGCAATATAAAGGATGAGGAATGATTCCATGGTGGATATGTATACATTTGGGGGTGGGGAGGTTACTGGGGATTGAACCCAGGGGAACTCAACAATTGAGCCACATACTGAACCCCCTTTTTTTTATTTAGAGACAGTATCTTGCTAAATTGTTTGGACTGGCTTTGAACTCACAATCCTCCTGCCTCAGCCTCTGGGATTACAGGCATGAGTCACTGCACCCAGTGGATATATTTTGACTGTAAGGCCAACAAAGTTTGCTGACAGATTGGATGAGAAATATGAAATGAAAATAGAAACAAAGAACAGCTCAAAATATTTTGCCTGAGTGACCAATAGAGTGAGTGTACAATTTTGTGTTTTTAAATTTTTTATTAATTTTTATTTTTGTTTTTAGAGATATATGACAATAGGGTGTATTTTGACATATTCTACATACATGGGATGCAACACACTACAATTTTGATCCCATTCTAGTTGTTGAACACTATGTGGAGTTACAATGGTCATGCATTCATATATGAGCATAGAAAAAATTATATCCAGTTCATTCTATGGTCTTTCCTATTCCCCTTCCTCCTCCTGTTCCTTCATTCACCTTTGTCTTATTCAATGAGCTTTTGTACCTTCCCCTCCCTACCCTCTCTTGTTCCATAACAAGATCCACATATCAAGAGAACATTCGGCCTTTGGTTTTTGGGGACTGACTTAGCGTGATATTATCCAGTTCCATTCATTTACCAGCAAATGTCATAATTTCAATCATTTTGTTTCTTTCATTTATTTGTTTGTATTTTATTTATATGAGATAGGGAAGACCATGGGAATAGTGGGTCAGGTTAAGAGATCAGCAGTTTAATTACAACATTTAGATGACCAAGGGAGCAGAACTTGTGGGCAGTCAGATTAAGAGCTTGTGGTTTGAGGGAAAGTCTGGGCTAGAGATGCACATTGGAGTTGCCTGCTTATAGACAGCATTTTGAGCCGTGAGACTTGCCAAGAACCCTAAAGAGAGTGGGGTTAGACAAAGGATGCAAATGATAGCTTTAAACAGTATGGCGTTTGTTACTGTGCATGTTCTTATGTAAGAGCTTCACTTATATCTCTTTCATGTGTTCTCAAGTGCTCCAGTTTTTTTTGTTTGTTTTTATACAAAATAAATCAAAGCTTGACATCATCCTGCCATAAAAGTTCTCTCCTCTCTACATAATACTAAAACACAGGTTGCACAAATATTCTTAGTGCTGGGGATTTCTATTCATGGAAGTCTTTTTTCACAAATTAGTGGTTGATTGTGATGATGTCAGACAAAGAATAGTAAACAGTGGAAGGATTATACCTTATCAAACCATGTCATTACCACCAATAATCTTTCCTTTATGGATAACTGCCCCCAAAACATATCTTTATCTCTGTAGTTCCTCTGCATGACCAATCATTTCCTTTCACTTGTGATGCTTTCTTTAGTTCTAATCAGATTTGACAAATCTGCTTATAAACCCTGCAGGTGTGTGTACGTGTGTGTTTACATATTTTCGTTTTGCTCTGAAACCCTCCAAGTTTCTTGTTACTTTGTTTTTGTAGAAAGAAAACTGTGACTCAACACCCCTTACATATAAGAGACAAAACACTGCAGGATAGACCTTCAGGAGAAGGGACATCAGGTCCAACAGTGATAGAGGTAAATGGAAAGAGAGGAGATATATAAATACAGATAAATTTACAAACACTGCTAATGCAATGTTAGACTATTTATGACACTGGACTTTAACCTGTGTGCTCAAGTTAATGAATTATTTTACATACTTAATATGATATATAACATATATTATAGCTTAAAACATGTATTCAAGTTTAAATTGTGGTGGTCTTCAAGTAAGAAACAGAATCAATGGGCTGGGGTTGTGGCTCAGTGGTAGAGTGCTCGCCTCGCACTCGCGAGACCCTGGGTTTGATCCTCAGCACCACATAAAAATAAATAAGTGAAATAAAGGTACTTTTTTAAAAAAAGAAACAGAATCAAAACTATTCTTCTAATAAAACATTTTTCCAGGCACTTATCTGTCACACCAACTTAATTTTAGCATTCTTGAATGTTTGAATAATTAGGAGTATTGTTTTTCATTTCTGTAAACAAATGGTGAGGCCTCATAGAAGCACTTGGGGGGAGAAAAGAGCATGTTGTTAAAAAACCGGCGTCAAAATTGATAAACCCAGCTTTTCGTACTTTAGACGATGATCATTTATATTCCATCCATCCCCTGGATACTTGAAATGATCCACCAACAGCTGTTATGATGGATGAATGTGTACCACTTGACATCAATATGGCAGATGTGTGTATTCATTGCAGCTGTCAAGTTATAATAGAAAGGGCAGCAAAATCTTTCCAAAGTTGTGTCTATAAGAAAACATAAATATCTTGCATTTTACACAAGTTAGGAAGATAATAGTAAAATTCAAAAAATAAAAATGAAGCGAGCAACTTGTTTTGCAATGTGTGGAATTATCCAATGACTAGTTCAATGTTGGAATACAAAGAATCATTTTTCCCATTATAAAAAATAAAGACTCATTCATCTCTCCTTCCGTGTCTGCTCATTGGCTTTGCCTAAATCTGGGTTCTAGGTTAACAGGGTGGAGAAACTCATTGCTTCTGTCAATGTCATCACCACCAATACACTGCTAAGGTATTATAGAACAAGCACACACACACACACACACACACACACACACACACACACATCTACCTACAAGGACACACACACAAACACTTTACAATAAAAGATGTAACATACATTTGCACTTAACTGTGTTGTTGATAAATTGCTCTGAAAATAAAAATGTCTCTCAAGCAAGTGTCATCAACAAATTTGATGATAAACAATAAGATAACCATTTGGAAATAATGATGTTTATAGGGTTTATTTGGGATTTGGGGTTACTTGAATTTGTCATTAAGATTGTGTGTGTGTGTGTGTGTGTGTGTGTGTGTGTGTGTTTGAAAGAATAAAACATAATACATGCTTGGTTGATCTGACTTCTTCGGTAAATAGATTCTTCTTGGTGGACATTGTTGTCTATGCTTGACTTCACTATTCTTTTCCTACTGTAGCCAAATTGCTGGCTGAGGACTCAAGGCAAGGACTTGGTAAGGATATTTGAATGATTTATATTTTGCTTATGGAAAGCTGACTAGAATCAAGAAAAGCATCCCACCCTCGGCAGAACACACCAAGTGTGAAAACCTAAGCAGAATTGCATTTTAAAACATCTTTTCATATAAAAGAAATTAACTCTCCATTATAATTGCCAAAATCTTTCCAAGCCTAAAACATTATGATTCTAATAAATATATAGAAATAAAAATGTTTTACTGGTCCCTGAAGAAAATACTGGTATTAACACCTCATGCATTATAATTAGGACTTATTTAATGAAAACCAAAGATTTTCCAACTTGGGTTAGTCTGTACAAATGTAAAGAAATAAAAAAAAAAACTTTAGAAGTAACTGCAGTCATTCCAGACATTTTTTACTGATAAAAATCAAAAAGAACCACTTCCAAGTTTCTAAAAATTGGCAGAGATTCTGCAACTGGCAATTGTCGGCAGATTTTCATTCCCTCCCCTGTATTGTGAGTCTGGCTTTTGTGTAGCAGACCCTTTGAAGTCCATGGGAGTTCTCAGGGCAGAAGAAATGGTGTCTGGTAAATCAGGTCCTTGCTCCCCCACTACCACCTCCCTTTACATTTTGTAAATGTTTCGTGTTGGAATAATATATATTCATGTTGTAACTTCTGCTTTTCTTCATAATATTATAAAAAAGATGCATTTGCATTGTAGAATACAGAGAAAATAGTAACCTTTATGTTTTCTGGAAACAAAACCACTTTATTCAACTGAAATTAAAATATGAATTTTACAAATTAATTTTAAATATTTTACAGAATGAGAAAGAAAATCAAATATATATACATATATAATGATTCAGAGATGATATTCCAATTAATACATAAATTACTTTAATTCTCTCTGTCTTTGCCTGCCTCTTCCCACACCCTGCTTGCCTGTTCCCTCCTCCATCTCTTTCTTAGATATAAGATTTTAAAAAGTTAAGTCATTGGCTTCAAGTTTTCCACATTAGAGTCTAGTCTAAAATGGAATTTCTTTTGAAGGCTTAAGCAGAATATGTCTAGTTATTTGTGAGTTATGTGAAAATGGAATAAATATGCTTCTCCAGTTATAAAAAAATACTGTTAAGATTTTTCTTTTTGTTCATATAAATCAAATGGGGCTGAAGCTATAAACTTCAGACTTGGGAAGATTAGAATCCCATTGAGGAAAGAAAATGTAGCCAAACTCAATGAAAATCTTCTAAGGATTTTTTATTCATTAATCTATAGAATTTGAAGAAAAATGGTTTAAGCATACCTTGTAATATATGTCTGAATACCTGTCCAAAAGATCACAGAATTCTTGTCCTAGGGTACTTATAGTGCATACCTACACTCATTCTTCTCTCTTTTTTTTCTCTCTCTCTCTCTCCCCTTCACCTCAAGATTAAGGAGGTCATTAAGAATTTAAAAGTCAGGAAATCACCAAAAGAAAAGAGTCCACACACAGAAACCTAGGATTATACTTGGAGCACAGATCAACTTTTCTATCCTAAATTAAAGAGTTCCCTCCATCCTGCCATCCATGGTTTTATTTTCCACAGTTTCAGATGCCCCTGGTCAACTAATCACATTGCATCATCTTATATCATCATAAGAAGGATGAACACAGGACAGCAAGTTATCTTGAGAGTGAGCAAGATAGAGACTACATTCACTTAAAGTTTACTACCGCATATTATTACTGTTCCTTTATCTTTTGAATCTTTTTCTTTTGCTAAACATTTATATGCCTAATTTATAAATTAAAATTCATCATAAATTACATATGTACAGAAAGAAACAGTATATGCAGAATCTGTTACTATCCATGGTTTCAGGCCCCCACTGGGATCTTGAAATGTATATTCAGCTGATAAGGAGAGACCACTGTTCATACATGTTCTCCTCTGCTCAATCTTATTTCAGATTAATACAACCCTACTCTACCCTCTGGCCCCTGGTCCACATTGGAAACACTTATCTGGCCTATCTCTTCACTCCAAAGCTATGATTTAAGGAAAACCCATGGGTCACAGTTCACAAACATCTTCTATTTCTTTACTCTAGATGACCCATGAGATACCAGTTTTCCCATAGTGGTCAAAGGTCAGTCTCGCCATCTGTACCTCTCTGAGGCACTGTTCAGCCCCAGAGCTGCAAATTCGCTATATTCACTGATATCAAAGAAATAACTTGGAGGGCCCAACAGAGAGGTTTTGAACATTTTATTTATTCAAGTCTCGGCAACCCCAGCCCAGGATACAAGGGAGGGCCACACCATGCCTACAAGCAAGAATAGGCTGCATGCCCACTGTGCAGATGGATTTCTTCAGATGTTTTATGAGTACATTCTTTTACTTTAGGGCCAAAGTCACTCTGTTTTGATCCACACCCAAAGATGGGATATAAGGAGATAAGGGAAGTTGCTAGCTTCCCCTCTCCAATTCCTTCATTATCCCATTCTTTTAGAGTCTTTCTTATCTCACTGCAAGTTTCTTATGCACTGATTCATGTTTTAGCCAACAGGTGTAAGGTGACTGTCCATACTTTCTTGATTTCTCAGTGGCTGTGTTTAGCACTGTTATATCAGATTGACTTCATCACCCCTTCATCCTTTTTAGTCCTTTAGATTATAGATCACTTCTTGATGTACATTAACATATTGAGATGAGGCTAAAAATTAGTCTTTATTCCTCTCACTCCTTATTTTTCTAACATCTCAAACCACATCATCATCTCTATGAATGACCACCCCAATGCCTTGGACTTCTGGCTCCAAAACCTCAATAAAATTTTACTTCCATGATTACACCACTACCTCCCTTCACCTTTTGATTTCCATTAAACTGCTATCAGGCAGGATCCCTGTGTTTCGACTTGGTTTATTGGTATTGGCTCAAAACTAACTCCCTGATTCACATTTCCTTCATCTTCCCTTAATTCATTCTCTACTCTGATTTCTTAACACAATTTTCACAAATGCTTGTGTCCTTATTTATAGTTTTTCAGGTTGTGATATCCACTTAGCCAAACAATTAAATTTAACCTCTAAATTTTAGTCTCTGAACTCCAAATTTTATCTACTGACTCATGGTTATTAAAGGTAACAGACACTTTCCCCCCAGTCCTCTTCTATTTATTATTAATAACAATAATTTATGATTTTTCTCTTCATTATTTTTCAACTTTTATAAAGTCTATCTATAGTAAGCAGCTTTAGAGGGTATTTCTTAAACCCTGTAAGAGGAAGAATATTAAAGTATTACTTCTAAAGGGAAGAACAATGTTATGAGACATGTTCATTCCATTCTATACATCTCTATGACTGAGTTACCTATATTTGAATTGCTTGTGAAATAGAAATAAAGATTTGATCACGACATTCACATTCAATGACCGCCTATTTTCTCAACAAGACCAACTTTTCACACTTCCATAATGTTGTAATTCATACAATTCTCCCTAACCCCCTCGTCCAACACCTAATTTGTTTTTCTGCTTAAAAATGCTGTTCCCTGCCAGTCTTAGAGCTACCTCAAATGCTGGCCAACTTATCCAGCACTATGCCCTCAAAGGTGTGGACAGGTTTTATTCACTAGATGTATGGATTTCACAACTGAAAAATAAACCTCGCAGTCTACAAATTAGTTATCTGGCATATTCTGACACTACGTCCCACATGCATTTCTTGATCTCATACCATAGCTAATCTGTCAGAAAGAAAATTAGGTTTATTGCATCCTTAAGCACATTAAACAAGAGTTCAGCTCCCTCCCTAGAGCCAGATCAGGGACTCTACCCTAGCCTTGTCCCCCAACCACATTCTCTTTCATTGACACCTTCCCTCCAGCAACAGCAGCAACCATACTGTTAAAGCTCTAGTAGACCTCAGGGACAAACTTATACAAATGAGGACCTAATGTTCAATTTTTATGCACCCTCTAATTTCTCTTGGCTAGATTTTAAGTAATTCCAAGTCAAAATGAATTTGCTTTTTTCATGTAGAAATGATTTAAGTTGAAATAAGGGAATTGAATAGCATTTTTACAAGAGATACTATGAACTTATTTAAATAAAATAGTTTGATATTTTATCAAAATAAATAGAACTCAAAATTCTTCACCATACTTTCTTTTAGCAACACTCCCTAACTTCATAAGTAAGTTTACACATTGATTTTTCCTCTACTTCAACCATTTCATCAAAGTTATTTGAGGGACTATATTTTCTTTTATGCCTTATTCCCATGCTTAAATAAAGGAATGTTTTCTTTCTTCGTGTGCGATTTTCAAAAGTAAACTTTCCATTTCACATTGGGGATGACAGTCGCCAGTCCCAGTTCCAGGCAGGACTTGGCATTCCTGTCCCTCAAGGAGATGAGACCCAGTCATCACTCAACCACTGGCCAGGAGGAAACTGCTTGGATTGCTTAACAGAAGCAGCCAAGGAAAGAAACTCAGAGCCCATGGAAGAGAGTACAATAATTTAGAGCATTTCAAAAATGTATTGCTAACATTTAACACAAAATGCAAAAAAAAAAGGACAGTCTTTACAACTGGCAGAAGGAAAATATGTAGATTAAGAAGATTACATTTTCACATTTAGTGGCCTAAAAGATTTTTCCCCAAGTTTTCTTTATCAAATATAGACATTAAATTATTCCAGGAAAGCTTAGCAAATAAGCCTTGAATTCTTTCCAGGTAAAATATTCTACCATATAGTGATTAAACTAGTCATTTTATAATCCCACAACATTTTTCATGTCCCATCACAAATCTAAATAAGGGTAAATGAATCTCATTTTTAATTATCACAGTAAAACCATAGAGAGGAATTGAAAACATCATCTACCTCCAGTTCCCTCTGACTTCTGTATTGGGTCCACTTGAATGTCTTTTATTTCTTCCAATTCACTGTCTTTCCCATTTCATAGTCAATGAATCTGCTATTCCCATCGCCTAAAAGCCTCCCAAACCATCTCTTCCTCTCACATAGCTCCCTTAAGAAGTAAATCTCAGGTACCCATCCGTCTCCTTAGCTGCTCACCTCATGATGGCAAGGAAGTAAAAAGAGACAAAAGTGGGAAGATCCCAATATCCCCTTCAAGGGTGCCCTTTAATGACCCTCTTAGGAAGAATCTAGCACTATCCTAGACATAGACATAGGGGTTCACATTCTAGGAAAGGGAAAGATGTAATAATTATGCAAATCATATGAAGGATGTAGTAAGTACTGGGGCCTCAATAATTCAAGATGAGGGGGAAAATGGAGACCACCGGCCATAAAAGAGATGACTCATGGATGGAGTGGGGTCAAAGCATAGGTTTTGAACATGATATGGAGAAAATATCTGAAGGAAATAAGGGGGTGGTGGCAGAGGGACAATGTAGGATTCTGGGTATTTTGAAAGGAGTGTTTACAGCACCACTCAGGGACTGGATGTGAGTACCAGCTTACATGAGACAGCCTCAAGGAAAACTGATTTAGACCAAGTTAGAATCCCCTGGAATACACTCCCAAAGGACTTGAAACCTGTCCTTGTATGCACATTGAGACTCTTCAGTGCATGTCTTTACAGTAGTTTTATTTCTCCCAGCAACCCCAGCTTCTACTATAGTGCTTTTCAATGCATGAAATGTCTAATAAATACAATTAGGTGAATGAAAAATTGGAGCATTATATACTTCCTTACTTGTGCTTGCAGTGCCCTCTGTGACTTCTTGACTTGCTGTGTTAGTCAGCTTTCCACTGTGTTGAAGAAATACTTGAGAAAAATCACTGAGAAGGAAAATGTGTTTGACTCGTGGTTTCAGAAGTTTCAGTCCATGTTGGATTGGCCCTATTGAGTTTGGGCCTGTGGCAAAACCGTACATCATGGAGAGTGTGGGGCACGTGGAAGAGGAAGTTGTTCACCTTGTGATGGCTGGGAAGCAACAAGAGACAGAGGAAGATGCAGGGGTTCCAATGTCCCTTTTAAGGTCCTGTCCTCAATGACCTACTTCCCCCAAAGGAGGCCCAAACTCTTAAAGTTTCCACTACCTTCCAATAGCACCACCAGCTGGGGACCAAGCTTTAAATACAGAAGCCTTGTGAGGACATTTAAGATTCAAACCATATTGCTTCATAGCCCTACTCATCCTCCAAAGCATAATTCAACCACCTCTTCCCAAAGCCTCCCATTTCCCCTTTTGAGTAACTGAATTGCTAGCTTTTTGGTTCCTTACTTCATAATACTGAATTTATTACCATGTATTATAATTTGCTTCAGTAATGTAGTGAAAATATGTCAACACAGGTGCTCTTTGGAAACAATAATATCTAATGGTTAATGGTTTGTGTTGCTGCAACGTACTGAACTCTTACCACTCTCAGGACTCCAGAGTATGTGCTGGGCATACGTGTACAGTTCCTTGATGAGTGATGTTAAAAGTGATAGCAGTCAGTAAATTGAATCTTTAAAATGCACCACACTCTAGGTTAAGTATTTGGCTAAATGATCACATTTACTTTTCACAGAACATTTTGAATCAGAGAAATTTTATCCCATTTTGCAAATGAGAATATTGAGGTTAACCTACTTGTCCAATCTATGCAAGTAACAAGTGTCAGAGCCAGAACTTAACTCTAAGCACCTCTTATGCTGTGCCACTCCTTTCAAATACAGGAGGTTGAGTTTCATGTCTACCATACAGGAGATAAAAGCAAATAGACACAGGGGTTTAGAATTAAGTAAAAAAAAAATAGTGTTACCCTAGATTAGGTAGAGAAGTGATGGGAGGGGAAGGGAAGAGATGGGAAGATAGGAAGGATAATAGAATGAAACAGACATTATTATTACTGTGTGTATATATGTGACTGCATGACCAATGTGATTCTGCAACCTGTATACTCAGAAAAATGAGAAATTATATCTGATTCAAATGTATGATATGTCAAGGTCACCGTACTGTCTGTGTAACTAATTAAAACAAATAAAAAATTAAAATTAAAGTTAAAAAAAGAATTAAGTTAAATCAAGTATCCAGAAGGAATCAGAACTCAGACCCCCACCCCGATACAGAAGCCCAAATTATCTATATTGACATATCATCCAGGAATTTTCAGAAAAATGAGAAACAAAAGATTTCCCATGGGATATGATATGAATCCATTTAACATAATTTCCCAAAAATAAGATGGCTACAAAAAGTACATGAGCTACACTTATTTTCATGTTTACTTGCCCTAACAGATTTTGGTTTCCATGAAAAAAAAAATCTGTTTGTCTTTTCAGTCTTGCAACTTAACCACTCAACAAGCTCTTATTTAATTTCATGGAGTGGAATCATTCAAATCTTCCTCCACTTATGGGCAAGTCAACTTAAATCTGAAGAGATGGGATTACGAGGCCCTAATCATGCAGGCAAGTTTCAGCAGGGAAAAGGCAGGTCCCCCAAGTCCCAGTGAAGTGCTTAATATCATCCACTGCATTTAAAATCATAAAGTAGAGTGATATGCAAGAAAACTTCAAAAAGAAGAAAGAGAGGAAAGGAGCAAGGGAGGGAGGAAGGAAAAATGGAAGGAAGAAAGGAAAGAAGGGAGGATAGAAGGAGTGAAGGAAGGAAGATGAAAATGGAGGAAGGAGAGAGAGAAGGAAGGGAAGAGAGGGCAGGGGAGGGAATAGGAGAGTAGCTTTTATTTTTTATTTCTTAATACAGCAAACTCCAGAGGTCAGTTCAGTTATATAACTCATTTAATGTAAACTACTTACTGAACTGACACAGTAGCGTGACCTACTAAGTTGATATTTCTTTCATCCCACAGTTTTTTCTAACCCATTATGTCCCATCATCCTATATAGAATTGAAAATTTGGCACATAATGGGTTAATATGGCCTTTTTTCTTTTTCTCCATTAAGCCTCTCCTTCAAGTTTGGCATTGCATTGGGACAGGGCAGTCATTTGTACTCCATTGGATTTCTATTTCCAATGTTGTGATAGGAACAATCTTCAGTATAAATGAACTTATAAAATAAGTTAAATATTTGGCAAGTGCCCTGAGATTGACATATTAGAAAAGCAGACTCCAACTCACTGTAGCCAAGAATGGAATCAGCAACCACTCAAGTGGATAGTCACCATAAAATAAAAAAAAATAATAAAGTCAAGCACTAACCAGGTTAATTGAAAGGGATTCTCAAGTGTGAAGTTTTTTTCCAATAAAGAATTTCAAGTTCCAGCAAACTCTTGGAAGATATGTTTATCTCACAAGTTTGGATCCACTTTTTCCCAACATACACTTCTTCCACAAGCACAAATTCCCCTGATTTCCCTTCCTCAGACTCCTCACCATTGCCCCCAGCCCCCTGCCCTGCTGCCACACACAACATTTCCCCAAATATTGTTGAAATTCCTTCACTTGTGCTTTTTAACTAGTGGACTTTCAGTTGGGTTTCTCTCTACACTATTCTTTTCCTGAAACAAGCTGTATATTATCTACCAATAGTTACAGGTTAAACTGAATTTAAGCATTAGTTCAATGTGCTACCACTTCCATGAAGACTTTTTAATTGTCTAGTCTAGCGATGGTGCGTTGATATATTTATTTTTGTCCTTGGCTGATCTCCGAGATGTTTGGGTTGCAGCCCAAGATCATTCATCTCAATTGTATATTGTTGAATCAGACGCATTGTGTTTGTGTCTTCTGGTATGACTACTGGTTTTTCTAGATTCTTAGTTTCTCTATAGTCTGGGTTTGTCTCTATGTAGATCACCCTGTGTCTGCCTCCACCAATTTATTTCTAGTGTGGATGAGGGCTCAAGAGCACTTCTGAGCAGTGACTATGGGTAGAGTCATGAGTGTCCTTTTCCACTCTAGTACCAAAAGGTTCTCTTGATACCCTAGAGAAAATTCCAGACCATTATTCAAGGACATGTCACTGAACCATGGCTCTGCGAAGCCAGCCTCTCTTCACTTCCTCATCAGCTCAAAGACATAACAAGTTTCAACTAGACTTCATATGTCTATCTCAACATAATAGCAGTAGCTTTTAAACAGTAAGGACAGAGTAGCACGAAGAAACTTACTAAATGCAGATTCCTTGCACCCACTACCACGGACCTCAAATCCAGTGGTTTGAAATGATGACAAGAAATCCAAATTTTCAAATAACACTTCAAAATGTTGTTGAGAAACAGGTGTCTTTGCATGATGACACTGTAAGAACCCTATTATAATACTGTACTACAATATATTATTAACTGACCTTCCATCTATGCAGCATGCCATTATGTTTTAATAGTTTCCCATTATTCCCATGAATTAGTGGAGATCAATAGAGATTCTTACCATTAGAGAGTCAGTAGAGCTTTCTTTTTCAAATAGCTAGAAAGGAATGTTGAGCAGAGTCATTTTCAGGGTACATGTCTCTGTTGTCAGTAGTATCAGAATATATACTGGTAATAACTTCTTAATGATATTTGCTTCCTAATTTTACAGTTATAGCCTAATCATGCCAATAATTAGCATGCCCATCAGGCAAATCTTTTAAAGAGCATTAGTTTGCACATTAAACTCCAAGTAATGACTATAATATAGAATAGGCTGCAAATAAAAAAATATGGTAAAAATATACTTGTCAGGAAGAAAAGGAAGTATAAAGTCATAAGACATTGAGAAACAATCATATAACAATTTGATCTTTCCCTTGGATGATGACATGACCTCAATTTTTTTTGTCTTTGATTAAAGCCATGTAGCTCTTGAGAGCTTATTCTCTGTTCTCATATTTTATCTAAGTTGCTAGGTCAAGAGATAAATAGGAAGACCAAGAGGAATTGCTTCAATACTGAGATGCATGTCAAATCTTCCAAGAACATCCAGAATTTACTGAGCCTGCAGGCCAGCTTTTGTGATCTTTTTTCTGTGAAATCCAGTACTGTGTCAGCTTCCTAGGGTCTAAAGTGAGCCTTTCTTAAAAGACCTCAAGATTTATTCCCCACAGCTTTAAATGAGTGAAAATGTGTTTTGTTGAAACTTCCTGAGAAGTAACTGCATTTACCATGGAATCTTCCATTGTTTATGGGTCTGATGAAAGCATTTGGCACTTAATGATTCCCAGACTACTTCAACTTATTTAAAAAAAAATAATAATGGAAAAAGGAAAGAAAAGATGGCGGAAGCTGAAAATAAACCAGGTGAATTCTTTAAAGCTTACAGATTAATTAATACAAAGATTTGCCTCAGATGTCATAAAAAAAATTTAATGACTGTTGAAACGAAGAAAAAGAAACATGAGAAGTGACTGAGAACAAGATATCCAGGTGGCCCTCTGAAATTCAAGTCTGTTGCTATGAGCTCTGGTTTAATTACTTTCCTCTCCCTCACAGTTTTCCCACAAATGTTAATACTCCCTATGAAATCCCAGCCCTTGCCACAGTCTGACCCTTTATCAAACTTTAAGAAGTCACGTATTCAATTCAACATCTTACCAATTAGAGGCGCCATGGACACACACATTTTATTGGAATTTATTATAATGATAGAAAAATTAATCTTTATGATGTTCATAAAATTATTTTCAGGGAAAGAAATTATTTTCCTTAGTATATCCCACTAATTTTAAATTTCTTCAGAAAATTTATTTTATGAGAAAGGTGACAACTTATATGAGTGAAGCATGAAATTCTCTCACCCAAATTAGGTTGTATCTGCTTTATGCAGAAAGCACACAAAATATCTTCTGCTGAAGAGAACTCTTGGTAATGTTTGATTACAAGACTAAAGCTTACATTTTATTAAACAAACAAGCCACTAGAATTTACTCAATTACTTTGTCAGAATTGTTTAATTATTAAAGAGAAGTTAAAACAACAAATATCTGGAGTACAGTGTTACAATCCAGGTTCTTTTAATTACTAATTTTTTGAATGCTGAAATCCAAAGTATAGAATACTAATGCAAAAGTTATGAGAGCTCATTGTTTATGTTTGATAAGTATCAAAATATAGTGAAAGAAAAACATATAAAACTTCTCTGGGAGTCTTTCTAGCTGCATTTAGGTAACAGCAAAATTTACTTTTCATACTGCTCAATCTGTACTTTTCTTCCACATTCTGGTAACACAAATACAATGAATGTCCCCAGACTCAACCTTAATTCCCAAGTCAATGACCTCCCAGAAAGATCATCTCTGACAATAATACATGCTCTAAAATAACCTCTTCCTTCCACTCTACCCATCTTTCCAATCATTAATACTCTTGGATCTAAGCCAGCATTTAGCTACCTGTTTGGGACTAAATTTCTATATGTTTAATAGATATATATTAATGCCCTGATCAACTAAGTTAAGAGAATTCATCCACTGTTTCAATCATGAACTGGATCTGGAATTTGAAATGCTGTCTTTAGGAAGCTCTCAATCCTCTGTTTTATTTGTATAAATTATTTTAGCCAGTTTCTATTCAGGAACATCAAAAATGTGTCTAGAAGGCTTTAGCTTTATCCAGAACTTAGTATCTGAATTCTCAAAAGACAAGTCATCCTTTCTTCTTAGTCCCTATCATCTCCAAAAGTGACTTGATTGGTTCAGTTTGGATTATATGACCACGATGGACAGTCACCAAGACAAATGGTATGTGGACCATCACTATTCTACAGAAGTAGATTCCCCACTCCTATGGGTGGAAAGCAAGAGTTTCAATTGCTACCTTGCCATTTGGGTGAAGTGGCATTCACACCAGGAAATAATGCCCTGCTAAGAAACCATGACATAATTCACCATACTGAAGAAGGTTTCAGGCCTTAAGAATGGTCAATACTAATATTTACTGATGGTGGTGTTTCTGGCAGTGTGACTGAATGGCAAAAAAATTATTTTACAAAAGGAATCTTCCAATATCCACTATGAAGATGGCTCATTTGTTTTTTGCTTTTTATTTTATCTCCAAAAGCATCTAGTTTCCAAAGTTTGCTATTCTCTAAAAGTGTATGTCTATTTTTTCCATTCCAAAAGGCCCTTGAGAAGTAAATCAGCAAAGAACCAAAACATGCACATTCTTCCAATCTCAATTGCAATTCACATAGACAAATTGACTCAGAAGTCCGTCTGCTGTTCCTTTCTAAAGTACTGTTATAAATAAAGCAATTCTTAGTAAATATAGAATCTCATTTTTATTAAAGAAATCAAGTAAAAAGTTAAAGAAATATTAATGATACACATTTTCCCCAAAAAATAATACTTCAACCTCCACTGTGATAAAAGATTATCTTTAGCCACTTTGTTATAAATTAGACAGAATTTTGGAATTCACTCACACAAAACTACTCTTAAGGTCTCTTTGAACCTGACATAGATTATATTACATATATTTATTTGGAAACCTATCTCTTCACTAAAGATAAGGAATTCCTGACAAGGAATTATAGAATTTAGTCTTTTGACATCAGGAAAAAAAAATACAAACTTGTCCAGTTTTTTTTTTCCTAATACTACAGAACTTGGCATGAAAATGTTTAGAATCTTGGGTTCTGTTTTTTAAATAATTATTATAAAATCAATAAATTTGTACATTGAGTATATATGTTAATCCTATATATGTTGATCGTGGATTAGAGGGTAATAAAGGTAGCTAAAATAGTTTAAAGCTGGAGCATTACAGAATGGTGTTAGCAATCATGTACCATTGTTATTTAGCATTGGAATGTTTAGGAATTTGCTGTAAGATAACATACTGATTCATTTCAACAAACTAAGTAATTAGATTTTTAGGTTTAATTAATATAGAAGGCTGCAACTTCTTAGTATTCTGGAAATCCTAGGTACTAGTAAATGTTCATTTATTATTTCAAAAACCAATCATGTTTGGAATATCAAAGTAGTGTTAAAACATCCAAATAGACATCTTTCTTTCAGCTTCTCTGTCCTTATCTTTCAATTTCTCTTTCTCTCCCTCTGTCTCCATAGATACCTCTCTGTACATCTATGTAAACATACATATATACATATGTATTTATTCATGTCTATATACACACAAATGCATTGATGCTTGCAAATGCAAAAAATGTATTTTACTCATAATGAATCTCTACTGCATGTAGTGGAAACTCTCTTTGGACCATGTGAGACAAGATACTATCCCTCAGTGACTCTGGATTAGGCCTGGATCCTGATATCACACTGGTTCACAACGCTGCGGGAAGCTTCGCAGTATTCCATTCTCTACATAGTTGTCAAAGTGCCTAGGTAAAAGAATGTCATGGTGATATTTAGCCTCAATTGCCCATAAAAATATTTGACCACGAGGATGGCGGAGATGAAAGCAAAATGACCTGGCAGCTATCAGAAGCGAGTTGGAATGAGGCAGATTACAACTTTTAAAGAGTCACTGGGACAGAGCTGCAAACAATAAAACATAAAATTGAGTGGCTGGGAACAACAGCAACCACCAGGACATCTTCGTGTAGCTTCAAGGAAACTTGTTAATCTTTTGGAGTGAGATGTTAGGCTCTCTGGAAATCCTTAAAAGAAAAATGTAAGGATACTTGTCAGATGGGGGAAATGCCACACAAAGATCCTATTATATATTCTCTCATTTAATTTTGGGGTAGTGGGGTCATGTTTTTAGCTATATTTATGGATCTTTACTACAAGTAATATTTTTCCAAATTACAGTCAAAGAAAGTTTGTATAAATGTGTAAGCATAGATCAATAATGAATGTATTTACATACACACATGTGTGACAATATCTAATGTAAGGAACAGTATTGAACAACTGTATATTGTATTTTGGGGAATATTAGGTAAGAAATTAGGCCTATAAAGTTTAGATTTCATAAATTTACATTTTCATAGCTAAAGTATTATTCATATCACCACATTGAAATGATTTTAATATAATTAAAATATTCTTCATGACAAATGGGTTTTAAAATCTATTTAGATCCCTAAAAATAATTTTCATTATGCTTTTGCATTTTCTACTTCTACTCAAAATTAGTTACCTCACTGTTGTTTTAAAATTGACACTAATCCACATGCCCACTCTAGCCACAATTCTTACCTCCATTTACCTCTTAAATTGTAATGAAATAATTAACATAATTGTCAAACTAGCTCATAATATCAGTTGAAGACACTTTCAGATTTAAAACTACCAGGCTAGTCATCCCTATGGCAACTTCTCTCAGCTGTTCAGCTCACTGCTTCTATGAAAATCAAGAAAAATACAAAACCCAAAATGAAACTAGAAGATATTCCATGTACCATAAAGTGGATTAGGTTAAATTGAAAATCACAAAAGATGATTCAAGCATTGAAAACCTACTCATTTAAGGACAGGTGGGAAGACCTGTTAGTTTATTTTAAGCTCTGCCAGCAGGATCAGCTAAACAAGATACACAGCAACACGAAACTTAAGTGAGTGGCCCACAGTTGAATAGGTGGCACATGTGATTAATCCAGCTCGCCTTATTATCTTAAACCTAAGTCTAATCTTTCTCTTTACCCTAAAATGCCACCCTCAACACACACACACACACACACACACACACACACACACACACACACCTTTCTTCATCTCTTTACAGACTAAAATGTAAAGGACATAAATAAAAAAAAAAAGGTTAGAGAAAGATTGGATTAGAGAAAGAAAGAGTGTTTGACAGCATTTGGAAGATATACCCTCTAAATTAATTGTAGATTACAGGAAAAGCCAATAAGAAGAAGAAGAAGAAGAAGAAGAAGAAGAAGAAGAAGAAGAAGAAGAAGAAGAAGAAGAAGAAGAAGAAGAAGAATTGTATGCATCCTATAGCTTTGCAATCTAGTAGCTCTATTACATATAAGTTTTTCTAATGGGTGTACTAAAGATTGAATTAAGGGATACTCTACCACTGAACTACACCCCAGTCAATTTTATTTTTTGAGATAGGGCCTTGCTAAGTTGCTTAAGCCTAGCTAAATTGCTGATATTGTCCATGAACCTGCAATCCTCCCACCTCAGTCTCCCAAGTAGCTGGTATTATCAGCATGTGCCAACATGCCCAGCAACAATTAAGATTTAAATATTCTGAGAATTAGGCTGGGAGCTATTCATAATAATCCTAGACAATCCAATGACAGTAAAGAAAAAAATCTATGTAAAATGAGTGAAATTAAGACAAAAGCAGGTTATCACAGCCTATCTGTGGAAAGACCAGTTCTGGAGTGATTACTACATTTTCAAATAAAAATAAGAAAAACAAATTTAGGGGTCATGGCATAGCTCAATGGTAACACGTATTATGTGTGGGGTCCTGGATTTAATCCTCAACACCAAGAAACTAAACAAAACACACACAAAAAAATTTATATATATATATATATATATATATATATATATATAAAGAAAATCTCAATGAAAAGTGCAAAAAATCATGATTGCAGAAAAGTGTTCAAAGTAGGTTACTCTATTGTGAAATATAATTTAGTGAGCTTTAAAAACAGTATTTAACATTGAAAAATACACATATAATAATAAATAAAAGGACAAACATATAGAGATAAAAATGTGTAATTTTAACTTTTTAAAATGTCTATGCATGGTATTGACATCAAAATAGACATGAAGACCAATGAAAAAGAATAGAAGACACAGAGAGAAATCCATATATTTATAGCCATCTGAAACTTGAGGCAAAGTGCCAAAATGTATATTGAAGAAAAGATAGACTTTTATGCTGAGAAAACTGCATATCCATGTGTAGAAAATAGATACCTATATCTCACTCTCCACAAAAGTCAAATCAAAACAGATCTAATACTTAGAAATTAGATAAGAAATTTTGCAAGTGTTAGAAAAAAGCATGGGGTCAACAATCCATCATATAAGTACAGGCCTTGACCTCTTCAACAAGACTCCTAAAGCTTAGGAAATAAAACCAAGAATCACTAGGTGGAATGCCATCAAGTTACAAAGTTTCTGCACAGCAAAGTAAATGATTAATAGCATGAAGAGAGAGTCTGAAGAATGGGAAACAAATCTTTGCCAACTATTCCTCTGACAAGGGATTAATATTCAGAATATATAAAGAACTCAACTTTTAATGCCAAAAAAATTACCCAAACAATAAATGGGCAAAAGAACTAAACAGACATTTCTCAAAAGAAACACAAATGGCTAACAAATATATATTTTTTAATGTTCAACTTCTCTAGCAATCAGGGAAATGCAAATCAAAACTATACTCAGATTTCATCTCACTCCAATTGGAATGGCAATTATCAAGAACACAAATAATAATAAGTGCTGGCAAGGATGTGGGGTGAAAATACACTCATACATTGTTGGTGGGACTGCAAATTAACCAACTACTGGGAAGCAGTGTGAAGATTCCTCAAATAAGTAGGAATAAAACTACCATATGACCCAGCTATCCCACTCACCGATATTTATCTAAAAGAACTAAAATCAGCGTACTAGAGTAATACAGCCACTCCAATGTTTACAGCAGTACAATTCACAATAGCCAAATTATGAAATCAGCCCAGATGCTCATCAATAGATGACTGGAGCAAAAAAAAAATGTGGCATGTGTAATCAACGGAGTTTTACTCAGTCATAAAAGAGTTGAAATAACAGCATTTGCTGTAAATGGATAGAAATGGAGAATATCATGCTAAATGAAATAAGCCAGACTTGAAAAATCAAGAGTTGAATGTTTTCTCTTATATGTGGAAGCTAAAACAAAATAAGAGAAAGAAGGCAATTGGGGGACTGGGGGAGTCAGTCATCATAAATATATAGGGAAGATCAATGGAATAGAAGGTGGATTGCAAGAGGGAGGGTAGAAGGATGGGGGCAGGGAGGAGAGAAGAAGAGAAAATATGCAATGAATTTAACAAAATCATATTATATGCATATATAAATGTACCACAGGGAATTTCACCATTAAATAAATCAAACATAAATAAACAAGCAAAAAGATCAGTAAAGGAGGGAGGAGGGAAGGAAGACAAGTGTGCGTGAGGATTGAAATCAATTTCCATGCATGTTTGATTTTTGTCAAAAGCATTGCAGCTACTATGTATAACTAATGATCTAATATGAGATAATATAAAATATCTATGCAAATGCAAGTGTCTGAGTAAATATTAGTCCATAAAGAATATATCAAAAAGACAATGTTTAAACATAAACTATACAGTCCATATTTCTGACCAATAACTGCTTTCGTTTCCTTTTAATTCCATCTTGTGAGATGAATGAATCAGAGGCAAACAAAACTCCAAATGTAGCTTATTTAGAAAGTACCCATTAAATTATATTTTTTAGAAACATAAGCGATATGATCAAAGTTATAGTCAGTAGCAAACATATAACCTTAACTGCTTTTTTAAGCCTGAAAATAAAACAAAAACAAAAAAGGAATGAAAATAAATTGAAATAAACATTCAAAATAAGAGTGAAAAAAGAGTTCAAAATAAAATGGTAAAGAGTAAAAAAGGAAAATGAGGGGCTGGGGTTGTGGCTCAGCGGTAGAGTGCTCACCTAGCTCATGCAAAGCACCGGGTTCAATCCTCAGCACCACATAAAATAAAATTAAATAAATATTTTTTAAAAAGAAGGAAAAGTGAACTCGAGGATATAAGAGTAGATCTTAAAAGCCGATCAAAAACAATATAAGGCATCATCAAATCAAAATAAATGATGGGAAGTATCCCCCCAATTTAAAATCACTAATAATAGATGTGACTAAAAATTTAAGGAATTTGCAATTCTGTACATTTCTTTGAAATTTTTAATGAGATGTATACTTTTCTAAGAAAACATAAACTACCAGCTGGATGAGTCTTCTAGAAGCTGGACCTCAGGAAAAAAACAATGAATTGGACTAATTTCCCAGCCAAACCCAGAGTACATGTCAAGAAACTCACACCTCCTGCTGGGTGTCTTTCTGCTGAGTGAACTTGAACAAATCAGTTTACATCATGGGCCAACCATCTCCATCACAAAATGAAAACTTCAAATATAGTTATGACTGGGGTCTCTCTGAATATTAAATTTCTTGATTCCCTTACCTGCTAATCCCCACTCAGGCATGCATATATGTAGACTATATAGAAAACTCACAAATGTGACTGCATGACCAATGTAATTCTGCAACCCGTACACTCAGAAAAATGAGAAATTATATCCCATCTGATTCAAATGTATGATATGTCAAGATCATTGTACTGTCATGAGTAACTAATTAAAACAAATTAAAAAATGTAACAGTGATCAAAGCCTTGAAGAATAATAATTTCTACCCTCCTTGCTTTGTTCTTTCACTTGGATCTAAGCTTAATATCTGTCCCTGTTAGTACAAACACCATAGCAAAAGAAAGAAATACAAGCCAAAGAATGCAGTTCAATATTTTATTCATTCCCTGGCTTGTTTCTTTTTTCAAGTAATCAGAAATCATCTGTGGTCTTCTCAAACTCCTAGAGGTGATTTCCATCACCTAAGTCCCTTTCAAATTCACACTTCAATTTTGTGGCTTCTTTTATGCTGTTGCATGGAAAACAGCCAAAGTGAGTATCTGCTTTCTTGTGTCTCCAGAACCTCTATACCTCACTATTTCTCTGAAATTTCCCTTTGCAGTTTATATCACTTGGCATCTCTCTTTTTATGTGAGAAGGACACTCTAAATCTTTTGTGATGACTCTGGGATTCCGATATATTTTACTCCATTCCCGCAGTTCGTGTAACAAAGTGGGTCAGATTTTGAAATACCATCTGGATATGATTTAACTAAAATAGGCCTTATAAGTAAATATGTTCATCATATTTATTTCCAAATTATTATTTTAACTAATTGTAGACTACCATAATAGTCATGAATTGAACCAGAACAAAGAGTAGAATTCTTTGGCAATGAATCATGTGGGAAACAGGGAAGTTGGGGAGGGAAAAGGAGACAGTTAATCTAAATATTTCAAAAGCCTACATCTACCTACTTTTCAATTTCCACTCTTCTCACTTTCCCAATCTTAACAACTAACCACATCATATGGTATGTAATGTATATACCCCATGACATGCACAGAACACTCCATTGAGACCTAGAGTTTTGTTGTTTTGTTATTCAACCCTAGGGCGCACATGAGTAAGTGATGGTGGTTCTCCTATATATCTGAGGTCTCCTTTTCCTAAATCTTTACAATTTTAACTATCTCTTCAATGGCAAAATTTCCTGAGTATATCCAACATTTCCTGAACACCTATAAAACGTTGTTTTCTCCAATAGGTACTTTAATAAACTTAACTTGAATTTGCATGAGCTCAAGCTCATCATAGTACCCATCATAAGTACCTAAACAAAGTAGATTCTCAAATGAAATGAATGAATAAACAAAGGCATTGCTTGAACTAATCTTTGCAATACAGTAGAGTGTTGGAATGTACATTTCTCCCCATGAGAAAACAGTAATTTGCTCAAAGTCAGGTTCCTAGTAAATACCTAATTAAAATGTAAACCCAAGTTTATTACCAGTTATACTACCCTAAACCCACCATCAATGTCTAAAATTCTGAATGGGCTTCCATTTGAGAGGGACAGATATCATTTTATAGGCAATTTATTATGTATTCAGAGCACATCACAAAATTATTTGAATAGTCTTGAATATGTTTGAGAGATATGTGGATATGAAAACTAGAAAAAGTTACAAAGAAAACAATTACACAGATTTGGCACAGTTTAGACTATGGGTTCTGATCGATACTTAGCATCCATTAACTAGGGGCAAATTGACTGTTTACACAAAGGATTTTAGGCCATTTCCTATACCTTAGATGGAAATATTCATCTTTCCTACCCCCAAAAAAGTAAATCTAAACATCAATGAGGTTGATATTATTATTGAAAACTTCAGTATTATAACTATCAATAATTATAAGTGAAAAATCAACCATGTGTAAAAAGCTTTAACATTCTTTTTTTTTCTTTTTTTTTATTGTTGGTCATTCAAAACATTACATCTTTCTTGATATATCATATTTCACAGTTTGATTCAAAAGGGTTATGAACTCCCATTTTTACCCCGTATACAGATTGCTGAATCACATCAGTTACATCAATTACATTTCCATTGATTTACATATTGCCATTCTAGTGTCTGATGAATTCTGCTCTCTATCCTATCCTCTACTATCCCCCCTCCCCTCCCCTTCCCTCTTCTCTCTCAACCCCCTCTACTGTAAAACATTTCTTCCACTTGTATTACTCTTCCCTTACCCCTCACTTCCTCTTGTATGTAATTTTGTATAACCCTGAGTATCACCTTCCCTTTCCATGCAATTTCCCTTCTCTCTCCCTTTCCCTCCATCCTCTAGTCCCTATTTAATGTTAATCTTCTTCTCTTGCTCTTCGTCCCTACTCTGTCCTTAGTTACTCCCCTTATATCAAAGAAGTCATTTGGCATTTGTTTTTTAAGGATTGGCTAGCTTCACTTAGCATAATCTGCTCTAATGCCATCCATTTCCCTCCAAATTCTATGATTTTGTCATTTCTTAATGCAGAGTAATACTCCATTGTGTATAAATGCCACATTTTTTTTATCCATTCATCTATTGAAGGGCATCTAGGTTGGTTCCACAATCTTGCTATCGTGAATTGTGCTGCTATGAACATCTATGTAGCAGTGTCCCTGTAGCATGCTCTTATTAGGTCTTTAGGGAATAGACCGAGAAGGGTAATAGCTGGGTCAAATGGTGGTTCCATTCCCAGCTTTCCAAGAAATCTCCATACTGCTTTCCAAATTGGCTGCACCAATTTGCAGTCCCACCAACAATGAACCAGTGTACCCTTTTCCCCACATCCTTGTCAGCACTTGTTGTTGTTTGACTTCATAATGGCTGCCAATCTTACTGGAGTGAGATGGTATCTTAGGGTGGTTTTGATTTGCATTTCTCTGACTGCTAGCGATGTTGAGCATTTTTTCATGTACTTATTGATTGATTGTATGTCCTCCTCTGAGAAGTGTCTGTTCAGGTCCTTGGCCCATTTGTTGATTGGGTTTTTTGTTGTCTGAATCCCTTTCTCTCGCCATGCACAAAAGTTAACTCAAAATGGATCAAGGAGCTTGATATCAAATCAGAGACACGGAGTCTACTAGAAGAAAAAGTTGGCTATGATCTACATACTGTGGGGTCGGGCTCCAAATTCCTCAATAGGACACCCATAGCGCAAGAGTTAACAACTAGAATTAACAAATGAAATTTACTCAAACTAAAAAGTTTTTTCTCAGCAAAAGAAACAATAAGAGAGGTAAATAGGGAGCCTACATCCTGGGAACAAATCTTTACTCCTCACACTTCAGATAGAGCCCTAATATCCAGAGTATACAAAGAACTCAAAAAAATTAGACAAAAGCTTTAACATTCTTTAAATGTCAACTAGAGATTTGTCTGTTTTTCTGCAGAGCCAACTGTTACGGTTTAGATATTGAGGCATCCCCAAAAAAACTTGTGTGTAAGACAATACAATAATATTTAGAGATTAAATTAGTAGATTATGAGAGTAGATTATCCTAATCAGTGAATTAATCCATTAATAGGGATTAACTGGGTGGTAACTTAGACAGGTAGATCATGACTAGAGAAGATGGGTCCCTGGGTTTATATTTTGTCCCTAGTGAATGGAGTACTCTCTCTCTCCCTATATCCCTCTCTCCTTCACCTCTCTCCCTCTCTCCTTCTCTTTCCTTATCTCTCATTCCTTATTGCCATGTCCTGAGTTTCTTTCCTCTACCACACCCTTCCACCATGATGTTCTGCCTCACCTTGGATGCAGAGATATTGAGTCAGCTAACCATGGACTGAACCTGTGAAACCATGAGCCAAAATAAACATTTTCTCCTCTATGTTGTTCTTGTCAGGTCTTTTGGTTATAGCAACACAAAGCTGACTAATACACACACACACATACATAAAAAAAGAAAAAGTCAAAACATGATTCATGTTAATACTACATACTGGTAGAAGAGAATATGAAAATAAGGTCTACATGAATATTCTCCCCTTGTTAAAGTTTATTCAAACATTGTACACTGAAATAATTAAGAATTAATATGCTTCCAATAATTGCCTTTCTTCAAAATGAATGTTATACATCCCTTCCACAGTCAGGAGTCAATTTTGTCTTAATTAGTAGTCTTGTTATTAAAGATTTTTTAAATACTCCTGTTCATTTGTTAGGAAAGTTATTAGTCATTTTTAATAACTGCATGGTATATCCAAAAATATTCTGTGGTGAAGTTGATATGTTTGTTAGAAGAAAAACCTAGACAAATGAAATTTAACAGTTTATATGAGCAAAGAATGAGGCATGGGGTTGGCAGCACTCAGAATCAGAAGCAGTTCAGAACAACTTCACCCAGCAACATGAGCAGCTGATAGGAAGGATGGAATAAATCATCTAATTTCACCTACATCTATTAGAATTGTCACATGTGTTCTACCTTATTTTTACATTGTATGCATATTGTCTCTGCATTAAAAGTTCCTTTGTAACCAGCTGCAGTAACTTGAGAAAGTAAAAAAAAGAAACCTAATTTAGGATATATTTCTTGTAACATGCAGCAACAATCTCATGCCAATATTTATTTGCTTATTTATCATATTATTATTTATATCATAAATATGAGTGTCTTTTCTTCCTAAATGATCAAAACATTCATATATATATATATGTATATATATATATATATATATATATATATATATATCATTCCGCAGTTTATGATACCAAATCATGACTTAGTAGCATATATGTAACAGTTTTACATTTATTTATTGGGCAGCCTTTTAAACATGTTGGTATAATAGACATTAATTATACAATATATTGAGCTATAAAATAGGAAGCTGAGTGTACATTACAGATGAAAGTAAATATCCTTAAGTTATTCAGGATCAGGTTCTAAAATCAGAGAATTCACATTTCCTACTTAGATTTTCTCCTTTATAATATTTGCAATGTCTCTATTTTTTGGTTTGTGATCACAACATTGACTATATTCATAAATGATTGACAAATCGTGTCCTCAATTTTCAATAGAAAGATTGATGAAATCAGGACTGAATTGCATTTGATACCCAAATCAGAATTGAAATCCATAATCCTTTTCTCCAATTTTTGCTTTACCTAATTTTTGCTTACCCTAAGAGCTACCTTGCTCACAACATAAAATGAGCAAATATTAGCACTCATAACTTTTCTAATATTCCAAGCAAATATGACTCTTTAATCATTGACTTACTTTCTGACCTAGTCGTCATTGCCATGAAAGCAGAAAAAGTCCTGCTTTCTGAGCCTGTTAGTGAAGAGCTTCTGATGTCATCCACACAAGTAGACTCAACAATATGCTCTGGAGAAAGGACTGTGGCTATAGTACTGAGAAAGGCCTACAATTCTCTGGAGAAATTTGGGAAGATGCAGTTCTGGCCAAGCCAAAACAGTTGGTGATAACATTCTGTCTATGTGTGTCCACAATTGGAATTGCCAAAATTCCATACTCTGGAAACAGAAAAACAAAACCTAATGGGAAAATTCAGTTACCATGGAATGCCAATTTTCCATAACAAATTTGTCAACTGCTATGAGAATTATTCATTATGATTTGAAGTCCTTAAAGTTCTATTAGAATTGTCACATGTGTTCAAATGCAAATGCTGGAAAGAATCAAATAGTACCTGAAGAAATACTTCGTGGTAAAAAGCTAAAGCTCTGGAGTTGGACACACTTTAGTTCAGTTCCAGATACTGTTTCTCACTGGCCTTTTGCTCTTGATGAATTCTCACTGAGCCTCATTTTCTTCATCTGTAATTCATAAGGGTTTTTGGTAAGTTTTAAATTAACATATTGAATTAAAGAAAGGATGGAACATATACCAAGTTGTTATAGTTTGAATCTTAACTGTCTCCCAAAGCCTGAAAGTTAAAACTTTGGTCCCCAGCCTGTGGTACTATTGGAAGGTGGTGGAACTCTAAGAGATGTAGCCTAGTGGGAGGAAGTTAGGTCACTGGGGGTGCGCTTTGATTGGATATTGAGACCTCAACCCCTTCCTTTTTTTTTTTTTTTTGCTTCTCATCTGCCCTGACATGAGCAATTTGTTCCAACACATGCTTGCTGCCACGAGGTTCTGCCCCAACAAAGGTCCAAAGACAATGGAGCCTAGCAAACATGATGGACTCAAACCTGTGAAAAGTTCACACTCAAACATGTGAAAGTATGAGTCAGAATAAGTCTTCCCTCCTCATATGTTGACTATTTCAGGCATTTCATTACAGAAACAGAAACCTAACACACTGGTGAAAGCACTTGGTAGCTGGCACATACGAATGACCCAATTAAAGATATCTATTATTTTTCTTTCTCTCATGGCAAACACAAAAATTGTTTTAATTTCAGCAAATATTGACTGAGTATTGACTATGTCCTGGATGTCATCCTAAGCATAAGATATACCAGTGAGCCCAACAAAGATCCCTGCCCATTCTAGTGGAGAAAGATACAAACAAACAAGGAATATAAGTTAACTATACTATGAGTATTCTAGAAGGTGACAAGCATACACACACACACACACACACACACACACACACACACACACACACACGTACAGAGAGAGAGAGAGAGAGAGAGAGAGAGAGAGAGAGAGAAATAGAGTAGAAGGTGAGACTGATTACAGTTTTTAGTAGGGTTGTCAGAGTGGGGCCATAAAGTGAGATTTTATTTGTTGAAATCTTCAGAGAGTTTAGTGTTGTTAAAATTCCACATCTTTTTTTCCATTTATAAACAGCAACCATTAAAATAAAAAATTCCTTTGCTAGAGTTATTCAGCAGGATTTATTTTTCAATATCAGAAGGTTCATCATCTGTCATGCCTCCTTCTTAGAATTTGCTGAGTTCACAATTGAAAAATCAATGGTTGCCAACAAATTGTATAATCACCACTAACACTGTATATAAATCACAGTTGTCCCAGAAAGCCCCTCTAATTTCATCACAACTTTTCATATATCCTGCCCTGCTCATATCCAAATCTATCAGAGCTCTGAGAACTCTGAAATATTCACCTGGCACATAAAACCTTTCCACTTTCAAATAAAATAACATAAAATTAAAATTTAAAATTTAAAAAAAGAAAAACTCGAAAAAATCTGGAAATCTAAATATTTAACTAATGGAAATCATGAAGTAGCATATAAAATATTTTTCTAATTATTTTTCCTCTGTGAAATTAGTTCCTGTAGATAGAACCTGAAGTGTTTGGGGTATCAAAGACTCAATAGTTTCTTAAACTTGTAATAGATCAAATAACATGAGAAATACTTAACTGGAAGTTTTCAAAGTAAAAAATAAAATAAAATGAAACTTTTTGGAGGAGCCTAGTATTCCTCAGGTATCAGAACTAACTACTTTGGATTCTAAAATCAAACAAATCAAAAAGTCTAAAAAGGTATTATTTTAAGAATAGAGATCTGCTTCAGGAAAACACCAAGAAGTCCTGGGATCTATGTAATTACCTTTTCAATAGTAAAGAAAAAATTCATATAGTCACTGTATTTTTCTTCTTTTGTATAAGTCACCCTCTGTTACATCTACAGACACCCTCTGTTACATCTACAACACTTTTGGTTCTGGAAGTAAAATTTAAACAACTTTCCAATGGAAACATTAGCATCTCTCAGCAGAGCAAATGTTTTCAAAATATGATCCTTAAATTCAATCTCAGGAACTACCCTGTAGTAATTATTTCACTTTTTGGTTGTTTTTATTCAAGTGCCTAGACATCATTTTGTCTTTTTTTTTTTTTAGAGAGAGAGAGAGAATTTTTTAATATTTATTTTTTAGTTTTCAGTGGACACAACATCTTTATTTTGTTTGTATGTGGTTCTAAGGATCGAACCCAGTGCCCCACGCATGCCAGGCGAGCGCGTTACCGCTTGAGCCACATCCCCAGTCCCCCCCTTTTTTTGATAATTTAAATCCAAGTTGTTTTCTGCAGAATTATATGAGCAAAAAATAATGTGACAATCCCAAAACACATCAAATTTCCATTAGAAATGTTTTCTTCTGATTGAGATGTTTTATCCAAAAATAGCTAATTAGAGGTTTTATTCATTTGTATAAACTCTAAAATTTTGAATTTTCCCAGAGTATAGTTACTAAGGATGAAAAATGGGTCTTCAGTTTTATATGCCACATTTTCCAGCAAAGTTTTCCAATTGTTCCTTAATCTCTTTCCTTCTTCATCTTTATTTTATCCTCAATCCATTTACAAAACAAAACTGTCAAGCAATGTAAACATGCATATATGCACACATATATACACACCAAGACACTCACAAACAAATACATACACATGCACATCTTGACTTCCTAACTGATAAAATCTGGAGAAGATAATGATACATAAATCAAAAAATGAGAGACTGCTGTGTTTGAGCCCCACAAGCGTTCATTAGCAAAAATAGCTGGATATGTTTCAGCCAGAGGGAAAAAAATAGCACATGTAATGGTAGGAGGTTAAGATAATGGATCTCAGTGCCACCCCATAGCCCTTGAAGTTTCCATAGCTCTAACTTGTGCAATCTTTTTGGAATTTGCTCTAATTCTCTAGAGACCTACAAATACCAATGTAAGAATCAGTGTTCCTAAACATTACGTATAAAGTCAGAAGTATCAGAATAAGTTTCTAGAATAAGGTTGCCCATCCAAATTCCACAAATCCCTCAAGAGAACATTGGTCAAATCTTAGGTCTGGGTTTATGAATAGATTATATTTCCTTTTGAAAATGGATACTTCTGAAGTAATCTATAGTGTGCCATTATGAATGAGTCTTTTCAAACACAGTGGATAATTTAGGAAAGTCAGATGGGTGGATGGAAGGTTCGTGAGAAAGCTGCTGGTCACATGGAGCAGTCTTTAAATTTGATACATGTATAGCTACAAGTCCCTCAATTGTTCTGAGGGTCCAAATCTTTAGGGTAGAAACCATATGTGGGAATGATCATGTTCTATTTCCTTGCCTCATACTGTCCCCATGTTGTTACTCATCCTTTAGAATCAGATGAGAACAAACCACTGTTATTTCCTAATGTGTGTGTGTGTGTGTGTGTGTGTGTGTGTGTGTGTTCCTCAAGGAATTTTAGTAGAGAATTCCACAAATGAGAGTCAACATATTTCTATTTTTATCACAAATCCCTAGCCTATAGAAAAATTCTCATGAAGTAGGATAACATTATAACATTTCATAGGAGTATGTTCTTATGTTCTCACATTCACACATAAAACTATCCAAATCCTAATATGGCTCAGTATCCACAGTGCAGAATCCATTAATTGGATCTGCCTGTTTTCCAACTCACACTATCCTGCAGTGCTAAGTATCTAATATAAACATCTCCTGCTGAGACTCTTCATAAACCCCATTTTTTTTCTTCCTTGAAGTCAGCTAGTGAATTTAGATGGCCCATATGCTAAAAATAAACTTAGTTTTAAACTTTTTACTGACGTAATCCAGTCCTGCACATAGCATTAAATGCTGATTATCTATTTTATAATCTTCCCTGAAAGACCAATACACTGTTGATGTAGAAAGTACAAAGAGAGGATATCAGACCAATGTTTTGGCAATCTCAGACATTAAGAAATAGGACTGTTTTTTCTCCATAATTTTTGTAGCTGTTATCTTGACTTTAATGCTTACTGAAATGTAGAATCTCTACAGGAAGGAATATTAATTATGAAGGTGTAATTTGATAAATTTTATAAGATTATCACAGACATACCCATATATAACTGAAGGTAGAGAATATGGCCGGCTCCCAGTGCCTCCCTCTAATGTATCATCTAATTTATCATCTAATCATTACCACATTCACAAAAGCAACTACCATGTTTACTTCTATCAGCATGAATTAGTTTTGCTCATTTTTGAACTTTAGATGAATGGTGTATTCAAAAAAAGTCTTTAGACAAATTGAATTTAGCAACATTTGAGGAAAGAATGGTTCATGAATTGGGTAGCACCCTGAGCCATTAAGGACTGAGAGATTCACTCAGCAATATGGCAGGCAGTATTTACAGATAGAAAAAGGAAGTGTCATACAAACACAACTTGATTGGCTACACCCAGTATTTGCCTTACATGGACATGGTATGATCAGCTTGTGATTGGCTGAAGCTCAGCTTCTGTGATAGGCTGATATCCAGCTATTAGAAAAATACAGCATACTATTAGATTACAGTTTGCTAACCTACAGAGTCATCTCTAGGCTAAATTTAATACAACAGGTATCAAACATTTTGAACTTTACCTATTTAGCTTTTTTTCTATGACCTCATATATATGTCTGTGAGATTCCTAATAGTATTGTGTGTAGCAATAGCCTGTTTTTTTTCAGTGTGGCATTATATTGCATTATATGAGTGACCTTAAATATAGATCCAATTTTAATACATACAATTTTAATATATACAGGAATATTGAGATTTTCCATTTTGTCTTTGCCTGTTTTTGAAGATTGTGCTTTTCAAGATTTGTTCATTTAAAGTCAAAAGCATTTGTTTATTATCTTTTTAAGTCAGTGATCTACAGTGTTATCACTTTGCATTTCTTCTGTTGGTTATTTTTGTTTTCCTTTCATGATTTGTATCTATAGGGAGGTCATCAATGTTATAAATCTTTCTGTTTCTTGTTGGTTGATTTCTGTCCTTTATAATTTCTTTTCAGCTAGGATTTTTGGTTTTAATTTTGGTTTTAATTTGCCAAGGTTTCTTTTGGACCCAAAATAATAAAATTTAGATAGTTGTTCATAACATTTCTTCTTTATTAATATGTTCACTTAATATTATAATTTCCTCTGAGTATTTTTGTGGCTGAATTCCACAAGTTCAATTTTTTAAATTTTTTTAACTGTAGTTGGACAAAATATCTTCATTTTATTTATTTATTTTTATGTGGTGCTGAGGATCAAACCCAGTGCCTCACGTGTGCAAGGCAAGTGCTCTACCACTGAGCTACAACCCCAGCCCAAGTTTTGATAGTTTTTGCTAATTAAAAATCAGGTATTTTCTAACTAAAGTTGTGATTTCCTTTCTAATGTATATAATTTAGAAAAGTACATAATAATTTCCAAACATTTTAAAGATCACCTTTCTGTACTTTGGTCACTGATCTCCAACTCAGTTCTTCCATGACTAGACTATCCACTGGTTATTTTCACAGCTTCATATTGTGTTATGATTTTCTTTATAGTATAGCATATGGTATCTTTTGGATAATACCATTGTAAGGTGATTTTCCATGGGTCTCTCATGTTTCTCCACATTTTAAGAGTAGAGGAAACACCTTCAGTTATTTCAAGAATGTTGGTGAAACAAACAGTTTTACAAGATGAAAAGTGTCTCCCTCCAGAACAAAAGGCAGTTTTTCTTGCAAAGGCTATCTCTCTGTGGAAGAGCAGGAAGGTCTCCTTTTAGTTTACTTATCCTTTTCTGTGATGCAACTCATTGCATGTGTGGGTGTTACCTCTCTAAGTCATCTATAGGAACTACTATTTGGGAAAATGATGCTTGTGCTGCTTATGAGTGTGTCAGGTCTTCTGCCAGCATCCATGAATAATGACAAACTCACTTTTTAGGGTAAAATTGACAGAGGAATGATGTTGGAAAGATGGTTAAATATAGTCCACCATCATCATATCCTCAACCTCACAAAAAGGGACCACAATGAAGAATAAACAGTCATATTCCAACTAGAGTAGGTGAGAAGGAACACTGGAGAATAGCAGAGAAGTGGTGAGATCCATGCACACCATGAAAACCCAACATGGCACTATAGACAAGAAAGCAATTTCCCTTGCCTATTCCATACTGTCTCACTACCTAGATTGCCTTGGAACCAAAACAGACTTCTCCTTATGAGTAAAAGGTAAGGTGGAGACACCAACAGTCCCTGTCAATGGTTTATATGACTGCATAGGAAACTTCTATAGTACTCATGGTCCCTGAGCACAGTTTGGAGAGTTACTTGAAGTTCACAGACTAATTGCCCCAGAGCAGAAGCCTACATTGTTGACCACCCACCTAATCCCTGTCCCCCAGCCCCCGCCACAGTTAAGCACATGGCTTAGTACCTTGAAATTGGGTCCAGTGCTGAACTGGACTCATCCTGTCCTAGGACCTAGTAGTCAGCATTTGTCTCTATTCATGAGGCTTTACCATCATTCAACCATGCTCACATGGTGTCTACCCTGTCCTCCTGGGGAGCCCACTGCACATGCAGTTGGCTCTCAGTACGTGCATGTCTCGCCTACCTCAGTATATGTTTTTGTCCTCAGCAAAACTTCACCATATCAAACAGTCATCAATGCCTGCAGTCTAAGCCACTGAATGAACTGCAGATATCACAGATGCATATTACAGCTGTAGAAACAGCAGAAGCCACACACTGAGTCCCTTCAGAATCATATCTCAATGAAACTAAAATGGAGACTAAAAAGTTCTTTAACAAATGAAAATGAAAAAAAGTACATAGCATAAACTATGGGTTATATAGCTATGGCAGTACTAGAGAAAAATTTGTAGCAGTAAACAACTACATCAAAAAAAAAATAGAAAGATTAAAACAAACAACCTAATGATGCACCCTAGGTACTGGAAAAGTAAGAACAAACTGAACCCAAAATAACAAAGGTGAGAAAAGGAATTAGTAAAATTGAGATGAAAAAAATACAAAAATCAACGCAATAAAATTGGTTTTCTGAAAAGATAAACAAAAGATTCAAGTCTTTAATAGACTAAGAAAAATAAAAGAGAAAACACCAAGAAACTCAAAAATAATACATTATAATTAATACTACAGAAATACAAAGGATTTCTAAAGGCTATTATGAACACTAATATGGCAACAAATTAGAAATCTTATAGAGGAAATAGATAAAATCCTAGATACATATATTCATGACTAAATGATGAAGAAACAAAAAACATAAACAGACAATAATCTGAAAACATAACAAACAGAAAACATAAACAGACAAATTATTGATTCAAACAACTTGAATCATATGCATTGGCTCATTAATCCCTTTTTAGAGATTGACTGGGTGGTGACTGTGGGCAGGTAGGGTGTTCCTGGAGGAGGTGGGTGGCTGGGGGTGTGCCCTTGGTGAGGGGCACATATTTTGTCCATAGTTAGAGGAGTCTCTCTCTTTCTCTGCTTCCTGGTGTGATGTCTTGAGGTTTTTTTCCTCCTCCACACTCTTCTGCCATGATGTTCTGCCTCACCTCAAGCACCCAGGAATAGAACCTATTGCCTCTGGACTGAGATCTCTAAAACCCTGAGCCCTAAAATAAACTTTTCCTTTTCTAAATTTGTTCTTGTCAGATCTTTTGATTATGTTAGCAAAAAGAGTTGTCAAACCAGGATCAAACTCATTATATGAAGTCACCATTATTCTAATACCAACACTAAATAAGGATACAAAAAAGGGGAAAGTTACAGAATATTAATACATAAATTTTCAACAAATGATAAATTCAGTTAAGTTGTTGAATACAAAATCAAGTCAGGTGTAAAAAATGGCATTTCTATACACTAACAAAAAAACTAGCTGAAAAAGAAATCAAGAATGCAGTGCCATTTCCAATAGTTACCAAAACAAACAAAATCCCTTAGGAAAACTCTAAATAAAATAAATTGGAGAAGACATACACAAAAATGGATGGGAAAGTTTAGCATTAATAAAATGTCCAACCCCAACTGATCTATGAACTCAGGGCAATCCCCATCCAAATACCAAGGACATTCTTTACAAAGATAGGGAACAAAACACTCCTAAAGTTCAGATGTAATTGCAAAAGAATCTCAATAGCCAAAGTAAACCTGAGCAACAGGAAAAAAAGCAAGAGGCATAAAGATACATGACTTCAAAACATACTACAAAGGTACAGTAACCCAAACTGCACATAACTGGCATAACATTGACACATGGTACTAATGGAACAGAACAAAGAGCAGGGAAACAAACCCGTGCTCCCACAGTCAACTGATTTTGTACAAAGGTGATAAAAACACACATTTTTCAAAAGACAGTCCGTTCAATAAATGGTGCTGGAAAAAATTGATTTTTCTCATGCAGTAGAATGAAACTATATCTTATGTCTTACCATATATAAAAATCAATACAAAATTGATTTTAGTCTTAAATGTAAAACCATAAACTATTAAACTAATAGACAATATAAGGGAAATTCTTCACATATTGGAATGGGTGAGGGGTTTGGATGAGACCTCCAAGGCATAGGAAATGAAAGCAAAAATAAACAAATGGATTTACATTGCACATAAGTTTCCACACAGTAAAGGAAACAATGAACAGAGGGCAAAGACTGCCTAGAGAGTGGGATAAAATATTTGCAAACTATACACCTATAATATTTGGATAAAATATTTGCCAATTATACATCTATAAATCTGACAAGGGTTTTCTCCCTAGGAAGAAGAAGAACAAAGCATATATCCAAAGTCTCGACTTGTCCTGGGGCTGTCCTCCCTGTCTCAGCACTGTTAGGCACCAGCTTGCTCTAGATTTCTACAGAACACTGGGAACACAAGAAGCACAGTAGCTCAGTGCTATGCCAGAGATCTGTGATACTGCAAACAAATATCAGATACCTGGGTATCCTCTCCCTTGGGACAGAAAGAAAGGTGCAGAAGCTGTGTCTAGCATGCTGGCTTTTCACTCCTGTGATTACTGCAGCATTATTCACAATAGTCAAGAGGTGGGTTCAATGAAAATGTCCATCAACTGCTGAACAAAGAGAGAAAATGTGGTGTATACACCCAATGGAATATTATTCAGCTATCAAAAGAAGGAAACCTTGTTATGTGTGGCAACATGCACGAACATTCTGCCAAGCATAATAATCCAGGCATAAAAGAACAAGTGCTGCTTGACTCCCCCACTTAGATGAGGTATCTAATATAGTTAAACATAGAAGCAGTAAAATGATGTTTGTGAGGGACCATGGTGAAGGAAATGGGTATACAATTTCAGTCATAAAGTTGAAGATCTAGAGAACTGTCTGTAACTCTATATTTGTAATTAATGGTATATATATATATATATATATATATATATATTTAAGAATCTAAGAGAATAGATTCCATATGACATGTCTTTTACCACACTAAACAACAAATTAATTAATAAGTTATATATTTAAAAGGAACGAACAAACTTTTGAAACATGCAGCAATTCAGATAATTCTCCAGGGAAGTATTTTGAATGCAAAAACGAATTTCCAGAAGATTATATACTTTGTGGTTCCATTTATATGACATTTTTTTAATTGACAGGATTTTAGAAACAAGATGTATCAATGGTTAAAGGGTATTAGGGAGGAGAGAGGAGTTGGGTGTGCTTAAAAAAGGACAAAGAAGACACTGAGGTGATGGCAGTGTTCAATACTTTGACTATAGAGCAAGTATACAAAACCACGCTTGTAAGAAGACAGCCTGTGGCTCAAGCGGTAGCGTGCTCACCTGGCATGCGCGGGACACTGGTTTCCATCCTCAGCACCACATAAAAATAGAATAAAGATGTTGTGTCCACCGAAAACTAAAAAATAAATATTAAAAAATTCTTAAAAAAAGAAAGCCTCAAACAAAATACACACAGGAAGTTTAGTTCAACTAAATCTGAAGAAATCTAAATCAGATCAGTGAATTTAAGATGTTTGTTATGACATTGTACTACAGTTTTGCAAAATGTTACCATTGAAGAAAACAGACAAATTGTAAAATGAATAACTCTGTGTGGTTTCCAGCAATTACATGTGAATCCATAATTTTTCTAACAAAATATTAATGGGGAAGCTAGGAAATAATAGAGTTACTTTAGATTAGGTAGAGGGGAGTGAGGGAGCGAAGGGGTATGGAAGTAGAAAGGACAGTAGAATGAATAAGACATTATTACTCTATGTATATATATAATTATACAAACTGTGGGATTAAACATCATGTATAACCAGAAGAATGATAAATTACACTCCATTATTTATATCAAAATACATTCTATTGACATGTATAACTAATTAGAACAAATTTTTTAAAAAGTAAGGCAGAAATCTTATACCCTTCACAGTTTTTGATAATGTTGCATACATGCTTAAAATGCATATTATGCAATTCTTGGGTTCAGTATTTTTTAAAATGTTTTTAGGTTATGTATGTTAGTTATTCTAGGTTCATTTATTATATTCTATTGATTTTTATCTTTTGTTCTAACAGTTACTGATATGACCTTTAATATGAGGTAAGTTTTTCTATTCCTTTAAATTCAGTCAATTTTTGTTTCCTGTATCTGGGGCAATTTTAATAGTTAGGTATAGTCTTAAGATTGCACTATCTTCCTACCTCTTTATTATTATAAAATTTTCCCCTATAAATTTAGAAATGCTGTGTGTCTTAGAGCCTATATTTTCATATTAGCATAGTTATACTCATTTCCATAAGGATCAGGAAGCAGCAAAGCATGATATCTTAGTTCTGGGAGCTTTAACAAAATACCATAGACTGCATGATTTATAACAAGACAGAAATGGTTTTTATCCTCAGAGTCCCAGAAGCCGAGAAGTTTGAAATCAGAGCAGAAACATAGTCATGTTCTCATGAGGATCCTTTCCCAAGTTGCAACTTACCTTCTCTCATGCTGGAAAAATGAGCCAGTTTTCTGGACTCTTACTTATAAGACTACTAAGTCCATTGGTGTGGGCTCAACCTCTCAAAAGCCCTCTGCCAGGTAATATCACACTGGGAATTAGATTTCAACCTATGGATTTGAATGGGGGTAAGGGCAGACATGGATACTAAGTCCAAAGCACATAGACAGGTTCATAGCCTGATTTTGCACAACCGTGAACTAAGATGGTTTTATATTTTTACAGGGATGCAACAACAAAAAAGAAAGTGTAACAAAAACCATATATGCCTGAAAAAAATGGAAACATTCACAATCTGGGCCATTACAAAATTTCCCAACTACTAGTAGAGGTTGTTTCCATCACACACACACACACACACACACACACACACACACACACACACACCAGGGATTAAACCCAGGAAAACTCAACCACTGAGCCACATCCCAAATCCTACTTTATATTTTATTAAGAGACAGGGTCTCACTGAATTGCTTAGCACCTCACTGTTGCTGAGGCTGGCTTTGAACTTGCAATCCTCCTATCTCAGCATCCAAAACCTCTGGGATTACAAGTGTGTGCCACTGCACCGGGCTCCATGATATATCTTGCAATTCAGATATATGAGATGACTTTTTGTGTCCTTATAGATTAGATATCTATATTTTAAAAATCTATTCTCCTAATCTTTGTCTTTAGTTGATAAATTGAAGTGGTTTACTTTTAATGTAAATATTGATGTGCTTGAATTTAAATACATTATTCAGTCAGTTTCTTTAAAATTGTTTCATCTATTCTTTGACCTATTTCTCTACTTGTCCTCATTAAGAGTAATCAAGTTTGAAGGGTTCTTTGATGTTGTTGTTGTTTTTTAACATATTCTAACTTGTTATCCTAATACTATTTTAATTTACTTATTACCTATTTGTGTTTTTAAGTTGTCATCCTGGATATTATAATACATGTCAATAATCTATTGCCGTCTATTCTAATTAGTATTTCTAACTATCATTTCCAGATAATGCAAGGGCTTTGTATTAGTTAGTTTGAGCTGTCATAATAGAAGATCACAGGGTAGTTTAAACAAGTTAAATGTGTTTTATCCCACTCCTGGAGATTGGATGTCCAAGACTAAGATTCCAGTGTTGTCACTGTGTGGTGGGGACTTTCCTTCAGTTGAAGATGGCCTTCTTGGTATGTCCTCTCGTGGCATTTTCTTTGTGCATGCAGAGAGAAAATGCTCTGGTGTCTATTCCTCTTCTTATAAAACCACCATTCCTACAGGGTGAGGGCCTCTTTCTTATGACCTCATTTAACTATTTCCTTAAAAGATCCTACCTCAAAACTGTTCCATTGCAGTGTAGATCATGGGGGAAGGGGGTGCATCAGACCTTATTAGTCTTTAATAGACTCTGAAACTTTATGTCTGAAATATTTCTCTCATTTATGCTAATTTTCCCTTAAGTTTTAATCTTGAACATATTAAGTGTCATATGATATTAGTGCTTATTTTTCATAGAAGATGACTGTATATAATCATTCCCTTATAGTCTCTATTCTTTCTTACAATTCACCCATTCTCCCGTCTTCAATTATCTTCTACCCCAAAATCTTTAGTTTTTCTTTTAGTAAATTTCTACTAGCAAAGAAAAAAATCTGATAACAGAAAATATATTAATTTTATTTCTTTGGGGGTTGGGTGGATAAAAAGCAGAAAGAAGAACAAAGGAACTTTAGAATTGTTTAAAAATTCAGCACATTTGATTATTATAAAGAATATTTTTGCTGAGAACAGAATTCTAGGGTGACAATTTTTTCTTGTCTCAGGAAATTAAATGTATTATTTGATTATCTTCTGGAGTTCATCATTGTGTTCAACAGTGAGCTGCCACTTTTATTGTTCCTACTTTGAAGATTGCATGTCTTTTTCTGTCTGCTTTCAAAGGGTTTGAATAGGCCTAGGCTTGATTTTCTTTATCCTTATACTGTGTGAATTTTTCAGTGCCTCTTGAATATTTAGGTTGATTTTTTTTCTCAAGTTGAAATTTTATTAGCCAGTTTTTCTTTAAATGCTGCTTCTCTTCTTTACATCTTTCTTGTACTGCAATTAAAAAACAATTAGACACACATATAGGTACATAGAGGCATAACATTCACCATACCCCATATTCTCTCTTGCTATCTCATGAGTGTTCATCTATTTGGACCTGTAGTCTATACATTTTTTCTTTAAATTTTTTTTTCAGCTTATTATTTTTTCCCTTCATCTCTGTGCATTTTTTTTTTCAAAAAACACAATCTTTAAATTCTTAATTTCTTTTGTTCTTTATTCTGAATATGTCCTATGGAATTGTCTCTAATTAACTAGTTTTATTTTATTTTTTTTTGCTTTAGGAAATATTTTTTTAAAGAACAATGCATTTAAATCTTAATATTAGTTACTCTAATTTTCAGTTCCAGAATTGCTATCCAATTTTTATATATTAAAATGATCTTGTGAAATGCTTTATACTCTCATCTATTTTTAGCATAACCTTTCATCTTTACAAATTTGTCTGCTATGAAGGTTCTAAGTGCATACAATCCACTTCATAGATGGAACAAAAGAGATGCAAAGTCACATCCCTTTTCTCCACATCCACATGCCATTTCAATATCAAAATAAATGAGAGAGAAAAAGAATAAAACCCACTCAATAAGAATTCAAATGCTTATACTTATTAACCAGTTAATTTTTGAGTGGTTAAGAAAGCTATCCCTTAGAGTAGAATTTTAACTAATAAATACAGAAGTAACAATGAAACTTAGATAATCATGACTGGGCAATAGTCATAGAAATACTTTATTCAGCTTATAAATACTAGTAGATACTAAAACCAGTGAATAAAGTTTTCATGAGGAACTTAAGATTTACCCAGTCTCAATCTACCTCTTCACAATATGTATATTAATTACAGTTGAGAAGTAGTAAATTTACTGAGAAGAACCCACTTTTGGCAGGACACACTGACTCATGCCTGTAATCCCAAAGGATCAGGAGGCTGAGGCAGGAGGATCACAAGTTCAAAGCCAGCTTCAGCAAAAACGAGGCACTAAGCAACTGAGAACTTGTCTCTAAATAAAATACAAAATAGGGCTGGGGATGTGACTCTGTGGTATAGTGCCTCAGAGTTCAATCCCTGGTACTCCCCCCCACACACACATACAAAAAAAAAAGAAAAGAAAACACTTTCATCAAATGGTCAAAGTTAACATGTTCAGTAAGGGAACAAAGAAGTCAATCAAATCACCTACCACCTGATACCTCATCTACAGGACATTCTCACTTCCATTACATTCTTGACCAAAATGCATAATATAAATCTCATTGGAAGGAAATGTCAGAGAAATCCAAAGTGACATATGGAGTAACAGGTGGGAATATAAGGAAAAGTAATCATATGGTTGATACATATGGAGATAGCGCATAAAAGAAACTCTAACTTCATTGGATGTGGACAATGATAATAAAAGAGACAATAAGGATGATTCCAAGATCAAGGAAAATAAACTGGAGGACTTATGGAGCCATTAACTGGTATAGAGAAGATTGGAACAACAGTAGATTTTCTGAGAAAGAGAAAACAAATCAAGCATATTATCTATTGTTTTTAGGACTCTCTCATAACTGAATACAGTGCTTCAATGTGTTCTTATCAAAAATTAAGGTTTATAAAATATACAGGATTACTAATCATTCAAGCTAATTTTTTAAAATAAATTCCACAGATCTCACTACACTTAGCCACCCAAAAGCAGATTCTATAATCTCACTTATACCTTTTCTTTCTTTTTTATGGGGGAGGGGAGGTGGTACCAAGGATTGAACCCAGAGGTGCTTTACCACTGAGCCACATCCCCAGCCCTATTTAATTATTTATTTTTTTCAGAGACAGGGTTTTACTGAGTTGTTTAGGGCCTTGCTAAGTTGCTGAGGCTGGCTTTGAACTTGCAATCCTCCTGCCTCAGCTTCCCCAGCAACTGTAATTACAGACATGCACCATCATGCTTGCTCAATTATACCTTTTCTTGAGATTCAACATATTCTTTGAAAAATTATTTTCATAAAACACAGATTAAAGAAAAAAAGTAGGCTACTAGTAAGAAAGATTTTTCTAGTCCTCAAATTTTTGTTTATATTATGGCCACGTTGTTTTATTTATTTTTTTATTTTCCAAATGTTTTTTTCATGTTTGCAAACTGATGTGGTAATCTATCCTTGATTTTTAAATGGAATCTCTATGGAAACCCTCTAATGAAAATAGAGCAAAGAGCACATGAGATGCATGGTATCCTTGCCAATATAAAGCATGCTATTTTGCTTATAAAAATGTGTCTGCTATTAAAGTCTCCAGGCACATAGACAACACAGAATCATTAATAAGTCAAAGGAAAGGCAAAGTCACATTCCTTTTCCTACAGATCCCACACCAGTATCCCAAACGCCAGCAAATAAATACCTTTATTTCATTTCCATAAGCTTTTTTGTTCACCAATAATTTACATTAATGGCTAAGGAAAGAGACTACTAACAAGCACTAGGAAAACAATTCATGATTCAATTTAAATACCCAATTCAGCACTTTAATCAGGATCATATAACACCAAGATACATTACTGTAAATAAAATTATAAATACATTTTTTTCTCAGAAGGCTTAGGCAAAAGGAATCAATAAGAAAAGGTTTACTATGGAAACTCAAATCTAAAAAATTACAAAGTTAAAATAGAACACTTGGAAACTTCTTGAGTGAGAAACAAAAAAAGGCTTATTTGCAGTTTTAAGGAGTAAGTGACTTTGGCATTCATCAAAATTTGCCTTCTATTGCAAATGTTCTAATTTTCCAATATATTCTTACAGAGGCCAGCTCTCTTCACTCCTAACAAATGTGTTTTGTTCCACTTAGATTGGTCTCTTACTTTTATACTTACCTTATACTAAAAAATCCTCTTATTAGCAGCTCAATAATTTAGTGACTCTATTCCTATTAGACAAATTAATTGGAATAATTGTATATAAAGGATTGATTCCAAAATTAAACATTTCAAGTCATTTCACTTTTCAATAAATTCTATGTGTGGAGGGATCTACATTGCATACAAAAGAAAAGATTGGGAAAATACTAGAAATGATAGCAACCTTAGTCTCTTTAACTAAGACCATTTGAAATTAATTAAATTTCTTTAGGTCACATATTGGTGGAAGCCTAAAACGACAGGTTCCTGCTAGTGCTAGTATATGAAGCCCTCAAAAGAACAAGATCCTAAGAATGGGGACTCAGGCCTCTGCAAAGTGAAATTCAGCCAGCTAGTTTTGGTTGGCATGATGAAGCTGGTCCTTGGAGAAGCATAGAAACAATGAAAACTGGTACCAACTGCTGTCACCCAAACCAGACTCCAAAATAGAGAGCAACATTAGAGAGAACCATTAGGAAGAAGCATATCACTTCTTACCCTAGCCTTCCTTTAGAATGGTCTGTTTGCAGAACCTAGCAAAGTCAACTGGCAAAGGAAAACTATGGCTTGCACAATCCCAGCCTTAGTATCATACAGCCAAGAATAGAAGAAGTTTGGAGCTTTAAGACAATGTTTAATAACCAGCATTTTTAGTAAGGAAGGCATTCAATTTCCCAGACGACCTGGCAGTTAAAAGACAAAGCTAACATCACTGTTAATAAGAGGAGACCGCGAATATGACTGTGGGCAAGCAAAACACAATGTATACAATAACTACGAATCCATGGGCTGGGGTTATGGCTCAGCAGTAGACTTCTTGCCTAGCATGTGTGAAGCCCTGGGTTTGATCCTCAGCACCACATATAAATAAATAAAATAATATTATGTTCACCTATAACTAAAAAAAATTTAAAAAATAACCACAAATCCAGAGATCAATACAATTTAGTCATGAAACTGTGACACATACAAGTAACAGCTCAAGAGCCACAGGTAACTAAAGAGGAATTTCATTCTCTGGCCTCTTGGATAACATTAAAGTGACTACAAATAAAAGTCTTCAGAAAAACCTGTTAAAGTGACCTTTGTTTCCATTTCACTTTCCTCCCAGGTTTTTTTCTCAACTACACTCCCTCAGAAAGAAGGAAAAAGACCCTTCCTGTATAGATCATTTGTAAGACTTTCTACTTCTATGTGGGCTTGGCACTAATTATTAATCACAATTAATTATGAATTAGCATTCATACCTATCATACATTGTTATTTCTCTTCTTGCTATGATTGATTGCATTAATAAACCTAGTTCTTCAATTGTGTTTACCTCTTTGATTTTTAGTATTAAACTTTACATCCTCACCTACCTTAACATGGTTTTCAGCCACATAATTTGCTTGATCCACAGAAAGTTTCAGGTTCAGAGATGAGCAGATAGCTCTTGCTCAACTGAGTTTGTTCTTATTCTTTCTCTTTTTCAGCCCCATAATTTATGCCCAGGCTATCTTTCTGGAGAATGATGGGGTTCCTTGGTCCTACATTGCTGTTTTTCTAGCTTTCAGTCAGTCTACAGCAGACCTATACAAAATCCCACTCAGAAAACAAAAAAGAATAGCCCCACTGAGCTTACCCTAAATGTCTGGTCATAAATTGGGAAGGTACACGGATTCTTATTGTGTTAAGTTCTGAGATTTTTTTTTTCTTCCAATGCTGGAGATGAAACCCAGAGCCTCATGCATGTAAGGAAAGTGCTCTACTACTGAGCCACATCTCCAGCCCCATGTTCCTGAGATTTTAGAGGATTTGTTCCATGACAGTATCATGGCAATAGGCAAACAGTACCCTTCATTTAAAAGGAGCAAACCAGAGACAGTGATTATAGTATTCTTTTTGGCAGGTGGCAGAAAAAAGAACTGAATACTTAGCCACAAATAAAATCCTCTGTCATAGTTCAGTTAGATTAAAGCAACCAACAAAAACAAGGAAAAATTCCAAGGTAAGAAATGGATGATTAGCAGACTGTTTACAAAGAAAATGAGATTATTATCTGTACTGATAGTTGACTCAGAATAATTTCACTTTGAAAAAATTGAAATCTTATAGTCAAATGCTTCAATTCAATTTCTTTAAAAACTTTTAAATGTAATAGAAAATTATGAAGAAACAGTGAAGAATATAAGCATTTCTTTTTAAATTTTAGGTTGTTTTAAAGATGTTGTTTAGCTTGTTATGCTATTTTCCAAATTGATCCACTCCCCTCAAATGTATCAAAAATAATGAGAGATGTAATCATGCCAAAAAACTATGGGACTAAATTTTTACTTGGCTTCATTCATCTCTAAGAGCTAGAAATAAGTAAACTATATACATTACTATGATCTTTCTGAAATGTATCTGAAACACTTTTTATTTTTATTTTTTATTTTTTATGGAAAACAAAGATAAGTCATTCTGGGGAAAAAATAAAAATAGCATCCACTTTCCACTCATAAGAGAGCTGAAGTTATCAGCAGGTTATTCAAGATAAATATGAAAAAGGGAAAGATGTAGAGAGATTCAACTACCAATGTGTCTACTGCTCACTGTTCTATAGACTCACTCCCATGGCCAAGATATAAAACAAAAGAGAGAAATGACTAACTCAGGCCACAGCCCCTTGGCTTACTGAAACAGGAGTTTGAAACAAAACTTGAAGCTATAGGCCCCTGCAGCCCAGAAAGCTTATTTTTATGTTAGCGGCTAATCACAGCAGAGGATGCCTACCTGTGTCAGTGCCAAGGGTCACAGAGCCAAAACCCAATTATACTTCACTACCATTGGGTGGCGTTTTGCAGCTCTAAATGGGGATCATGACCTCCAGTGTTGCAACAGACTCCAACAGCTCACCAACTTCTGACCATGTTCTTATCCCACAAATCCAAAGAATGACATTCACAGGACAACAGAAGGCAGGAATGAAAGGAGTCAGATTTTTCCAAAGAGTGTGAAGAATAGAAACAGATCTCTTGGAGGTGAAAATGTGGATCCAATACCAGGTTACCACTTGAGTGTGCTGGTCTAGGGGTTATATAGCACTTGGATCAACGCTATTGGTCCAGCTCTATGCTAATTAGGGTTTGGAAAAGTACTAACACTATTGGTTAATCCTCGAGTCTGAACTTCCATTCAGGTCTTCCCCACTTCCATTTTTTCACCATCCATGGGAAACAGGAGGCTGAGGTCTTCAAATTGTGGATGCTGGGACATCTGGGCTGCCATTCTGTGTAAAGCAGGTATCTCTACTGACAGTGGTCCACTGCCTTCACTCCAGCCCACCTGAGTTGCCTCTCCACAGCTATGCGACAAGAACTTGGCTTCATTACTATTAAAGAAGACAGAGATTACAAATGATCCCATATCCATGTATGTACCTACCATTCCCTTGTCCTCATCTGCCTGAAATGGCTGGAAACTCCACAGTGAACTCGGCTCTAATTGACTATTAATCCTCAGTTAGAATGAGAATCCTTGAACAAGAGGAATTCCACCTAAATGATGAGTATAGAACCCACATTGTCATGAACTGAAGACTCAATATGCTGGCCTACAAATAGGGAGACAAATAACGTAACAGAATAGTAAGTCTAGAAATAGATCCAGGGATATACAGAAAAGTAGAAAAGATAAAGGTCACATTTCAAATCAGTGAGGAATGTATTTAATAAAATTGAGACAACTAAGTAGCTGTCAAGAAAAGATTAAAGTTGGTCCCATGCTTCAATATTTACTTGGAGTATACTGATATTTGAAATATAAAAAAGTATAATAATAAAGATTAAAAAATCAACTGAGAACTTTAAAATACCACATCAAAGAGACATTCTAAGTTGGATACATAAATTCAGCTAAAATAAAATAATTTTTTATTAGAAAATCACTGGTTAAAAGATAAGTGACAAAATAAAAGTGATTGGCAACACTCATCACAATCCAACCATATATTCCCTAATATATAAACAAAAAGCAAAAAGAATAATGTATCTTTTACTCCCTTTTGTGTTTAAAACATGGAATATAATTCAAGTGGTTATTTATTTATAAGTGGAATACCTCTGTAAAATCTCTGAGAAAATTATTAAATATAAGTTGCCCTCAGGAAGGGGAAATGGGTGGTCAGGGTTTAGAAATGGGAGAGATTTTCCATTCCATATCCAATTGTACTTTTAAATTATTAACTCCAAACATACTATCTTTTCCAATTTAAAGTAAAAATTGAATTAAACATCTTAATTTATATAAAAAGAAACTGGCAATCTCATATTAGAATTCTCCAAGCTTGCTACACACAACCTCCAGAATCTCCAAGCTTAACACATACACGTTTATTTATCACTCAGAAAAATCTGACTTGTTGTAGATGGTCCTAACAGATCTAGACTCCAGCCTTCTACATCATATGGTATTTAATACTGGGCAGTGTAGGAGGCACACTGGTTCCAAAACTCCCCCAGCTCAGCACGGACACAGGTGATTTCTGCCAACGGCCCATTGGCCACAACCAGTCTCACGGCCCTGTTGAAAAGAATAGACATGGAATGTCTCTCCACTATTTGCTACACCACATCAAATTAGCTTATAAATAAAAGTCGACTATTATAGAGCATTATGTGATATAACCTCCATATGTGCTTTTTGTTTTACATGGTTTTAAAAAGGCACTCTAATGATTCACACAGACTCACATAGATAAGACCCCCATAGGATACCTAAAAATACACAGGCATATCCCATTCTAAATGTAGAATTAACTTTGACCTTGCCTAGCAATATGCCATTGGCCAATCAATCCACATTTGAATGTGCTTTGAAATGCTTGAGCTCAGTCATTTCCAGCTGTGCCAGGTACAATTAAACAATCATAATCTACACAGTCATTAACCAAACAGTGTTTGGAGGCAGATGAGCTCATACTATCCATTTTGTCAACATCCTTCAGCCAAGTTTTTACATGTACAGCCAATGAAGGCCACTGAGCGTTTTCTACTTCCACAAATCACAAAGAAAAGTCAAAAGGGAAAGCCAATGCAATGTTCTGCTGTCTATTTTTATCTTGGAAAGAACAGTTTGTATTCATACTTAATTTTTGTCTCTCAGTTCTACTCTTGAGTCCATTTTGCCAAACTGTGAGGATATATTTTTTTTCAATTTTACAGAAAAAGAAATAAGATCTGCTTTTTTTTAAATGTTGAAAGTGATGAGAGAGGTTACTGGATGACTTCTACATGATTCCTTGAGGTGCTCTGGATGAAATCATAGACATGATTTAGCAGCGTGAATTAGTTTCTCTTCATTCTTCGTTAAGTATTTATTTACCAGAAAAATTCTTGCATCCAGTTCTGAAGAACACACGCTGTCCAAAAGAGACACTCAGCAGACAAGATGGAGAGTATTGGTAATAGGGACCTAGATTCAGGGATTACTCACCAGGAGAGGTGCAGAAAGGAATTGGAGAAGAGATTGCTCAACATTTCAGAAGGGGAGCCAAAGGAAGTGAAGTCTATCTTAACTTGTCACCTTAATGAGCCATGAAACCGACTTCAAGAGCAAAGCGCAAATCGGGCAGTTTGTCTCTTAAGATGAATGCTATTTTTGTTTACCTTTAGTAAAAGCACCACAGGGTCAGGTGGGTGGGTTTCCACAAGTAGAATGTTGAGTTATGAGCACACCCTACTGGCTTAGTGTGAGATGACAATAAAAGACAATAGAAGATTTCAAAGACATTTTTGTAATTTTGTGGGGTTTTTGATTTTTAGTGGTGCTATTTGGATTACGGACATAACAAAACATACAGTGTCCTGCAATTTAATATCATACCAAAAGGAAGAGTAATATTTGTCTTAGATTTGAAATACATATATTTGAACAGAACCAAATCTTTTCTAAGATTTTTAATTGTTTTAACAATATTATCTTCCTCTTTTCTTATGTATAAATTTCTTTCAATTCTTTCTGCTTATCTGACTTTAGCAGACATTGCATCCCGAGTGGGCTCTTTGGATGCAAGGCAGCCTCATCCTGGATCCACAGAGCGACCTGCAGATGTCATAGGCAGCTTTGCTGTTGACACACCACCTGTTTCTCTTTTTCTCCCTCCGTCACTGCTTTCATCAAGCAAATTCTTCAAGCAGCTGAGTGGTGCCAACACATGGAGCCCCCTGGGAAGTACATTCTTGTTCCACACTAGAAAACCAAACTTGATTACCCGGTCACATTTAGGGGACTTTTTCTATTCCATGGCTACTTGAATTATGCCAGCTGTATTTGACCTGGAAAATTAGCAGTGTTTTATGCCACCCATGACAAACTAAATTTATTTTTAAGTGCAAACGCTAGAGAAAGTAGACATTAGTCTGTGGCATATTCTCCTATGACTAGAAAATTAAGTGTTACCTGATCATTTCTACCTTTCTTCCTGGCGAAGAGGCATTAGCTAGGAAGGCAGGGTTTAGGGAATGATCATGGTGAATTAAGTGAATTTAGGAGTTTTTCTTTGCTTTTTCACCTAGAATGACTAAGACCACATGGCTATTTTTATATCATGATTTTGCTACATCTTTCCAGCAATGCATTGAAAATTTCATTATTACTTGGTTCTCAGAGTATAGGAAATAAGAGTCTGGGAACTAGTAACTGAATTCCTTTAAGTGGAGGAAAAGAAAAACTAAACTTACCATTCCACTTTTATGTAGTCCAATCCTTCGTTTTAGAGACCAGAAGGCTATAGGGATGCCATGGTACAAAAGGAATTTCTTTCCAACTCTTACATCTATCAAGCATAAAAAAATATTTCTGTGACCAAATATTATACTTTTCCAGCCTAATAAAATCAAACTAAACAAGCTTATGTAGGCATCAAAAATAACAAATTATTTGGCAACATTTGCCTTCCATTTGATTTTGGCTCAAAACTCATTCTGACCCAAGAAGTTCCAATCACATTATTTATTTCTCAATGGCAACAGCCCTTAATTTGAAGCTTGCTCTTTTAAAACTTTGACTCACAGTACGTTTATAAAATTGAAATCTGATGGACAATTGTGTCAAAACAGCAAGTTATGTTCCATGAGTCCAAGTCTTATATCTATTTCCAGTTATGTCTTTGAAATCCAATATGCATCCTGTTAGTGGGTTAATCATACCGTTGCAAAGCCCCTAATGGCCTCCTAATTACTTACACTCACAAAATTAGATGATAAAGCCTTATTATAAATTGAAAAAGTCCTCTTTAGCTGATTTCTCCACCTTTACTATTATTCCTACTTTCCACACTAATTGCATTATTTTCTGCTTCCTCAGAAACATCTCTTTACCCATGTGATCCTCATGCCACCCAAAGCTGCCACTAACCCATCCAAATTTCACCCCACAGCACATCATCACAATAGTCATTATGGCAAAAGTGATAAAAAGCAGGAGCTACAATTAGTGAGGGCTCACAAAGTGACAAGCATTGAATTAGGCACTTTCTATTGAACTAAGCACTTTTTATGTGTAAAAATTATTTCATTCCTCTTGACATCCCTGGGTAGGTTCTACTGTTAATGAAAAACTGAGCCCCAGTGATAAGCAATTGTCCAAGATCTCATTAAGTAGAAGAACCCATACCTTTTTTTGTTTTGCTTCATTTTGTTTTTAATGAGAGTTTTCTCGTTTCTCAAATGTTATAAATTGCCTTAATCCAGATTTGTCAGGCAGAACTCTCGGTGTCATTTTGGTAGAAATTATAATCATCAGCAAAGTTGAGCAAATGAGCACAAAACATTCTCACTTCCATAAGCTCAGTGAAATCCAGGTTGCTATATTCTTAGGGGTTCAGCCTCCAGCAGGCAGGAGAGCTTCCCTTTATCCACAGCAGGATTCTGGAAGCAAAATTGTGCTTACCTTAATGCCAGCAACCATCAGCCTGATCTGTCTCTGCTGCTGGTTCAACACCATAATTTTCAAAAAATATTAGTGAGGTTAATATTTCTTACAGTGTGATTTCCTAAAGCTCTTTTAGCAAACCTGCAAGATTAAAATTATTCTGGAAGAATACTAAGGTTTGCCATTTGCTTGCTTTCTGTGCTCCAACATTTACCCTGATGGTACAAACATAGTGGTGAGTAAAGCTGTTGTAGCCTTAATTAAATCAAGACAGCACCAGACTATGCTTGGAGTCTTGTGTTCACTGTTATTGTACTAATGGGGGGAGGGGAGTCTTAGTTAAGAATGTTCTTAGAGAGCTGGGTTGTGGCTCAGTAGTAGAGTGCTTGCCTAGCATGTGTGAGGCACTGGGTTTTATTTCCAGCACCATATATAAATAAATTAATTATGTATACAAAGGTCCATTGATGACAAATTTTTTTTTTTAATATTTAGTTTTTAGTTCTCAGCGGACACAACATCTTTGTTGGTATGTGGTGCTGAGGATCGAACCCGGGCCGCACGCATGCCAGGCGAGCGCGCTACCACCTGAGCCACATTCCCAGCCCCCCAAAAAAATTTTTTTAAATAATGTTCTTAGTGCATGCTTAGCATGTACAAGGTCCTGAGTTCAATCCCTGACATGCATGCGCGCGCACATGGTACAATGTTTTTAAAAATCAATGAAATTTACTAATTTTATTAATATTAGACCATGAGTATATGTCTTTGAATATTCTAAGTACAGAATGGAAAGTTATATGAAGTACTTGTTTTGACTTACCTCTTCTCCCAAATGAATGAAGCAAACTTGAAAAATTGAAGATAGCAATGAACAATGCTTGTTGACAGTGATCAAATTTGAACTTTCAAGCAAAATTCAGATTTTTGGAAACTTGTCTTTTTTCACCATATTTGCAGTCTCCAATATTTAAATTTTTATGAGATTGTTGGCAAAATTAATGATTGTGATATCACTTATATTGTATAATGTAGTATATTAACTGTTAATGAATCTGTTAGTATCTGTACAGTCAGACTCAGAAAGGCAAGAGGCAAATATTTACTGTCATATTTGGAAGCTAGAGAGAAAAAAAGAATTTTAAAAAAAGGGAGAGCTCACTAAAATAGAAAAGGGAAAAGTGGAGTACAAGAACAGGACCAAGGGGAAAGAGGAAATGAAGAAATTGAAAGGAGCTGCAGAAAGAAATTGACTGAATTATGCTATGTGCTTGTATGAACACATCACAAGGAATCCCACTTTTAGATATAATTATAATGCATCAATTAAAAAATACAAGTATTAGGAGAAAGACGAGTGCAGCATATGAAGGCAGCCAAAGGGAGGGCACAGGGGAGGGAAAAGGGAAGTGCGATGAAATAGAATGGAGCAAATTATGTCGTGTTAATATATGAATATGTCACAATGAACCCTGCTATTATGTATAATTATAATGCACTAATAAAAATGCAATAAAAATATCTGCACAAGCCACTGAATGGTTATTTTCTAATCATCAATGCTTGATAGTACAAAATCATCCAAGGATACAATATCCATTTAAAGTGCCAGATATGCCAATGGGTTTAATGGAACAGAATATAAAATGTCTATAGATATAGTTTCACATTCTGCATTGCAACTAATCTTCAATAAAATGCCAGTTGTTGTCGTGATATAACAGTAAAGAAAACAAATCTCCCAATTATCAGCAAAGGTTACTGAATCAGTTTTTATTCCAACTACATAAATCAGCTGAGGTATGAAGTTGGATTTTCCTGTTATGCCTCAACCAAAACAACATATCTCAATAGATTTAAAGCAGAAACATGTAAGAATCCATCTGTCTTTTATTAATCCAGGACCTAAAGAGATTTTCAAAAATGTAAATTTCCACTTTTAAAAAAAATAAATTATTTTTCATAAATATTTATGTTTAACACAGTATTTCTTATTCCTGGTTTTATATTAATAAGCATTTCATTAATTAATTATTTTTAACTTTACATGTTCCTTGAAGAATTTTAACAAATTTTAAGAGTATGCCTAGGTTGTGAGAGAAAAAAGATTATAACCATTAACCTCAGTCACCTTTATGGATCTATATAAACCTTGCTAGAGTCTCAGGTACTATCCTCAAAAAGAGTGAGTACATCTCAGAACACTTCAGCTGATCAATACATTTGAAATATTTTAAATATGTTATGATAATTAGGAAATATCTAACTCACAAAGGAAAAGCATTTCTGACATCTACTGTGATTAGAAAAGCCTGATGTGTTGATCAAGATAAAGACCAGAGCAAGTGTAGTAACTGGAACACAAGTTTTCTCATCAGAACACTAATTGACAATATCTGAAGCTTAAATTCCCCATTAGAATTTAGAATTCAGCCACTGAGTCCTAATTTAACCTGCATAAGGGAAAAAAATAGCATAATCTATGCTGAAGTATTTTAAAGTAAAATTATAGGTATTATAATAGCCAACCAGATGCCACCTGTATTTGAAGATATTTAATTCTTTTCATGTACCTCTTTCAGAATACGTAGTTATATATTCTGTCTTTTTTTCTCCTTCTTTTTTGGTACTGTGGATTGAACTCAGGGCACTTGACCATTGAACCACATCCCAGTGCTTTTTTGTATTTTATTTAGAGACAGGTTCTCACTGAGTTGCTTAGAAACTCCCTTCATTCTTGAACCTGTCTTTGAACTGGAGATCCTCCTGAGCCTCTGGGATTACAGGCGGATGCCACCGCACCCAACTTCTGCCATTTTCACATTGAAAGCTTTTGTGCACTTATTTTACTCCCTGTCTTTTCACAAATACTGGCAATCTGACTACTACCAACAGAACTAATGTATGCTAACTGTATTGATTTAAGTGCTAACAGGAAACTGATCAGGTAAAACTTGCAATCCCAGGAATACACAGAAGAAGGAAGGAAATGTATTTTCCAATGATGCAAAAAATACAGCAATGATTACAAGCAGATACTACTTGACCAACTAAACATAAAATAATAAATATGTAAGAGCAATAAATTCTTTTTAGCCCAGCAAGATAGGACCTGAGTCTTAATGGAAAAACAAAACTAGGAGGTGAAGTTTATACTCTTAAGGAGATTTGATGATTAATAAGTTAAAAAGTTTAGGAAAGCATTGAAGTTACTAAAGTATCAGAATTAATTGATAAATACTTTTTATTTTACTGGAGATTTAACTTTAGACATAAAGGAAATTATATTTTCATTATGCAAATAAAGTCATAATGTATTACTATGACATGGATAAATAAATTCAGAGACTAAATAAATTCAGAGACATGGAGGAATGCCTTCAAAGCTGTAATAATTCAAACTCTAGTTTTGTAATTAAAAGCATGGCCTTGGAGTTAAAATCATTAAAAGGCTGGACTTGAAGCATAGTTCTACCATCATCCAGAAGCATGAACTTGAGAAAAATATGCAACTTTTCTAAGCTGCAGTTTCCTTTTTCCTAATAGAGTTATTAAAAGGATTTTATATAATCACGTAGACGGTGGCACATTTGGGCAAGCTAGTCTTTCATTAATGTTAGTATTGAAAGGTCATTTTATTTCTTTTCAACACTGTAAAAATTAAAAAATAAAAACTAGCTGTTGTCACAGTTTTCAAAAAGAAAGTATTTCTGAGGGCTATTGCAACCAAAAAAATAAACTAATAAAGAAACATTGAGAGAAAGTATATTTTAAATGAAAAGAAGCCAATCATAGTACAAAAATAACATGCTTCTCATGTCAAAAATGCTTAGTTTTTGTTACTATGCAACAAAATCTTAAAAGAGACTGAAAATATTTAGCCAGAAAAATTCAAAGACACACATGGATTTTTGAATAGAAATAGAGATTTCAGAAAAGTTATTTATTCAGGAAGTATGAATATTGAAAAGAGATATGGTCAAAATAAAGAGTATGTAAAGATAAATGGGTTCATGTGGACTTTCCACAGACTATTTTCACTGATCTATTGCTGAATTTAAAGTCAAATGTTTTCCAGTATCTCCAATATTTCTTGGAATAATATATAAATCTTTTGAATAAATACTGTTTATTAACAAATAAAAGGAGTTATTAAAAATATTTTAACAAATAAAATTTCTTGTTAAAAATGTCTTACATAATGTTGCCCTGAGAATCCAAGAATTTAGGCATGTACTGTGAGACTACATAAAGTGTGTTTATACCCCTTTATTGAATCCTACTATCCTAACAGGAAGAGTTGATATTGTCAAGAGTTGATATTGATACATCATTAATGATTGTATATTTGATATATAAATATTAATAATATGTCATCATTAATAGTATATCACCAATAATATATCATCTTGTAGATTGATGATAAAAATAAATACACCCTTTACTCTAATTTTAATCATACAATTAATTACCTAATCTTAACTAAAAGAATAAAAATCCTTAATGGTAAGTTGAAGTGCTCTAAATCAGCTTTCTTTGAATTTTGGCAAGCACACACCTGGTCTACATAAAGATAAACTTTCAGGTTGTGGACTTCCACATTTTCAACCTCAAAAGTGTTCAAATCTTAAATCTGTGCTCCTGAGAATATACTTTGAACTGAAGTACAAGTTATGTTTTCCTGTCTCCCTTTCTAGATTGTTCTATGCCTATCACAAAGTTATTGTTGTGTGTCAATCCAGGGAGGAAAATTTCTGGGAACTAAAATGGAGGCCTAAAATATATCAATGCTTGTGCTGAGAAAGGAAGTGAAAAATGAGTGGTGACAAATCCTCTTGTGAGTTGGTAGTTTCCAGTTCTTCGATTTGGCAATTGAAGAAAGACTTAACTGGTAGTGACATATTAACCAAATTATTTTTAATAATCTATATGATTTAGAATGATAACTAGGCAGGAGTTTCAAGAATTATACTATATTCTAATAGTTAAGTTTTTATTCCTATCTACTTACTTTTGTAACAAGGTTTCTGAGCATGTACATCTAAGAAAAGAAAAAAATAATATAATTACATTTGAACACTGTATAAATTTAGCAACAATATTTAGATAATTTAATCTTTAACTCATCCATTTCATTAAGAAATGCACTATCAAAATTTTTACTTTTCAATATAGGTATTTTTCAAAATTTTAGCATATTTAAGTAGTTTTGATATAATATACACAATTTTAATGTTAATAAAAATTTTGCCTTACTCATAATCACAGTAAAGTAAAAAGCATTAAATTTCATTTACACTAATGTGCACTTTTTTTACTGCTTAAAAGATGATAGAATGACAAAAAGAGGATATTCATACTCAAATGTATTTATATTTTTTAATGTAAATTAAATTCATTTTATAATTGATAACATTAAAATATTAAAATTGTACGTATTAATGTAGTATAATGTTCTCAATACATGTACACACTTGTGTTAAAATAGATAATGCAGATTGAGTTGCTATGGCATGTAAATTCCATAAGATATATTTTAAATGATTAAATAACAGCTTTTACCACAATGGTCTTGTAATGACTCTACTTCTTTAAATTGCAATATTCACATATATGATGAACCTTTAAAATAGCTAACTGTGTGAAGCAATCCAATTTTAGGGGATTCTTTTAGGGATATGCGATTAAAATTTAAAGCCCAGTTCTTTAGTCTAAACCATAGACAACACATGCTCCATTGAGAACGGGCTGATTTTAAAACCTCACATGGATCACTACATATGAGAAGGAGAAAAGAAAGAAAAACATTTTCAGTTCAGTGACTTCGTCTGGTCACTGTAACTCACCACACAAGATTTATGATTTTGAATGATTAATCATCAGTGACCAGGATTTTTTTTTTAAGAATTTCTCTTTGAAATGTACCTTGATCTTGATATATGACTTTGGGTTGTTCTATACAGGAAAAACCAGCACCAAAAGCTGCAACTGCTTTGAAGGGAGCTTTACATGATTATTAGATTTCAAAGCCACTAAGCTTGCCCTAATCTTCCACATAAGGGACCTAAACATCATTGTTTATGAAAACTTCACTCCTGCTCTAAGGATTCCTGATCTACTCACCTCCCATGATCTCCCGAACCATTTAAAATGTGTTCACTGATTTTCTCTGCTTTAGAAGTTTTTAACAACCTGACATCCATTTACATGATGCAATTCACGCAACTACGAGATGAAACATTGAGTCGTGCCACGGATAGGCAAGTCAGCCACATCTCTACTAAGGATTTAAAAATCAGACTTTTCTCTAAAGTTACATAAGATCTTCTATAAACTTTTCCATAGCATTGGACCATTTCTAGAGCTCAATAAGAAGCATAATGTTTTCCTTAGAACACCACTGACATTTATTACTTTGTACAAATTGAGTGTTCGAGAACTAGAAGAACACTGCAGATACAGTAGGGGAAAAAATCTATTGCTTTTCTTATTGCTTTAATAAAAGCTATAGAAATTCTTTATATTTAACATCAGTACAACCAAAGACATAGGTGTGTGTGTGTGTGTGTGTGTGTGTGTGTGTGTGTGTGTGTAAATGGGAGCTCCAGCTGCTCTTGCACTGAAAGAATCTCCATGGCATCAGCAGACAGGAATTATATTTCATTCACCCTCTTGCCATGGTAAAGGAGTCAACAAGATCCAGATGGTTGTTCTGGGTGTTAAAGTGTGTCTGCTTTGTAATCGTTGTCTGAGACCCAAGCCCTTGCTTTATAGTGCTTAAAAAATTGATTTCACCCAGCCTTCAGCCAGAGCAAGAAAACCCCAAATATTTTCCCATTAATCCATAGAGTGGGGAACCACTGATGGCATTCAGTAGTTTCAAAATTCCTGGGATCATGGGAAATTACAGAGTTTACAAAGAAATCTATTTTGCCTGGAAATGAAAATAAAGCCTCATGCATGATGATTTCATGTGTCAAACCAGACTTACAGATTGATATGGTAAAATAACAATATTGTTAAACCCCTGAAAGATATACATTTATGCTGATCTACCACTGAGTAGATTATTCTGTGTAGATATCAGTGTAATTTTTTTAAAGTGAATTCCTGAGAAAAAGTAGGGGTTCAATAAAAAACATAAAGTCATTCACATATTTTAAACCATAAAGACAACTGGCTCCAAAGATTAAAGTAAGAGTTTCACTCTTGAGTCAAAAGACAGTATGAATTTTTGCCATCAAAAGAAAAACAGTTTAGTGAAAATATATTCCTTAAGAAAAGTATTCAGAATATCCACATTTTATTCCCTGTTCGAATTAAAGGTAAGTATGTGTTTATTCCTAGTGGCAATACAAAACATAACTTGTACTAATTTGATGTTCTGAGAATTTGAAGCAGATGATAAACTTCAGTGTGAGATAAATCACTTAAGGTTAAATATAACAAAATTTCCAGAAAGAAATTGAAATAACTGCTTCAAGACATGTGAGTTGAGTGGATTACTATACTCAAGCAATAAATTTGGCTATCAGGTTTTGAGAAGGCAAAGGATGGGAAACATATTGGATTGCATTGTTTTCACATTTTAGCACTAGAAAGTATTAAAATTCATCTAATGTCACTATTTACTCTCAGAGGGAAATTTGTGTGTTCGTGCTGCTGCAGGCAATATGGATATTAAAAATAGCACATGAGTAAATATCTGTAAAAAGTATAAAGTATAAAGCAAACATCAAGGGGTCAGATATAACAAGCTCTGGAGCACACAGAATGGACGCTAATTTCATACTAATCATTGAGAAATTGCATTTTAATGCTTACAAAAACAATAAGCACACCAGTGCAATCTCATCTAGAACAAGGAATTAACTGTGGTTTTTAAAAGAGATGTCTACACTACTGAACTTAATGGAAAATAGGTTTTAAAATGCTTTGATCTTTTCTAAATGCATCTCAGAGGTTTTGACAAATTTGTTTTAATTTTATTGCTTTTTCTTAAGACCACTGCACAGATACCAGGAAACTATCCTGGCAGGTATGAGAAAAAGATGTTTTTAGCACTATCACGCCTAGCTGTAGTCCTGAGCTTTTTCTGTAGTGTAAAACTTCCTGAGATGACAAGCTTTAATGTGCACATTGTCAGGTTCACATATGTGAAGGAAATAACTAGAAAGGATTCCACATGATGAAGGATGTGCTTCTTCAACAACCCCCACTTCAGTTCTCTCCAGGATGGATGGAAGTGACCCCAACACCCTTTGTAGACATGGGAGCAGGACCTGGCTACCCTCATGTGTATTCCAAATGATAAATCTTTGTGTTACTTTACAGTGTGAATTATAGCATTGGTTCGCTGCCCTGCTTTTTTATAATTTTTGATGAACTTATCAACAAAGATTATTGTCCATGTTTAAGTTCATGAAATTTTTGCAACTGATTTGTGCAATAGAAGACCAGAAGAAATAGATGTTTATTTTTGGCAACACTTTGGTAAATAAAGACAGAAACCAGTTACTCTATTTTAAAAAAAAAAGTAAGTTTTTATGTTCAAAGAAAATGACATTTTGACAGGTAGTGTTTCTGAATGACCTTCCTGTTCTTGTTTTTCTGTCTTCTGCAGCCATCAGACCTGTGTAATACTGGCCTCAGCTCCATAGTCCTTTAACAGATAGGAAGACACTCAATTTTTTTTTTTTGAGATTGGAGTTTTTTTAAAAAAAAAAACTATCATGGCAGTATTACATCTTTAGTTTTTCAAGAAAAAGAAAGGAAAACTTCCTATTTTTTGCCATTAAGTCAGGCCTATTCTTTGTTTAAAAAATGACAGAGTTGTCATTTTTTGCCTCGAATGATTGACAGAGCTACAGAGTCACTTCGGGTCATTTGTTGATCACTTACACCATTGAAGGGGTTTGGAAGATGGCATGGAACTCACAGACAAGCTGTTATAGAGATTATTTTCTAAGGGAGATACAGATAATACACAGGGAGTGTGATATATGTGATGTTAGACTGTGATGAGTGCTAACAGGAAGGGCCATCAGAAGGAGGATGAGGAGTGTGTTTCCATGAGGGGCTCAGGAGAGCCTGGCTTGTACCAGAACCATCCAGCTGACCAGTGTGGAAGTGAATGGTGATTGAAACATTCACATTCCTTTAAGTATTTTTAAGAACTCCTAAATTTGATTTTATTCTACTCTTTCAATAAACTTTTATATTTAAACACTTGCTGATGAGCAGACAACACCTTTTACTGATGGGAATGCCACGTCATTGAAAGCAGTTCCTTCACCTGGAAAACTAGAATGGAAGTACCTAGTGTCTCAGGTATTGTTCTCCTTTCTTATACCTCAATAGTTATGTCAACACAACAGAGGGAAATGAAATTGACCAAATAATGTTGTGTGTATAAGTGTAGTAATGAACCCCACTATAATCTATATTTATAAGGTACCATAAAAATTTCTTAAAGAAAAAGAAAAACAAGGAACCTCAAATTTCAATATTCCAAAGCTTAAATGATTTGCTTTGTAGTTTTGTTTTTGTTTTTGTTTTTTTTTTTTTTTTGAGGGGGCGAGGTTGTTTTTTGTTGTGGTGGTGGTGTTGGTGGTAGTGGTGCTGAGAGTTAAGCCCAGGGCCACATGCATGCTAGGTAAGTGCTCTGCTACTGAAGAACCCTCATACCCTGTTTTTGTTTTTTGTTTTTTTTGGGGGGGGGCGTGGTGGGGGATGCAGGTGTTTGTTTGTTAATGAAAAAGGACCATTTCTAAAAACTTTGAAAAAACAATTAAATGTAAACTTTAATAATAATGCAGACTTGGAAAGAGATTTTACCCACACTAGTAAGAAAAAATATACTACAGTCCAGTCTTGACAATGTAGACCTACTTAATAAGCAAAATGTCAAGAAGATTTCCATAATGGAGTATACAGTCCAAAGAGACTCCTTCCTTCAGAAGTAGACAAATTGTTACCTCTGAATGATGCTGGCCATAGGTAAATTTTAACAAATAAATATTTGTCTTTGAACTATGCCTTTATCCAACACTACCAAAAAAAGGCTAACTCCTAAACTTATTCCATTGAAACATATGGTTTTTAAAAAAAGGAATACAGTAAGTGTGAAAATATGAGATAAGCAACATGTTTTGAACATTCCATTGACCCACATGGTAAAAGGGAAGAGGAATTAGCAGAAAATACATAAGGAAAAGAAGTGTCTAGCTACTCATTATTGTATGCAATGATTCCTCATTAGGCATTTTTTTTCATGTGAAATCAGAGTTCCTAGCCAGAAAAATAAGAAATAGTAAGAGATGCCAAATGAAAAATTAAGAAGTTTTCTCACTTTCCTTACTGAAGTACTATTTACTATACTTATAGGGTCTATGCTTTTCTTTGTCATAAGGAATATTTTCTCTCTCTCTTCATGAAATAGCATGCATTTGGGGTAACATAATCCTGGGGATGGCAATCTATATACAGTAGTCTCTGTTCTAAACTAAAAGACACTTTTCCCACATGCTAAACAGCTCTGACAGCTATTTCTCTTTCATGCAGACATGAACATACCTTTTTGTACCTAATTTAAGATGCCCTAGAGGAATCAGAATCTCCTACCTGCAAATATAAACATATTTTGGTTGCGTTTCTTTAAAATACTTTAGATTCTATGCTGCATTTCTGCAACCCAATAATTTCAACCTAAATTCACTGCCTCCAAATTGTTCATAAAAGAAAAACTGAACTGTCAAAATTATATTACAGGTGTTTCATTTTTCCACACCAAATTCAATAAAGGAGACAGTTCAAACTTCAAATCAATATGGCTGAGAACAATTAAATAATAAAATATCTTCATCATTTGGCTTATAGGTAACTCAAAATATTCTTTTATTTATTTCAAAAATTTTCCAAATGTATTCTTTTTTTCTAAACTGCCATCTAAGGAGTAAAATATTTTCTCTGAACTGAAACTCATATTTAACAAGTTCTTCCATACAAAAGATTTGGTTTTGTTAAAACTAATTATGTTGAATGTGGTTTGTAACTAATTTGGGGTTTCCAGAGAGGGTTTGTGTACCAAAGAAAATGGTAGACTGAGAGAAATATTGACTAAATTTTGGTTGCATTTTTGATTTGTCAACACAAAATCATCTCCTATGACCATTCATGGGTGCCTTTTTTTACTGGGTACCAATTTCTATTTTGAGTTCTGGGATTCATTGGATCTGGGATTTTGCCCTGGAAAATCAACCTTGCTGGTAAGTAAACCTGTCAATGTTTCACAGATGCTGGAAGAAGACACAACACTCCTAGGTCAGAGACAAACAAGCAATATGAATGTCAAGTTTGCATTGATTCTGCATAACTACCAAGTCCCATGGGTTATGTAGAAGGCCAGAAGGATCCCAGGCATGAAGTGAGTTTGCATTGCAACTGACAAGCATTGAACTTGTGAAATCTGATTTTTTTTTTTTTAGGAAAAATAAACCAAGCATGAAGGATGAATACAAACTTAAGAATCAGTTTGCTTTTACATTGGTAAAGCTCTTGAGTTCTTGGCATATTCAACTTGTATGTAGAAGGATGCTCAGAGCCTATGGAAGATCACCTTGTCCAACTCAGACTTGAGTTTTGATTCAAATTATTGAAACTGATTTAATTTATTCCCCACAAATCAATTCATTCTTTTCTCTCAGTTTTGTGCACACGTACCCACACACACATAAGCACACGCTCCTGCTTTCTATATTGCCTTAAAATAAAATGATATCAAAAACTTAAATCAAACCCCCTATACCTCGTCTTTCCAAAGTCAACCACAAACACTGCAGTAATAAAAGTAAAGATAACTTTCTATCCTTATTCATTTCATTACTTGTAAATAAAACGCTGCATGGATTAGATATTTTGCAAAGTTGCCAGCTGTTTTTTTAGAACTGAATTTAGGTTATCTAATTTCCCATAGCATGTACAGCAAAAAAGCAAATAGCTACAAATTTCCATCATTATGAATATAAACCATATTAAAATTGATAAAAACTACTATAACTTAAAACATAAAACTGGTTATTATTTATGTATAGCATTCTGGAAATGTTTCTATAAATTGAAAATAAAATCCCAAATTATTTTACTATAAAATTTATGGGTATATGTTTTTACATTTATCAGATTATAAAATGCATATATTTTTCTGTGAAATTTGGACTAACATGTTTTTTGGCTCTTGATTTCACATGCCAGCAGGGGCTTGATGATTCTTGCTTTGTACTTTAAAGAATAACATGTGAAAGAGAATAGAAGTGAATTTAGTTCAACCTAAGCAAGACACTTGTTAATCTATTCAACCATTTTTTATTTTACATGTGTCTCTCTACGGGACACATTTTCTTCAAAGTATATCAGGAAACTGAGATTTATAAAGTGGATCATAAAGTATAAAATTACATTTTAATATTTTAACTTGAAAACATGCATAAATGTCCACTGTAGACTGCAGAGCCTAGATAATTTAATCAGAAAAAAAACTATACCCAACCATTTCCAAAAATTATTAACTAAATTAATGGTTAAAAAAAATATGGAAAACAACCTAGACAAATGTACCCCTTTTACAAGGCAAAAGTGTATGTTCTTTTACTCTTGTAAAGTTTAGTATTGTTTAGTAAAGTGAGTATTCTTTCATTAAAGTGAAAAAGTCAGAATTAAAAATATATATATTTTCCATAACTTCCCTCTAACCAATAGTTGATACCATATAATTTTAATTTTATTAGACTAGGGAATTCAAATAATAACACCATTTTAAAGAAGTGTTGCCTCTTCTCTTTGTTTATGGAGACTGTCTCTCCACTTATTCAGCAAGCATTAGTTAGTATACCACTATGTGTTGAGCCTAGAGGGGAAAAAGACAGAAACATGGTCATCATTTCACAATTTATAGCCATTGGGGGAAAGAGTTTTCCTCTCCTCTGTATGGTTAGCCAAATGTCTTGAGGAAGAATATTCTTTCCATTATATGAAAGGGTAGGGCTAGGGCTGCCTTAACAAAGTGCTGCAAACTTGGTGCCACAACAACAGAAATTTATTGTATCACAGTTCTGGAGGCCAGAAATTCAAGAATTCATGTGTCAACTGCATTGGTTCCTTTTAAAGGCTGTGAAAGAGAATCTGTTCCACACCTTTGTACCAACTTCTGGTGGTTTGCTGGAAGTCTTTGACATTTCTTGGCTTGCAGACGCTACACTTAAATTAACATAGCATTCTTTGCATACATACGGGAGTGCAAATTTCCCCTTTTGAAGGGCAAAGTCATATTGCATTAGAAGCCACCCTTCTCTACTACAACCTCATCTTTACAATCTAAATCTGCAATAATACTGTTTCCAAACAGTATAAGAATCTAAGGTACCAGAGATTGTATTTGAACATGTTAATTTGCAGGGATGCAGTTCAACTCAAAACACATTTAAAGTAAAACAAATGTTCACACAAGATAAATATAATATAAACAGGCCTAAAATTTAGAATGAAACCTTTCTATTTGAATACAAAAGGCCATAGATTGCAAACTCAAAACAGGTGACTAGCAACAGACTTAGAGCTGTGGGATTTAAGCATATAAATGTACGTGATGTGAGTGATATGGAAGAAGGTCTAACAGGACCTTCTTCCTCCTACAAGGGAGCTGTTATCAGATTTAATAAATTGATACAATAAAGGAATTCTTCAAAGGGTCTGTGGAAATAAGATGTTCACTCATCACACACACACACACACACACACACACACACACACACACAACCTATGGTTCCACATTTTTAGGTACCACATCCCCATCACTACTCTGAAATCTTCTTCACTGTGACCAATGTCACCATTAATTTCTGCTCTGCATGTTCCTTCTAGGCAACATTACAGCTTCAATACCATCTCTGTAAAATTAACTTTTAAATCTTTCTTTTTTACCTTAGTTTTTCTCTTATGCTCAGTCCTTTATTTCCAAACAATAGCAAGTCACCTTTAAAATCCGGTATATTCCAAATGGACTATTTATCTCCCATATCCCTCAGCATTTCCTGTCTCTATTAAGAGTATCATCACACCCCATATCACACAGATCGGAAAATTATGGGAATCCTTTGACTCCCTTTTTGTAGCTTCTATGTCTAACAACTTGATAAATTTTCTCCAGGGCCCACTCAAAGGGTCAGAAAGTTAAATAATGCTCCCTCAGGTAATCCTAATTTACGTGACCAGGAGTCCCATAAATTTGTCCTACTCCACTAGAGCAGCCAGCAACCTGGAGAGGAAATTAATAATGCCTACCAATCTTAACAGAGTGTTTCTGCAATATGCATATGTGATCGCAGTTGGCAGTCCGGTGGAACCTTGGCATCCTATAACATATTTTTTAGTGTGCAAGAAACTAATGATTTAAATGTTTAATTTAGGGGCTGGGGATGTGGCTCAAGCGGTAGCGCACTCGCCTGGCATGCGTGCGGCCCGGGTTCGATCCTCAGCACCACATACAAACAAAGACGTTGTGTCCGCCGATAACTAAAAAATAAATATTAAAAAATTCTCTCTCTCTTTCTCTCTCCCCTTCTCCCTCTCTCACTCTCTCTTTAAAAAAATAAATAAAATAAATAAATGTTTAATTTAAACTTTAAGCCCTTTAAAATGCTTCCCAAGAAGTTGTCTAAAAATATAGCAGTCACACACTCAAAATTCTAAAACTACCAATAACTAAATAAAACTGAAGTACACACATAGAGAAATTAAAATTGTTTACACACACACACACACACACACACACACACCCACACACAATGGATTCTGCCTCCTCCAGTGGCAATGAAGTGCTATGTGATTCTGTTCCTGAATACAATTTCTTTTAGCAGAAAACTGGTTTCATACCAATTCTGCTGAATATTGAATAAATACTAAGAGCATGTTGTTTGCATGAGAATCAGTTGTTCACATCTTAGGGAACTAACAATTTTCCCTTTAATTAAATTCTGTACTATTTTTTCATCCCTGCTGTCATCACATTTATCATTAGTCTTTAGCTAAAACACCCATGCATCCCTTAATGTTGGTTTTTATGGTAGTCCCAAGGGGCCACTTTTTGATATAGAGAAGATGCACAACAACTACTTTGTATTTTGCATTGATATTTAATTTATTAAAATGACAATAAATTTAAAAATGAATACCTCTGGAGTTTCAAATCCAACTTGTAAGTATTATTGCATTTTATAGGGATTTTTAACTTTGCACCAATTGAATGTCCTAAGTTATTTAAAGGTGCATTAAAATTAACATAGTCCATTTGTTTACAAACATTGCAATTGTCTATCATAATCAACAAAATAAACATTTTTATAAATCTCATAAGTTTATCTATATATATGGTGATTCACAGAAGGTCACTTATATATTCAATATTAATTATAAACATTTTTAACTCAAAGTCAAAATTTAAATTAATTCTTCAATGATGTATTTTAAGTAGATAAAAGACACCCTCATATGTACCACACACATTTATAATATTCAAAATAGACAAAGTATTGTGAGCTTAACAGAAGTCCATTATGGCCCTATATTTAATTCTGAAAATTTTCATGTTAAAAATACTTAACTGTGAAGAGGAAAACTATGTATTCACACATCAGGGGGACAAGTATTCATCATCCAGAAATCTCATCAAATAGGTGAAAAAAAAATCTGTCATTTCTATTCTGGGACTCCCCCAAGGGCAGATTTATATGGTTCCAAAAAAAACTCCCAATTATTCCTGGAGCTCCTTTCTTCTTCTCAATGTAGAAAGCATAAAAGTTACTCTTCCAAATGACAAGTTTGTCCAAACATTGTAAGGAAATTAAGGATTTTGAGGTTTCCTGAATGAGAGGAAGAGATAGGAAGAAGACAAAGTGACTCACCCTGGGTGCTATGCAAAAAAGAGGTAGTATGATATAAAGGGTCCTTGTGGAAGAAACACCTGAAAACCCTGATTAAAAAGGAAAATTCAGAATCAAGGTGTATTTCAGGAGGAGAGAATGTGCTTAACAAGCATGAAGCTCTGGGTTAAATTCCCAGTACAAAACAGAAAATAACTCATAAAACACAATTTTAAAATTCTCATACTTAGTCAATGCGCAGGAAGGATTCAGTCAAAAGATAAAATATTTGTAAAATAGACTCTTTTAAAAAATAATTTATTAAAAGATATTCCAGGCCAATATTTAGTAAAAAGAATTTTGGTTTTTTAAATTTTTTAAAATATGGAGTTGTATTTTTGCACAGAGTTAAAATGCTATTTCTTCATATTACAATTCTTATAAAATTCTGAAGTGTATTTGATTAAAGAATGTAGAAATTGTGATATGTCCTTAAAAGATTGTTGTGAAAAGTAAGTGAAAATTTTCTTTTAAGGTACATAAAATTAAAAAAAAAAATTTAGATACAAGGACATTGTGGAGGACCAGAAAAATTAAGTTTTACATAGTTCTAGTTTTTCTTTTTCTTTCTTTCTTTTTGGTCAAGAACACTTCATAATTTATGATTCTATAGTTTCCAAGTTTTCCATTTCAATAGGGGAACAAATAATATTGATAATGGATATTTTGAGTTATTCCCACTTCTGAGATATTACAAATTGTGCCACTCTGTAATCACTGTTTTACTAGTTTTGTGTAAACATTTGCTTTCAATTCCATTCAGTATACACCTAGGAGTGTAATTGATGGGTTACATAGCAATTCTCTTTTTAACATTTTGAGGTATGGTCAATTTATTTTCCAAAATAGCCACTCTATTTTACACTCCCATTAGCCAGATAGGGTTCCTATTTTCCATATCATTGCCAGTTCTTTCAAAGATATTCTTTTTGATTATAGACATTCTTGTGGTTATGAAGCACTATCACATTGTAGTTTTGATTTTTCATTTCCTTAAAGGTAATTATGTTGAGGATCTTTCCATGTGAGTTTTGGTCGTTTGTATACTTTTGGGGGGGAAACATCTCTTCAAATCCTTTGCTCATTTTTAATTGGGTTCTTTGTTTTTTAATTGAGTTGTAAGTGTTCATTTTGTATATACGTGCTTTATCCAAGTAAAGCACGTATATACAAATATTTTCTTTTATTTTGATTGTTGTCTTTTTACACAAATGATTGTGCCCTATGACATAAAATTTTTAACTTTACAAAAAAAGATAATGAGTAAATCTAGATTTTTTAAATAAATGATAGAAAAAAAAAGGTAGACTGGATAATCCTACCTTCTTAATGTTCAAAGTTTTGAAATATTTGCTCCAGTAATCAATGTAAAGTTCTCATTTTAGATGTTGTTAAATTAATAGTAATGTAGAGGGAAAAAGAGTAGGAATGATATGATTTGGACACATTCAAAGCCAGCTCTGAAATCAGGAAATGATTAGCTTTATCATATTACATGAATTCAGTCATTTGTTCAATAAATGTGGAAGTGAGTAGGTATAATTATTGTTTCTTTTCCCAATATATTGGATTTATTATCATTTAAATATCACAGATTGTATTATATTTAACTTATTCTACTTGAAATATTCTTAAATGTCTCTAGAAAGTATAGTCTTAAAACCTAATTCATGGGCTAAAAGGGAACTGTCCATTTTGCTAAATAAATAAAAACAAAAGGAAAAAAAACTTTCATGGGAATTTTTTTAAAATAACAAAACAAATTTCAGTTATATGCTGTAGTATTTACTATAATGAGCCTGCTGTACATTAGATCTCCAGAATTTGCAATTAACTGAGAAAGTAGACATAAGTGTCTTATCCTCCAAACCCCGGAACACACACAAGCAGATGAATATATCAATGAATATCATAATACACATTTACATGAAATATCAAGTTGTATACTTTAAATATATACAATATTTATTCATCAATTATACCTCTATAAAGTTGAAAAATGCAAATTAAATAAAATTTTGAAGAACACTGACCCTCTTGAGAATCCCTTGAGGCAATTCATACAAAAGAACTTCTTGCAGGTCTAATATGAATAGAAAAATTTGGAGGATGCAAAACAAGTCAAGATGGTGCCTGGCAGCTTGCCAGGAGGAGTGGTTTGTGAAGCAACACCAGGGAGCCATTAAGATGGTAAGGATTCCTTATTGGCTGACTGCTGTATCTAGATGATGTTAATTGAGTCAAGCTGTGTGAAATCAGTTGGGTATATATACCTCTGCTGTCCTACAATAAAGCGGCTCCTACTACCTCGGGTGCCCGCTACTTTGAGTTCTCGCTCAGTTCCTGCTAAGTTCACTCGCAATAAAGTAGTTCCCACTTCAACCTTCAAGTTGCTTGTCACCTTTCTGTTATTTAGCTCAGCTGGACTATGGCAGAAAAAAAGCCTACCCACCTGCAAAAATACAGACAAAAGATGTTTATAATCACAATTTTTACAAGAGAACATCAACCTGCACATGGAAAAAAAAAACTATCACATAATAGTTTAAGCTAATCTAAAACTTAAGAGCCTTTGAAGATTCAAGACCTAGACAAAAACATAGCAACTAGAATGAGGCAAACATCACTTCTCTCCTGTAGAATCTGAAAATTTCACACACTCATTGAAGTTGGGGCAGAAGACACAGCCCAGAAGCATGCCTGTGAATAATTGTGTTTAAAAACAAAACTCAGTTACTCCTATCAGAAATAGCCTTCAGTCAAACACATATTAACACACATTAATTTCAAAAATTTCCTTCTAAATCTTTTTAAGGAAGAACAATGAAACTATATTAGTAATGCCTATGAAATAAAAACTCCATGCTAACAGATTTTTAATCTCAGGAAATAATATAGCCTAAGAAACATATGAGATATTATTATACTATATTGATTTGGGAGAGGAGCGGTACCAGGGATTGAACCCAGGGGCACTCAGCGACTGAGCCACATCCCCAGCACTATTTTGTATTTTATTTAGAGACAGGGTCTCACTGAGTTGCTTACAGCCTCACTAAGTTTCTGAGGCTGGCTTTGAACTCACAATCTGCCTGACTCAGTTTAGCCCGCTACCCGCACTGGCTTCATGAAAGAAGGTTCGAATCATGAGAAACCGCTAGGGAGTTTTAAATTAAAGAGACAAGAATCTAATTACCTTTAAAACCAGCCCCTGGACGGCTCCTCCCAGCTCCAGCCTCAAGCCACCGAATGTGGTAGTGAGGTTTACTGAAGAGGCTAGTGAGAGACAGAGAACACGCCAGGGAGTGGACTTTTATTGGGGAACAAGAAATTCTGGGGAAAATCCCATCCAATGAAGATTAAGGGGAGAAGTATCCCAAGGTCAGGGATGATGATTGGGTCTTCGGGGCAGTGGCCAGACATGCCTCTGCACGGACAAGCCCTCAGACCTGGAGAAGGGTGGAGAATAGCTCTGACACAGCTGTGTCTCAGCACCTCTCACCCAGCCAGGGAGGTAACTCAAATCAGGTGCGAGGATGGCCTCCCACACCTCAGCCTCCCAAGCTTCTGGGATTATAGGCATATACCATTGTGCCCGGCCTATATCATTTTATAAAAGACACATGGATTCCAGTCAACTGACATTTGATTATTGCAGTCATTAAAATATTAAAAATATCCACATAGTCAAGTATATTTTCATACATTTTAAACTTATCATGTGATTTACATATATTTATAAAAATGTAAAATGTGTAATTAACATACATTTTTAAACTTTTAATCTATCATGACCCAAGTTAGCTATATTTTCGTTATTTTAAAATTTGCCTATATTTTCTAAAGAAAATACTAAACAAAGTCACCTTATAAATGCTGTACAGTCTTCCTCAATATTCTCAAATGCCCCTAATGTAAGAGACCTTTTGGAATCATGCAATAGTAGGCAGAAAAAATTGAATTAAGGTGTTTTATAGGCCACTGATAATTTTCTTAGTTCAAAGTTTTAAAATTGAGATAGAGCCAGATGATATGTTGGCACAAGCCTCTGTTAAGTCCTAAACATAATTATCTATTTGAAAATACTTCAGAATTGCCCAACTATGAAGGTGACTGAGAAGTAATAGAGCTGTTAAGTGTTTGGAAAGTAACAAAGCACAATACAAACAATTATTGTCAATCACCTTGGTCTATAGACCATTAACACTTAAAGTTTCTTTGAAACCTCTATTAAGGTCTGGGGTATGCAAAAATTCAAAATATATCACCTCTAACTCTTCAGACACTAAATGTATATGTATGTGCATGTGTATAGACTTCTTACTTCTTCATTAGTCAGTATTTAAACAAATGCAAAGGGAAGTGCAAGAGAAGATAATCCTCCATAAATATCATTTCCAGGAGAAATGTAACATTAATACTAAAACACAGTAAATTACCTGAACCAGAAAACAAATATATATATATATATATATATATATATATATATATATATATATATATATATAAAATCTCCATTTAAACACAGGCATGGATTGGTATATCAACCCCAAAATTAATCTCCCTATGGTGGTGATTGATCCTCTTGTACATAATTTCAGTAGAAAGTGCTGAGTAGAACAATCCATCCTCAATCCCATAGCAGCTTGAAACCTGCATCATGTTTATGAACACCTGCAACTCATATCACATGCACTTTCATTTCAACTATTCTGCTAAATCTGTAAAATTCTTATACTATGTTTCCAGGCTCTGCCACCCCGTGACGACAACTTTGATCTAGGTCCGTGGGGAGCATTTACTTTTATGGGCAGCAACAACAGCTGTAAATACAATGCTAAAACTATCAACATATTGAATTCCCTTTTATTTTCCAACTGAAATCAGAAGGTTTATCTGTACTACATTTCCCATTTACTATGATTCCATGTTTCTGAAGTTTCAAGGTAAACTACTAAGGGCAGTTACTTAAAAACTATACCCATCAGGTTCCATTAGAAGAAGACAAACCAATTTTCTGTTTCTCTTTGATAAAAGGAATGACTTTTGCTAATGGATCCCCATCTTCATATAGTTGGCATTTCATTCCTGCCCCAGTAGCTGTGATTCATATTTTTTCATTGTTCAAAATCAACAATGATGAAATGATCTATATCTACTTGAGAAAATAAAGAGGTAAAGAGATAGGATAATAAAATAGAAAATGAATGAATGTGTCCATCGCCTTATAAGGAGTTATCCCTACACAGTGTCTTATGTTTAGTATTATACTTTCTATTATATCCCCCCTTTTATAGCTAATCATTATTCCTCCTCCATAGTTCTCCATCTGCAAAGCCAAACTTGACCACTGGCCCCTTTCTGCCTATGCTCCTATAGCCTCCCTCTAGGTTACATGAGTGAATGCCACCATTATTTCTACCTTTCTTCTTTCCTTCCTTCATCCCACATATCATATTGTTAAGAAAGATTCTTCTGCCACTCCACTGTTAAAAATGTTCATTTAGTGGATATTGTGGTCCTTAAACCACAAAACAAATATTTTTAAATTGACTTTAAAGCAAGGTGAGATTTTTGAAAGCCTTGATTTGTATTCATGTTCAGAAATGCTATGAGGAGATTCTACTTTTTTCCCTTTCCCATCTAGTAGTCAGACCTCATAAGCCTTTTTACTCAAAGCATGGCTCATGACCCTAGTAGCAGCAGCAGCAGCATCACTTAAGAGCATGTTGGACAAGAAGAACCTCAGGCCCCACATCACTCCTGCTGAATGAGGAGTTCTTTTTTAAATGGTCCATCTATGTTTTGTATGCCTATTATACACATTAAAGTCTGAGAAACACTGTGTTAGAAGATCCATAAACTTCCTGTCTAATCTTAGTACCATGATCAACTGATTTCTTGACTGACAGCCAGCCATCCTGATTATCTGAACTTCATAAATCAAACCTCTTGAACCGGTCAGTAGATGATTATCTGCAAATTCACTTTTTACCAGAAAGCCTGACTACAATCACCAACTCCACATCTCACATGTACAAGGTGAGTGTGTAACCCTGGAGAACCCTGCCTAATACAGAAGCAAAATACATTTAGGGACTCAACTTCTTCTCTTCCCAGAGAGTGACAGTTCTCTAGAAATATAAGATACAATACATAAAAAAACTAAAAAACTGAACATACAAAGGTCAAACTGTTGACCTTCCCCTCCCAGGGGCATGGCCTATTATAAGCTTCTCCCAATTTTTATAGCTTTTCTTTTGTTGCTGGTGTCCTTCATCATTTCCAGACTAACTGTATAATTTAGATATGCAGTAAGGGGCCCTCATAATTCTCTCTTATTCTTTAAATGAGGAAATTACTATGGAGGAAAGTAAAATAACTTGTTTAAATTATCTGCCCCAATAGAGGAAAATGGAAGTGTTTTTGTTTAGATCTGAGGTGTCTCCAAAAGTTCATGTGTAATACAATGCAAGAAAGTTAGAGAGGAAATGGTTGGATTTTGAGAGCCTTCATCTATTTAGTGGATTAATCCACTAACAGGGATTAAGTAGGCAGTAACTGTAGGCAGGTGGAAAGTAACTAGAGGAGATGGGTCACTGGAGGTATTTCTTTGGGGTTTATATTTTGCCCATGCTGAGCAGAGCTCTCTCTGTTTCCTGATTGTCATGACCTAAGCTGCTTTTCTCCTCCACACCCTTCTGCCTTGATATTCTGCCTCACTCCAAAGCAGTGGAGTCAGCGATCTACAGACTGAGACATCTGAAACAATGAGCCCCAAATAAAAATAAATAAATAAATAAATAAATAAATAAATAAAAATTTAAAAAAAAAACTTTTCTTCCTTTAAAATAGTTTCTATTGAGTCTTTTGGACACAAAAAATGTTGACTAAAATAGGAAGCTAAACTTTTAGGTTCTTTTTTTTAATATTTATTTCTTAGTTGTAGTTGGACACAATACCTTTATTTGTTTTTATGTGGTGCTAAGGATCGAACCCAGGGCCCCATGCTTGCTAGGCGAGCTCTCTACCACTGAGCCACAACTCCAGCCCTAGGTTCTTTTATTTTCCTAAATATTTCCTAGAAGGAAGAAATTCTTGAAGTCAGAATACCAGAATACCAGTTAGACTATCAGGAAGTGTTCCTTCAGTAACTGATTTAAAGTAGATGTACCTTGCAAAAGAAACCTATTTGATAATGTCCTGAATCACAAAATTAGATGTTTTGATATTTTCACTGTTTTTAAAAACCTCATAGAGACATTGTCTTGGAAACCCCAAATGTTCTATCAAATTATTCACAGATACATTTCATTCTGGAAAAATAAGTGAATGCTATTCTGCAGCCCTGTCTCACTAAAATAAAATTTTAAAACTATATATACAGTTAATGATATTTAATTATCAGAAGTATACACAAAATTTTATACACTATTTTTTATATACTATCACCTAGTTTATATCATTTAATTCTTTTTTTTTTTTCAAAGAATCTCAAAGTTGATGTGACTTAGAGTCAGACAAAGATTTGGGGAAAAAAATTCTTCTGCCCAAGCCTTTCGCCAATCTACTGAATCAGAATCTCCAAGACATGGAAAATCAATTCACTAAGCTCCCTAAGTGATTCTGAAGATTGTGAACCACAACATTTGTGCATACTATTTACTAAGATGGTATACCGTGTGTGTGTGTGTGTGTGTGTGTGTGTGTGTGTGTGTGTGTATAAAGAATACGAAGAAAATGTGTTTTGGTTTTACCTTTTCTTTAATAAGCAAAACTTTCCACTTTTTTCCACTTTGATTTATAGTGTCTTGAAAATCAGATGTCAAACATCTTGGTGTTTTAAGACATAAAAGATGTTGGTCAATGTAAAAGAATGCCTTTTATTTCAATTTGAGTAGGGTATACTCAGAATTTAAAACTAAGGCTTCCCTTTCACCATAAAATATTTTAAAAGAGCAGTAAGACATTAAATAGATTCAGTCAGACAAAACAGGAACTGTAGATGTTATGTGAGTAACAGAGAGGATATGGGCCTCACACACCAGTTCAGAATTCCCATGCAAAGGCACGTCTATAGCACATAATTATCATTACAGGGCTATATTACTTTGCAACACTATGATCTTACCAGAAAGTACTGACTAAAATTATGAGTCAGAAATTTAAGCCACAGATATGTGTTTGATAATGATATTTTGTTTTTGTGTGAAGTGTTGTTAAAACAGTGTACGGATTTATGCTATACATTTTTGGAGAGATTGAACTAATGTGAATGTCAAAAAAGTTTTTGATTTAACGTTTAGACAGAATAGGGGGGAAAGTTGCTAAGAAAAGATAAATTCTACATAAATTGAGTTAATAATTCATCAATTAAAGTAATAAATGATGTGCCACACACATATTCAGTATTATTTTGTAAAATAAATAAGCACAAGACAAATAGCTCTACTCTCACAATGACGAGGCAGGTTGGTGAGAATGACTTGAAGAGCAACCATGACAGAATATGATTTTATAAGTGATATCTTCAACCTATTGGAGTAGGAGGGAATAGAAAATAGACAAAGTCATCTTAAAAATTAATCTCCATCTTAAAATTAATTATGGTCTTAAAATATTAATGTTGAATTTATTTTTAAAATCACAATAATTCATTTGAGTGGGATACACATATCTTGTTCATATTATCCACAAACCTGTTTAAGAATAGGTGCAAGGTTAAAGGATGGATTTTCTTGTCGGTATTCAGAATGTGTAACTCTGAATTTGTTACTAAAAACATTCCTTGATCTACTTTGGATCACTGTTGGTAAATGACCCCAATGTTATCTCCATCTGTCTTGGATCAGGTTCCATGGAACCAGACTTAGAGATGAAGAGGGGCATGTAGAAAGTTTAGTTGGAAACATTCTCACAGAAATACCTATAAAAAAGTGAGGAAGGCAAGATTGAGCAGAGGGAAAATCTGAGTAATTCACCAATGCTCACCAAGACCCCTGACAATCCCACCAGGAGCTTAGATGTTTAACAGTCCTCTGAGTTGACCGAGCAGAGGTAAGGGAGCCAGGTTGGTCTGGCCACATCAGCCAGTCAGCCAGCCTTGGCACTGGACCAACTCCTGAGACAGATTGTGACTTGCACTGAAGCAGCTACTTGTTTCTGAGGGAAATTCTAAGAACTCAGCTGAGATAAACTAGCCAAGAATATACCAGTGAGTACATTAGCCCTAAAGAATGAGTTTTGACCACTGAATTTTCTACAGTCCATTCTCTTATCACTCAGATCCACCTGTTTCTTAGAGTAAGTCAGAATAAGTTTGGCCCACTTGGACAAAACTTCCTGAAGAGCCTAGAGGAAAAGGGTCAGGGGAACAAATTGCAGCCAAGATACTAGAGAGTATCTTAAAATCATAGCCATCACTCACCATCCCTCTATTCTGCCACACATTTAGAATTTCCTTCATACTTAGCTTGTAATTTTAGGTCTCTAAATTTTAGGTCTTTCCTAGAGAGATGATTTCACCCTTCATTCCCAATAAATCTTAGCCCCTTCTCAGGCCATGGATGCTTTACTGTACATTTACTTTCCAAAGGAGCCTGAAACACCAAAAGATGCACCAGAGTATCACCTGACACCAAATATATTTTTCCATGTTCCTTTCTATTATAGGATCTCCATTTTCTCCTGGTAATCAACAGTCAATTAACACTGCCAATAAGGTAATTTATGTCCTTGCTGGCTGATCTCTTGGCAAGAGGAGCCTGAAGTGATTGGGCAACCGGTGGAATTCTTACTGTGACCCATGGCTGAAGTGTTTCCCTTTCAGGAACAAGGATTTCTATACATGGTTCCTAAGGTTGCAAGATAGGAAGCAAAGTATGGGTCACTAGGAATCATGGTACCATAAGCACTACTACTTTTATTTCATGTGTTCTACTCTAGCAACATAGAATCATATATGGTTGATTATTTCAAGTTGTCACCTCTAATGACCTAAGTGAATCTTCAATAAGCCTTTCAATTTCTCTGTTAGTCCAGTGGGTTATGGTTGATGCAATATGTGATAGCTTTGTGTGCCTAGTGCTTCACTATTCCCAAGTAGATTCCTTGATGTTATAGTCATAATTATATCTTCCCCCAAATCCACATATTGAAGCTGTAACCCCTAAGATAATCAGAATGCTATTGCTTGTGGAGACAGGATCATTAATTATGTGATTAAGTTAAAATGAGGCCATTTGTATGGGCTATAATCCAGTTTGACTGGTGTCTTTGCAAAAAGAGGAAATTTACAGCCACAAAGAGGCACCAAGGATATGTATGCACACACAAAAGACTTAGGTGAGGAGACAGAACACAGACAATCACCTGCAAGGCAAGAGCAGAAGCCTCAGGAAAATAACAACAAATCTGCCAATGTTTTGACCTAGGACTTTCAGCTCCCAAAGCTGTAAGAAAATTAATTATCACTGCTTAAATTATTCAATCTGTGAGATTTTATTATAGCACTCCTAGAAAACCATTACATTTAATATATTACATTGCTTTTTTAGGACTTATGCTTGTGGATCAAAGAATCTACAATACTGGTTTTAGCCAAGGACCTATGTGCAAACAGGCAAACTCACTCAGGATAGATGTCAACCTTAATCAGGATGATCTGCTTCATTTCCACATTCTAGGGAAAAGACATCATGGAGTCATGGGGATAGATGAGCAGCAGAAATATCTTGTCCTGGTATTTTACCGGTATCAGCTGCTGTGCAGCGGGTGGTAAAGCATCCATCGCTGAAGAGACCTTAAACAAGAAGATGGAGTCACTTAGCCAACAAACCTCAGCTAGCCTCTGACATTGGCCACCACAGTGCCAGCATACCAAGTGTATGAAATAGGATGGAAGTACAGATGGAGCCTCTGAATGTACCTGATAGCATGTATTCCCACTTATCAAGTAGGATCCAGTTATTGCCCTGCTGAATGTCGTCTGGTTTGCCAATAGTGGTGATATGGTTTGGATATTATGTGACCCTCCCAAAGCTCCCATGTTAATGTGGGACATAAATGGTTAGAGTATCAGAGTCATGACCTTGTCGGTGGATTAATCCACTTGACAGATTAATCATTTGAAAAGACTATTGCACTAAGTGGTAGCTGCAAGCAGTCCAGGCTGATACCAGTAAATACAAGGTGATACCAGTAAAATATGAGGACAAGGTATTTCTACTGCACATCTACTGTCTGACTCCATTATGCCTTTTCCCAAGATCTTCACTATTACTCCTAAAGTTTCCCTTTTCCAGGCTCCAATTCAGTTGGTGCCAGTACCCCTGAGAACATGTACATTCTTATCTATTGTGTTTTTCACAAAGTAGATAACTAAGTGTGCCATTCAGAACTCTGCATAGTGTGAAGATTTCCCCTCATCAGATTTTCTCAGGTCCAGCCCTGAATGGGATTATAGTGATCAGCTGATCATCTTTAGCTCTCATTGATATGCTTACCAAATCTTTAATGAACAAAGTGGCCATTTTTCCTCTATCATATGGCCAAATGGCCCCCTAAACTCTACTTGAAGCCAGAAGTGAAAGATGACAAAAGAGATAGTAAAGAGGGTTTGGACCACTGCTTATGTAGTTTACTTGTGCCATCTTTTCCTGGTCATGCCTAGAACTGAGACATTGCTTCTTTATTTTGGATCTGCTTGACCTTATGACTTGATGGGCCAGCAGAGCTTTGCTCAAGATGGGCGTAATAAGCTAATCACTTAGTGTTCCATGGTTAGAGCTCTACAAATGACCAATGACATATGTCAGATATTTTGTTAAATAGCATTAGCAAAGATACCACATATAGTACAGTAACTCCAACGGAGGCTACTACTGTCTGCTTAAATGGAATTCTACTGTAATCCATAGTGGTCTATCACATTTGTGCAAGGGAGACTGGTTAATTAAATGGAGACATAATTGAGACCACACTGCATTTTGTTTGCATGACATTTTATCGCTACCATTTGTTGCATTCCAAGATACAATATTGATTAACTGTCTTATAAAAGAGGCAGTTTTAGAGCCTTCTATTTGGTCATCCTCACTACAGTAGTGTTTACCTCAAGGATCAATAAATCAATTCAGGTCTCTGTCAACTAGTATGCCAAGTATGTCCATTATAAAGTGGAGCAATTTCTACATGGGAGGTTTGGGAACACAGTGGCCTCATGGTAACAGGAGTTGGGACAGGATTTCCTTTATTACCTGGCAGCCATACACCCCCATTCTAGCAGGATGGCTACATTGACACTTTGGATCCCAGAGGTGCCAATAGTAATCAAGAGTTTTTCTATAATAGTTCTCTCTAAAGGTCTGAGTATTTCCATCTTCCCAATGGAATAGTCATAATTATGAGTTTATGTTCACAATTCCTTTAGGGAAGGCCTGAGGAAATACTATGAATATGCTTACTGCAGTATTAAAATGTCCTTCCTCATAGGAATCTGGTTTCTCCTTTCAGTTAACAAATTCCAGGTCTGAATATTGGCTTAGGTATGGAACCTGGTAAAGAATTGTGATTTTTTTTTTCAAGTGGAGCAGCTGACGTTAGTCTCCAGATTATTCACCCTTGATTTCTTTTGACTGTATAAATTCAGTAATAGAGTTGAATACCCTTCACTCTTGCTTCTAAAAACACTCTTTCTGTACTTCCATGAAGGCTGAGCACCCTTGACTGCCACTCTCACACCACCACTGACCATAGAAACTGCACACACCTGGTCTTTATTATTTTGGAATTCTATTTTCAGTATTTCTAGAAAGTAGCATAGTTTCATGACAGCTCATCCTAACATCATACCTGGTCTAGATAAGACCAAACATTACTAAAATTCTTAATGATGCTGATGTCATACTCTGGCAGATTTATTTGTAAAGAAACAAAAAAAAACAACAATATTTTTCATCCCACATACTTATCTTAAATCTGATTTTGACTTTCCTTCCATTACCATTGAGAGGTTTGGATTATGAATTAGACATGTGATTACTAGTCTAACAAATAAGACTTACTACTAAGTCTTACAAATAAGACTTGTGACTACCAGTAACCAATAGAATGCAACAAAAGTAATGCATCCTCAGAGAAATGAAAATCAGATCTATAATGGTATATCATTTCATCCTAGTTAGAATGGCTGCTAACAAAAAATTTAAATAGCATATGCTGGAGAGGCTTTGGAGAAAAGGGAACTCTGGTAAAACACTGTGGTAAAGTAAATTAGTACAATCAATTTGGAAAATATAGATCTACCATATGACCCAGATATCCCACTTTTAGATACATATCCAAAGAAAATGAAGTCATCATACCAAAGAGATACCTGTGCACCCATCATTTATTGTCACACTATTCACAATAGCTGATATGGAATCAGCCTAGGTGCCCACCAATGGTTGAGTAGATAAAGAAATGTAATACATATATACAATGGAAAATTATTCAGCCATAAAGAAAGATGAAATGCTGCCATTTACAGAAAATTGGGTGGAATTGCAGGATACTATATTAAGTGAAATAAGGTAGGCCAAGACTGCATGCTCTCCTTTATATGTGGAAATTTGGAAATTTTAAATCAACATTAATGTAAATAGTGATTACTAGAGGTCAGGAAGGAATAGAGGGATAGAGGAAGACTAGATTTGACTGGTGAATGTTGCATGTATGGAAATATCACACTGAACTTCATTAATATATATAATTAATGCATGTTAACAAAAATATTTAAATAATACATTCCAAGTAAAACTTCAAAATTTAGGTCAAAAAGGAAAAGGTGATATATCTTCCAGATTGATCACTGAGGCACCTTTTGAAACCTGAGTCATTATGGAACTGACTGCTGAGAAGTCACCCTGTTGTAAGAAGGAAGCCACATGGAAAACCCATGTGTGTGTCCCCAGAAATCCTAACCTTCAATTTATCCCACCTCTCTGGCACCAGGCAAGCTGGTGAGTGACCTTTCTTATAATTCTAGTTAGCAGCTATTGAGATACTTCAAGGCCTTGAGTTTTCCCATCTTAGGCTCCAGACATGGTATAACAGAGACAAGTGAAACTTTATCCATAAGCATACTAAAATGATTGCTAAAATCATTGACAATATGGCAGAGTAGTAATAACCAGAATAGAAATCTAGTAGTGTAAATAGAATGGTTCCATAACAAAACCTAAAACATACAGCACTGATGAGCAGTAGTAACTGAACCACACTCTCACCCAGTATATTCTTCATTCCTTGGTAAAAATCATCATCATCATCATCATCATCATCATCATCATCATCATCATTATCATCATCATCATCATCCTTTGGGGTCTCTCACAGAAAAGAGTTGATTGGTAGGTGTTCCAACCTTCCATACAGCATTTACTTTAGCATGTCCACTCTTCTGAGCCCTTTAATTCCTTCTCCATGCACTGTCATGGAAATTCTGGGGTCATTCTTTACCTTATTTCCAGGTTTCCAAAAGTTATGCCAGCAGCAGGTAAGAACATTTTCCTCAAATCCTTAGCAGGAATTAAGTCCTGTGTCCTCCAGCTTTACATTACATACACCTTTATTTAGCACTCTCAGAATGCATCTAATTCAGAATATCTGGACTTCTGTAAGCATTTATTAGTCGAATCCAAGAGTTTCTTTAGTATGTACTCCATCATCCTCTTTAGCAGGACTTATGTTTCCATGGTTTGGCTACATTGAAATTTGTCCCTTGCTTTTTTACTTGGCTGTCAGATGGGAATAAAGATATCCAGCCTGGGTGGAATAACTAATATTTTATAAGGCACTCACCTCACATGAGTCTTCTGCCTGTTCTTTGAGCAACATGGATGGACATTGTCTCATATTCAGGAGAAATGGATCATTTATATAGATCCAAAGGGTTCATGAGAAGCTGAGTCCAAGTGACCATGGACTGAAATCTCTGAAACTGTGAGCAAAAATAGTCTTTTCTCCTACTAAGTTGATTATTTCAGGCATCTTGTCACCATGAGGGAACACTAACACAAACCTCTATGCCCTTCAAATCGTGTATGTTAACACCATAATATTTTACCCACCAAGACCCCATGTCTATCTGATATATATTGGACCAAAAAGTCAGGGATGCCAAGTGTCATTCAGATTATTTTATTCAATTATTTCTGGGGAAAAAATTAAATAAATTTTAAAAGTATAATATACTATATTAAAATGAAATTGATAAATAATATAATTATTCTATCAAGTGTAATTTGTTTTAAAATCAATGAAAATATTGAAGTCTATCATATGTCAAAAGTAAAAGAGGCTGGGATTTTGGCTCAGTGGTAGCATGCTTGCCTAGCATGTGTGAGACACTGGGTTTGATCCCCAGTACCACACAAAAAATAAAAATAAATAAATAAAGATTTTTTAAAAATGTTCAAAAGAAAATTTTCTCACAATACAATAATTTGTAATTCTATAGACCAATTTTTTAACATAGCTCTAGATTATATTGGAATAGTCAGGCACATTTAAAACCTATAGAAAATAGTTTGGATTTAACAAAATATAAAATAAATATATTACTTTTCTGACATTTTGAAATAAGAATTAAAATGACAGTCACAATGCAGATTAATATGAACATGTCTAAAATTAGTGACTCAATCCCACCAATTATATTGCTATCTGACTTTTCAAAATTGTAAGCAACTTCTAATGACATTTTAAATAAAGTTAACTCACCCTTCCATATTCATGACAATGAAAACTCAGAATACATTAAATCATACAAAAATACTTCATAGTTATGTATGTGTACATATGTGGAGTCAGATTCTAGGCTCAAATAATCATAAGCTGATTTTTTCATTAATATGAATAATGAATAGAAATATTTAGAGATGAGCAAATAAACAAAAATATTGTAGTTAAGGAAGCAATCACTTGAGTTCAGTACCATTCTGCATTACAGGACATGAAGACTCCCTAGACCCTTTGCAATAAATATCATATATATATTTTTAATTTTGCAATTAAAACATTCATTCATGTATCAAAATAAACCCTTGAGGACTTGTCCATTTCTTCCTTTCTATTTCATTAATTGAAAAGCAATGGGATAGGATAATATACTATCATCAAATTGTAAAAGTGGTACAAGAAAATAACTTCCAGGAAAGCAAGACAAGAAAATAAATTCTGACTATTTTGAACTGTTTTCTCCAGCTTTTATCCCAGAAACCTTGATCATACTGAAATTTCTAGTTAAAGCAGAATAAAACCAGTTGGGAAAAATTATTGCTCAATAACTGAGAGCATGCAATCACATTGTCTTTCCATTTTCACTATTTGAGATGCATGTATGTTTTCCATTGCTGAAACAGCTATAGAATTTTATGGAGAATCATTTCCTCCCATTAAACTTCAAGCTCTTAGATGCTTTGGAGAGTTAGCAAAACCTGACAGAAGGAATGTGCATTATGGTAAGAATTGAGATTTCATAGCAAAGCTATAATATTTCTGAAATGAATATGCATATGCAAATAACAAGAATGATGCCAAATACTACATATTGTGGATTTTTTAATTCTGCAGTGTGATTATGGCATTATGGACATTAAAAATTTAAGAAGTCATTCAAGTCATTTTTTTTTTCAAGTGACCACTATTATATTATTTCACATGGTTTATAATCCTTAGTGTTTTTCTAGATTTTTGTGCCAGTACCACAATGGATTGTGTGAAAGATTCTTTGAAACTCTCAATATTCAGTGTGGTATATAATGGCCTGAAATCAATCAGGTATCAATAAGCTAAATAGTTTCTAGTATAGAGTTGTTTTATACTTGTTTCATAATTGTAGAGACATGGGAAGAAGAATCTTTAATAAATATTTTCCTTTAGAACAATAATTGCTTATTTTTCACTTTGAGTTCATGTGAAAATTAAGAATACTAAAGATCAGTAGATATTCTAATGAAGTTCATGTTAAACATGAAACTGGGACCCCAAGATATGCCTTTAGAGGTAGGTCTCTCTCTCACACACACACACAAAAAGCGTGGATTATTCCCAATGAAAAGTGCAATTTCAAGTTTTCTTTCTCAAAAGGAGGTGAAATTGGTGTAATGAAGGTAAATGACGTCATTACACTACACCATGATTTTAAAGACTATTTAGACTTCCCATAAAACTGTGTAAATATTTCCTTATATTTTCAGGATTTTTTTCAGTGTCAACCTAAGGAAGGCCTATTTACTCCTACATAAAGAGTAAGGAAAACAGTGTCCTATTTGGTAGAAAATATTTTTGAAAGTGATGACTCACTGAAAAAGCAGAATTGATACACAAAAGTATAAGAGGTTATGATGGGCAAGGGGGAGGGGGAAAAAGGGGAGAGAATTGAACAACAGCAGAGGAGGCAGAGAGGGAAGATGGGAGGGGAGGAGAGGGGGGATAGTATGGGATAGGAAAGGTAGCAGAATACAACAGTCACTAATATGCCATTATGTAAAAATGTGAGTATGTAACAGATGTGATTCTGCAATCTGTATTTGGGGTAGAAATGGGAGTTCAAAACCCAATTGAGTCAAATGTATGAAAGATGATTTATCAAAAGCTCTGTAATGTTTTGAACAATCAATTAAAAAAAATAAAATAAAAAAATACAAATTAAATTAAATTGGATTATATAAAAAGCAGAATTTCAAATATTAAAGGAAAATATATTATGTACTACTAAATCTAGAATCTCAATTATGTTTCAATCTTGTCTTTCTCTTTATCTGTGAATAACTTCAAATTCTCAAAGAAAGAAGGTCAAAGCAACTACTTTTAACTTTAGAAAAATTAATGGTTAATGTTAACCTATTTCAAAATGTTTTTAAAATATATATTTTACCTCAAAATTTATTCCCTAAAAGTCTTTGAATTGACCTTTAAAGTTTTTCAATAAGAAAAGAGACCACTAGACTAATTCCATGTACCCTTCACTTCAGATTTGTAATTATTTTATTGGGTGCATGAAAAAAATTCACAAGAATACTTTTCTAACTATTCTGAAAACTTATCAAAAAAAAAAAAAAAAGAAAGAAGTGAAACTTCACTTGCCAACTTCAGAGAATTTAAATAAAGATTGACATTTTAAATTTTGACCTCGATTTAAATTCAAGTTTTAATCAGTTCTTTTTTGATAACTCAGTAACTACAAAATTCAAGAATGAGAAGCTCAAATATTGATCTCTCTTTTTTAACATGCAGTCCTAATGGAGTACATAAGATCTAAGGCTGTCTGTTCTCTTAAAAGCATTGTTTATAGGGTAGGTTTTTTGTTTGTGTGTTTGTTTGTTTGTATCTGTTTATTTTGCTGCTCTGTCTTTAAAGTCATGCCTGAGACCAGAACCATTAGAAGGTGACATGTGGATATTCCCAAGCAATTAAGCAAGTGCTAAAAATTCACACTTTTAAATACAAAAGTAAATACTTGCCAAATGCAGAAAAAAATCACAAAGGATCTATACAAGAAGCAAAAGGCATATCTTAAAAAAAATTCTAAAATAAGGACATCAAGCAATAGATTCATGACTTCCAAGCATTAGCAGCAAAATCATTCTTTAGAAGCAACTATCTACTACATGGAAGCTGGAGAACACAAAGAAAGACAAAAAATTTGATACCATCCATGATGTCAACTAAAATGAACAGAGGAGTCCAGAGGTGTCTTAACTGAGGGCATTCTATAACTTCCTTTCTTCAGCACTCGGATTTTCCTTTAACAACAATTTTCATAAAAGATGACCTTTTGGCAAATACTATTCTACTATTTTCAAAGGTCACTTTCCCAGTAAAATGCATAAAACATTTAACAAAGTGATAGAATAAAGAGAGTGAGATCTTGTGAGATTGGGTATGGTAGAAAGACAGCTCCCAAGAGCCCAAACTTCTCTTTCAGTTGTGATACTCCAGACCCCAGAACCCAAAGAACACAAATCATAGTCACTGTTGACCATTGCCTATCCTGGTCACCAAAATGAACACAAGGAAATAAAGTTGAATGTGACAATTCACTAAAGTGACTACCTTATGAAAAAAAAATCAGAGCTAATGTTTCTGAGCACGTATTGTTTATGTGTGTTAAATCTATTAACACATTTGACTTCCTCAGCAACCCTGTGAGGGTTTGGAGATTGCATCTCAGAGTTTGAGTAACTCCTTCAAGGTCATACATGTAGAGGGAAGAAGTGTCAGAATTTAAACCCTAGGAATTTTGGACCTAAATCTGCACCCTTAACTACTATTGCATCTTCAAAAAATTAGCAACACACTTCAGCAAACAAATACATAGATATATTAGTTATCAGAGTGGATAAATGAGTGCATGCAGATAATAGATATGCACTAATGCATTCAATGAATACATTTTCACTAAGATATTAATTTTCTCATATTTTCACAATGTAAAGTGTTTTCACATATATACTGTCTGAGAAGAATGCACAACTAGTTAAAATGTCACAGTTTCTAACTGTACTTTGCAAGAATTCTAACTTGTTTCTAAATTTTAGTTTACTACAGTCTCTAAAACCTTAGTCTAATACATACAAATTTGTATAATGAACCCCCAGATGAATTTAGCAGCTACTTTATAACTCAGTAGTCTTTACCTATTAAAGTGCCTCTGTGGCACCCACATTTCTTCTTTGAACAACAGTTTCATTGTCAATGGCAAGTCTGCTTATAGTGTCCCTTCATCATGACCGCTAGCAGCCTTGTAAGTTATGGGAGACTGTTGCTCTTTCTTAGCCACAGTGACCCCAGAATCTCACAGACCTCTCAGATCTCCTCTGCCTTAGGCCATTGGTGCTTCTATTTTTACCCCCAACTGTGAGCTTAACTCTGTTGGAGGCTTCCTTGGGAAGTGTATCTTCCCTACGAGCAAAACATATCCATTATGTACTTGTGTTCCCCCTAAATCTACCTGGGGAAGAATAGATCTATTCCTCCTGATCTACCAACCACAGCAGAGCTAGCCAGTAAAGCATCATTTTGGAGGGGGGGACCACACCAATAGATAACCCTAGAGTGGTTAGCTTTTCACTTGTTCTCATTTGCTCTCCTAGCCAGTACGATGTTATGTCCTTTTTGTAATGATTAATCTTGGTTGTCAACCTGACTGGATTGAGGGATGCTTTGAAATTGGGTAAAACCAGAAGTATGTCTGTGTGTATCTGTGAGGATGTCTCCAGAGAAGACTGGCATATGGTCAGAGAACAAAGTGTGGAAAACCCCTGAACATGAGCAGCACCATCCAATAGCCTGAGGTCCTAGATGGAGCAAAAATGCACTTTTGCTATTGCAATCATCTAGGCCATCAGACTACAGAGGCTTAAACCTTTGAAAACAGACTTGCTCCAGCAGCTCTCCTGGGAGCCTTCAGGTCTTCAGCCATAGACTGGGACTGCACTGTTGGTCCCTGTTGTTTTGGGCTAAGCAGCAATTTTTTTCTCTAGTTCTCCAACCTTCAGAAGACTATTGTGGGATGGCTTCTGAGTGTGTATGCCAGTCAAATAAATTTTCCTTTATAATTATATATATGGATATTACATAATATATAATGCCTTATATATGTCCATATATGCAATATATAGTATATGCATGCATGTGTGTGTGTGTATATATATATATATATATATAATATATATATATTATTGGTTTTGTTCTTCTGGAGAATTTTAGTACAGAAGAAAGCCTACTTCTTTTATTTTCATAAATTCTTCCCATATTCATATTTATGGTTGGACTGTGTGTTCTGATTTCATTAGGCTCTGTCTTTTCTTTTTTTAAATTTATATATGACAATGGAATGCATTACAATTCTTATTACACATATAGAGCAAAATGTTTCGTATCTCTGGGTGTATACAAAGTATAATCACATCAATTCATGTCTTCATACAATGTACTTGGGATAAGAATGATCATCATGTTCCACCATCACTTCTGACCCCATGCCCATCCCTTCCCCTCCAATCCCTCTGCCCTATCTAGAGTTTGTCTATTCCTCCCATGCTTCCTCTCCCTATCCCACTACAAATCAGCCTCCTTATATCAAAGAAAACATTCAGTATTTGGTTATTTGAGATTGGCTCTGTCTTTTAAAGTGGAAAAAAAATGTTTGTTGGTCTTTCAAAAGAGAGTATCTTCCTTTGAATTCACAACTACTTTGACAATTTTTTTTTTTTTGGTACCAGGGATTGAACCCAGAGTCACTTCACCACTGAGCCACATCCTCAGCCCTTTAAAAAAAATTATTTGAGACAGGGTCTCAGTAAGTCCATAGAGCCTCACTAAATTTCTGAGGTTGGTTTGAACTTGCAATCCTCCTGCCTGAGCCCCTGAGTGACTGGGATTATAGGTATGCACAACTGAGCCCAGCTATTTTGGCAAATTTAATTCCCAGGCAAGACTTCTTGGGTTCAGATTTCAGCTCAGTTATTCACTAGTGCTAAGATCTCAAAAAAGTGATTTAAATGATGTGGTACTGTTTCCTCATCTATAAACAATTACAATACACTACTTAACTCACAGAGATGTGATAAGGACTAATGAATATTACATGTAAAACACTCAAAACACAGTAAGAATATGAAAGTATTAACTATAATATTATGAGTCAATGGGTAGGTGACGAATGTCAGACCATGAAAATTGCAGGAATAAAGACCAGCTAACTCAGTACACAAGAGTTTTATCCAGGAACAAACTTGTCTGGTCTACTTTGAAGAGAAAGGAAGCTTTTTTTATTTTCTCCTTATGAAAAACAAACTCTAAAAGATTTACAATATGATACTAAGCACTAATCTGGTGAAATATAAATGTTAATTCAAATCTTTGCCTTCTAATTTATTCTTATTGTCAATTAATCTACTAATGTGACATGGGAGGATTTCCCAAATTCAACTGGAGAAAAGAAAAATTAACTATATTTTTATAATACAATATAAATTAAACATGGTAAAATATTTAATTTTTTGATGACTATTTCCTGAGAATCTTTATGATAGATGTTACGGGTCATGTTAAAATTAAGACACATATTTTTTTCTCTGAGTTTACAATATAGACTGGTGAGCAGATATAATATATGCATAAAGAATTATCCTTAAAGGTAGAAAAGTACTTTGTATAGATCCCAACTTGTTATGGGAAGGAGAAAGGATGTTTAATTTTGATTTCTGCAAGATCCAAGAGACTTCATAGAGGATGTTTCATTTGGATGAGGACTTCAGAGAAGAATATATGCAAAAGAGTGCTGGCAATTTTTTTTTAGTTGTAGATGAATATAATAACTTTGTTTTATTTATTTTTGCATATGGTGCTCACATGTGAGTGGCAAGCATTCTACCACTGAGCCACAATCTCAGCTCATAAATATATGTAATATATATTATATATGGATATATATTGATATATGGATACATAAACACATTCATATATTATATATACATTTATGTATGATTTCAATTTAACATTTAATGATATAAACATGTATAACACATAATTAAAAAATAATAAAACACTAATGCTTTTTCTGTAATGTCCACACAGTGGATAGATTTTCACAGAATGCTTTCATAAATCTTGTTTTGGTTTGTTTGTTTACTTGCTTGTGTTTCTTGATGCTGGGGATTGTATCCACTTTTTGCAAGTGTGCATCCTACCACAGAGCTACACTCCCAGCTCAATTTTTGTTGAACTATTTTGACTATAGGAAACTTGAGTTTGTAATTAAGCATGGGTATGATTATAATATAAATGTTAGTTAATATTCTCATTAGAGTCAACAATTAAAATGAAAGTAACAACCATGTTGTATGTCGAACCAGTAAATTATTTGCCAATGTTGTGGTCAACTTCTTTATAGAATTTTAATGTACTTTTACACACTGGAATTTTTGTTCTTATTCACTAATTAACATGAAATACTTTAAAGTTTAACACACATTGTTGACATTTTCTTCATCACTTTCTTTTGTTCATTGATTGTCTCTGGACTAAACATAGATGCCAAATCAAGCCTTGGATTCTATTCCTTGCTGATTTCCATGATGTAAACCCTGACACCATGTCTGATTTCAAGCCACTTATGCTACCAGATGTGACTGAAAGCAGAGTTGGGAAAAGATGTGCAGTGGCACATTGTTATACAATGGATACAAATTAACAGGAAGATAGTAAAATGTGGTTAAGTATTTAAAGCTCATGAGTTTTGAGTATTTCTTGCCTGTTTCTTATACAATGTATTAATCGAAAGTTTGTATCATTTAACTTTTTCAAATGTTTGTTTCTGTGTTAACAACTGTCTCATAAAATGCCTGAAAATTTACCACTGGACTTGTAAGCTTCCCTGAGCCAGGCGGCACACCACTGGACATTATGTTTACAGAATAGCTGCATGACTAAATCTTTACCCTAGCTTAGAGGTGAGGAAAGAGGATCAGTAAAGTTAAATAATGTGCCTCAGGTCAGTCGAGACTTAAGTGATGGAGCCGAGATGTAATCCGGATTTGTCTAATTTCCAAGAATTTTGGTGGTTGGGAATTTATAGTGTTATATTTGGAGTTAATCTTTCTGGCATCTTTAATCACTGGAGGGTCATCCCAGGGATATGCTTTTTCTATATAAGCTGTGATCCAAATTGTTCTGATGCCTATAATTTGCTTTAAAGTACATCAGGCAGACAGAATGGAATAAACATGATAAATATGGGGCAACTGGCTACCTAAAGCAAAAGCCAGCGCTCCAGAGGTGGTCAGTCAGCACTGTGACCAAATGCTTCAGACACAGTTACTGCTGGTGCTTTGTTATTCATGTCTCAATGAACAGCACATGTTTTGCTAAACAAAGTCGTACATTTCAGACAAGAGTTTGCATTGGAGAAGTTGGTAGTTTACCAGCATATGGCTGAGAATATGTGGATTAACTAAATGCATTTATAGCTATTCCCCACCCTGGAGTGAACTGAGTATGAGAATATTTCTGTGTTCAAGGCTTGCTCCTTTCTCCAGTTTGATGGCTTCCTGGAGGTCCAGTGCTACTGAAAAAGAAGGATGCCACCAAAGCATCCTGCGTTTGTCTTCAGTCAACTTTTATCTTAAGATGGTGATCAGATCCCTGAACCCATAGAGTAGGATATATATATATATATATATATATATATATATATATATATATATATACACACACACACACACACACACACACACACACACACACACACACATCCACACACATCCACACACATTCACACCACACACACACACACACACACACACATCCACACACATACTGGTTCCTAATATATGTGTTTTATAAAAATGTATGGCAGGGACAGAATTTAGTCTGAGACCTGTGTTCATTTAAATCTTACTATAGAGGGGAATTTCTGGCTCCCTTCCAAATCCAAGTTACCTATGGTTAATGTTATCTATCAAGAAGAATGAAGGCATTAACTTCATTGCTTCTCAACACAAGTCTTTAAATTTTTGATTGGCAAGAAAGAATGGGGATTTCATAGTGAGGAAACTAATTGTACAGGAACCCAGAAGAGACTGTAGGCACTAAAAAACAAACCACTCTGATGCAGGAGAGGTGGTATAATTCCTGGGAGAGAGAAAGAATATACCAGGGAACATAAGGCCAGGCATAAATTCTGGATTGCAGACAAACTGTTAATTCAGTTTTGGAAAATATTCATTGTTTTTGTATATGAATTCATAGGGGTGTCTCTAAAATAATTATTTTTTTCCCCTGGATTTCTGGTGACAGAATGAGCACTGATCTTGCCTTTATAATTCATATGAGGATCACTGCTGACTATCAAAGCATGTCTTGTCAGAGTCTACCATCATCCATTTCAAACAGCTGCTTTTCTGTCTGCTCCACTGAATTTTTCAGGCATTAGACTGAAACTGCTCCCTGAATCTTAAACTTGGTATATCTTAAGGGACCCTCTTTGTCTAGCAACAGTTTGTCAATCCTTCCTTCCACCCAAGAATTAAAAAAAGAAAAAAGAAAAAAAAAACAGCTTACCAAAGAATGATTTTGCCTTTTTCTCCTTTATTCAGGATTTTTTTTTAAATTATGCTCTCATTAGCAAATTTGCTCTTAAATGGAACAGCATTCCCTTCCTGAGACCTCACTGAAGGAGGAATGTGGGCAGATTGTGACTGACTTTGAACACTAACAACTTTGGACTTGATCCTGTGAGACAGCAGAAGGCTCTCCCAAGGAGGGAGATGAGCAAAGCTGCAGTTTAGGAAGAGAATTAGGACAGCAGTGTGCATTCTCATCTGTCCATGATGAGAAGCTACAGACAGTGTCAGAGGCAAGGGGCCATTTTGACAGTTCAGAATTTAAGTGATGGGGACCTGAATAATAACAGGAAATAAGGAAAACTCAAATATTTGCAATTCATTTTGAAGTAGGCACAGCTCTAGGATGGATTGAAAGTGGAATGTCACAGAAGGGAGTAAGTAAAGAAGCTTACAGACACAGAAATGAGCTAGGTTCCATCCTATTAAGATAGTATGAATGACATATGTTTATGGAAATGGCTAGCAATAATATTGAATGAAGTTCTCATTAAAATTAGAGAAAACTGAATTGCATGGGAAAGAAACTGATTTTTTTTCCAGTGATACAGTCACATCATCTTCAGCAGATGTGATTTTAATAAATGTGACTTCAGCTGATGTAAATTCTTGGTGTCTTAGTAAGACTCCTAAAGGTCACCTGGTGCATCTTCAGAATGTGTTGAAATGAAACATTTATATCAAACTTGGAAGGGTGTGTCCCTATGATTAAGGAAACATCAATCTGACCATATCAAGTTCATTTATAGAGCTGGGAGTTCACTAACAGAAAATCTGCACTTAATGAGTGCTTTAGATATCAGAACTTTGAAGAAAATAAGCCTATTATGATCATGGTTTTAATAATCCTTGTTGCTCATTTAATCATTTCCCTGTTGACATTCTTTAACTGCTCTCCATCACACAGAAGATCTCAATTTCTCTGCATTTCATACAAGACTTTACATGATCCTGCCCCTGCTCCGGTTTCCTCTCTCACAAATGTCCTTAATGGCCTGAGGAACAAGTCTACATACGCACTCTGCCCAGCATTATCCATTAAGTGCCCTCTAGGGGCTTCACTTTCCTAACTCAATAGCTTGACTCAAGTTCAAAATGCATATTTGAGGGGAAAAGTGATATTGAGGAATAAAGGACAGAAGAGTGCATTTTGGAAAATAAGGGACAGAGTGATCATATTGCTCAAAGAACGGCAAAAGGGAATTAAGTGCCAGAGATTATCTAAAAAAGAAAAAAAACAGAAAAATAAGATGGTGTTTCCCACATCTAATGATAGACCACCTCTGTCTTCTTTCTTACTTGAATAGTCCTATCCTATTTTCATGCTGTATTGCTTCTTCTTACAGAGAGTAAAAGCAGTTAAAAATAGATTGTCAACATTCTTTCTTTTGAGAGAACTTTTAGTTTGGTATATAATTTTGAAAAAAAAAAAGTTTAGTTTTGTGAAGTCTCTGAGAATTCACTAGTTATTAACCATGATAGGTAACAAAGCAACAATCATAAAAGAAAAAGACTGACAAAATAACCATATTCTTTTGCTACAAATATTGTTCTCTATTCAACCACTTAGAAAATTAGTGCTTCCAGGTGATAAAAATCAACAGCCTGTTTGGCCACATTCATTGATCCTCCTACCTTTTGAGTCCAATCTGTTCTTAGATACACGAATCTCATTAAAAAAAAAGAATATTTTACTAGCAAAAAATAATGGTGTCCAAGTTAAGAAGAGAATACAAGATTCCTAATATTAATATTAAGAATGAATGCAACTAATACTAACTAGCTACCTCTAAATTAAAGGTATTTAGGTAGATCCTATTAAAAATGCCAGCAGAGGGGTTGGAGCATAAGTCAGTGGTAGAACACTTGTGTAGCATGGGAAAGACCTAGGTTCAATATCCAGGAAAAAAAAAAATCCATCTCACTTAATTTACCCCCAGTGATTGTTGTACAGATAAGGAAACAGTGTCCAAGACTCTATTGTCCCAGAGGGATAGCTGGTAAGTTGTAAAACTAAGTTTAGACAATAAACTCTACAGACTATGTGGTTTTATCTTCCTAAAATTTTGCTTCCAAAATCTTTGCTTTTAAAAAAAAAATAGCCAACAGGTGAGTAAAAAAGGCAACCAAGATTATAAAACTCTTAAAGTGATGGATGGACTGTATACTAACCTTAATAATTATTATAATTTCAACAAGTTATACTTTTTTACATAAACTTTACTTAATTTATTTTTCTAAGGTAATTTCATATATATATATATATATATATATATATATATATATATATATGTTTTTTTTATGGCATCAATTTTATACTGAACTCTAGGATACTTTACACATTCCCTACTACCACTCCTGCTCCATGAGGAGGCCCTATTCCTCTAGATTCTAGACATAAAGCCAGGTTCCAGATCTTAACTATCAGACCTATTCAGCAATTATAATCTGCTGAAGTAGGCCATGCCTACTTCTTGGGAGTGCTTCAAGAAAATATCAACCTCACACCAGAATCATCTCAATCTAGAGCTTCTCTGAGGGGCCATCCCATATCAGACCTTCCACAGACTTGGCTGAGGTGTCCTTGAGATTGCAAAGGAGCTTGTCAAATCCCCCTGCCAACTGTGCTTCCTTCCCCTCCCCAGTCAGTGTTGAGCCCTAGACACTCCCTAACAAACTCTCTGGATCCTAATCTCAGAGTCCACAGCACATGAACCAGACCTACAATGCTCTTCCAATCCAATTATGTAACCAATGGAGAGAGACTTAAATTTATTAAATTTAAGAAGCTACTGATCAGAGAGATAATTGAGTTTTAATGAGCCAAACTTTTAAAAAATACATTAAAAATGTTTTAGTTTTATAGTGAAGACTTCCTTGTGAAAACGAATAAGCTAGGTTGATTTTTGGAAGGCAAACCTTGCTGTTAAAGTAGTCTGAATGATTTTATTTTGGAATCAAGAAGATGCCAAATCAAGAAATTAATATTCTAAGAAATGCATGTGATTTCCTGTGCATCAGGGGAGAAGTATCTTGCCATGCAAAATACGAATCTTCTCTTTGATGAAAACTGATCTGTTATCACTAAGGAAGAAGATGTGTTCCATGTTTGAGTTTAAACCTGTTGTATTTGCAGAATCATGGAGACAGCCATGACTACAGATCTACTTACTGATGTGAACCAGGTGTTTGCCCATTCATCAAACACACCATCCTCACATGGTGCTAGGTAGTGACTGTGCCAAATCCTTTCTGTTTTCACTTGCCTTAATTGCAAAACACTGCCCCAAGATGCAGGGAAGCAGGTTAATTTGTTTTAGGAAAAATCATAATTTATAGACTTTTCTGGCTCTTGAATCCAGTTCCTGCAAAAGAAATGAAACATGGAGATATACAATTCAATTTTTTAGTTTTGATTCAATATTCAGTAGATCTTTGTCATTTCTATGTAAATTTCTGAATACTTGTGCTCAGATTCTCTGCCATAGATGAATAGATAATCAATTATTTGAGCCCTAAAAGAATATACTTTTAACCTAATCTTATTTCATTTTTAAAGTCTTGTCCAGAATCTTTATTTTACAAATTAGAAAAATGGTTTGAAGTTCCACATTATGAAAAAGATCAACTATTGTATATCTGTCATCTTAGAAAAAATACATACACAATTTTAAAATAAAGGAGTGCTTAGGGATTACATTCAAAATATATTCACCAATTTTGGGAAGTATTTCCTCATAAGTAATCTCTGAAGTGGATTTAATCCTAACTCGGAACCCAGAAAACACCAAATTTAGAAATCATTCTCTGATGTAATCATTCCTTTTGTAAAAGAATAATCTTCCAGAGAATTCTACCAGCATAACATAGGCACATTCCACAGGTTTAGGCTTCTGAAAGCATGCTTCTGCAGGACTGCAAACCAGGAATAACAAGAGATGTGACAGTTCTTCTGCTCTGTACCCCAACATTACAATTTATTCCCATGCTGTCCTGAAACTCAACTAACAAGCAGTATGTGACTTTAAGGGATTTAGAAACTATTTGAAGCTAAACCTGTTACTATAAATGTCTAATTAGATGAGACTAATTAGGAAAGATTTCATAAATCCTATTAAAACATGGCATGTCAGTCAACTTTCTATTATTGTGACAAAATACCCTAAGCAATCAACTTAATTGGAGAAAACATTTATTTTGACTCATGGTTTCAGAAGGTTCCGTCCATGGTCACTTGGACTTGATGCTTTGGACCCCTGGTGGCACAGGACAGAAACTTATGGTAGAAGAGTTCTGCTCACCTGGTGGTGGCTGGGAAGCAAAAGAGAGAGTGGGCGGGAGGAGTAGTCAAGATCCCAATATCCCCTTTAAGGGTACAACTCCCAATGACCTAACTTCCCACTAGGCCCCACCTCCTAAAGGTTTACCCCTTCACAATAGCACCACAGGTTGGGGACCAAGAAACATGGGCTTAGGGAGACTTTTCAAATCCAAACTATTACAATTGGTCCAGAAAGTAATCAGCTTATTCAAAGATATACATAATATATGTTCATTTGTGTGATTTTATTTGAGGAGCAGAAAAGCCACCTTCTTTTCTTCTCCATTTTTTTTCCCCTTGACTTAAAGATCCTTATTAAAAGGCAAATGGTGTCTGGATATCAACTCCCTCAGAAGAGCCATGCGAGCAAAGGAAAGGAATTATATACTCTTTTGAACAGAGAAATGCATAAGTGCATCTCCAGAAGATAAGATACCCAAGATAACAATTAAAAAAATATGATCATTTATTGGATTGCAAATTGCCAGGTATTGTGCTAAGGCTTTAGGTCATTTATTTTATTTATTCTTTACAATAACCAACATATATATGATACTAGTATTCTGAAATTTGGAAAGGTAAGCACACTGCCTAACGTAATATAACTAGTAGGGAAGTAACTGACCTCAGATCCTAAATCTGCCTCTCAGCACATGTCCTATAGCAGAAGGAAACAGGTTAAGCTGCTACTTTTCAGTTGGTGTCCCTGCTCTGTCTTATCCATGCTACCTGCACCAGGGGAGTGATTGTACTTCCTTCCATTTCCTCCTCCTCCCTAGATACTGCATACTGGGAACCGTGAATTAATTATAATTAACAACTCTCTCCTCGCTAATTCATTTGACCTCCTCTGTTTAACAGGCAAACATATTCACTGGCTTCTATTCTTTTACAAGTAGGTTTTTTTTTTGCCTAGTTCTTTCCATTAACAGCTTATTGAATATGTTTTATAAAAATACGTCTATTTTCTCATCAATTTTAAGTTTACAGATTGACTTCCAACAATACAAACAAGTGAAGCTAATAGTTCTTTTTGATTATTCCTGATTCCTAACCATTCCTCTACTCCTTCCACCTTTTCCACATGTATATCATCAGGAACCAAGATTTTCAGCTTTTCTTTCATTTTTTTTTTAATTTTATCCCTACTGTGGTTAATAGACCAGATGAACTCAAAACCGATTTTGTCATATTGATCTTGAACAAGCCCCTCTGCCTTTTGTGTCTCACTTTATCATCATGTAAAATAATCTTTCTAAAGAATGTAATCTCCTAAAATAGCCCATTGTTCATATAGTTGCCTTTTATGTGAACATGTCAAGAGTTCTCTTAGTCTTGTGATAGTGCAGAAATTTCTTTACCCAATTTCAAAGCTATGAAGTTATGCAATTCAACTCCAAACCACTTTTCCAATCCTGTTGCCTCTCCATAAAACAGCTCTTGAAGAGCTTCTTCCTTCTTGATTACATTTCTCTCATAGGGCCCTTTTCTCTTTCTAGTCTAGTTTTAAAGTCTGTAATTGCTTTGTTTTTTTGCTTTACCTTTTGTTGTTTTGTTATTGGGGATTGAGCCCAGAAAAACTATACCACTGAGCTATATCCTGAGTCCTTTTTTAATCTTTTTTTTTTTTTTTTAAACAGGGTCTCTCTAAGCTACAGAGGCTGGCCTCAAACTTGCAATCCTCCTGCCTCAGGCTCCTCAGTCTCTGAAACTCAGGTGTGCCCCACCGCACCCAGTGCCATCACTTCTTCTATCTTGCTCACAACATATCTGCTGCGTTCATTCCCTCTGCCACCTGAGCCTCCCACTCAATTCAGTTCCCACTAAAAAATCTTACCTCACTGTTTCATACAGCACATGGGCAACATTACATAACATTTAGACTGCTTGATCATTGTTGTTATGAGTGGTTATCTTGCTTCTTGAAACTGTAAGCTTTTCTTGAAAGCTTGAAGAAAATGTAGATTTGTTTTTCTTCTTCTTCTTTCTATCTCTATCCCACACAGAGCATAATACAATGCCTCTTCTATCATGGCCCACCATTACCTATTTAAATAAGTAACAGGTAATATTTAATTAAGACATTCTACTAATCTGCTAAAGGATTGGAAACCCTATTTTACTGTAATATTATACAAAGTAAATTGAGTTTCCTATTAAAATAGTTCTCTGGATACAAATGGTTGGATTTGCTCCCACCTCCACCACTTCCACCAAATATGGTGCATTTCTTTCTTTTTCCACGTGTGCACTTTATTAGGAGAATTTCTGGGAGCTTAGTCTCTAGTGAACAGTTTATTGTAACATTAATAAAAGGAAGCAGATACAAATTGCTAGAAAATTAAAAGTCTCAGCTTACCACAAAGAGTACTCTACTTTGGTAGTAAAAAATAAAATAAAATACAACTTGCTCCATGAAAGCCAACACAAATAGTAGAAACAATGGAATGAAAGAAACAGGAAGGCAGTTCCTCCAAAGACAGGTTAATACTATTGCAAGTCTTTCCATTTGTTCCTTAAATCATTCTGCATCTCATAATCCAGGTTGTCTAAATGCTAATGTCACACAAATCATGTCAGTGCCAACTTATTCTTGGCATGGCTAGAACCTAATTATTGAAATACTTCACTTTATATGCTCCATTTGTAAGGCTTATTTAGACATAATTGGGATACCATATAAGCACAATGGAGGATAATTGAAGAATAATAAAAGTGGTACATTCAAAGAGTTACAACATAGGCAAAATCATCACTTCTAAAAATGAATTAAACTGTACCAAAGGAAAGAATTCTGGATGAGCTGTGAGATTGCGAATTAGAAACTATTTTTCTAGACTGTCAGCTTTCTCTGGGATGAAGTGAAGATAGACTTCTTCAAATCACTACTAGTAAATTGTTAGAGAACTTAAAACAGAGTCAAACACTACAACAAACACTGATGTGTCAAAAGGAACCATCAAATTTTTCTCACTCATGTTAAAAATAACTATTACACAGCATTAAGGCTATTAAATGCTTTGACTGAATGATCTAATGACTCCATAAATTATAGCAAATATTTGGCAACTATTCAAATTTTAACAGTAATTGACATAAAATAAAAAGTAATATTAAAGTAATATGATTAAATGGTTAAGGTAAATTACCAGTGTTTTTATTTTAAAAAATTATTCTACTCTTTTCCTTCTGGTAAGATAGAGAACATAAATTTTCACCTATTCCTCTCACCAGGTAAATCCCTCATGTTATATTTAAACAAATATACAAGTATTTGAAACTTGAAAAGAAAAAGGTACACTGATAGGGCCTGTGTAATCTGAAACCCAGTGGTGAGGGAACTGGATTTTTTGTTTGTTTGCCTGTTTTCCTTTTGTCTCTTTTCTAAAATGAAATATATGGTACTGGAGAAGCAGATGGCTTAGAAATGCCAATAGATAGGGTTGAGGGGGAGCACAAAGAAAGTACTTTGGGCTCTCATCAAGACTGGGAAAAAGTAAGCTTAGAAGATGGACAATTTTTAGAACTTAATCACTCTACTTCAGCCCAATATTATAGGTAAAAAACTGCATTTGTGTCTGTAAGGTTCAAATGGAGAGCTTAAATTTCCACCCTCACAAGATTACAAGATACCCTCCCTGCTTGGGTGGCATCAGATAAGACAACTAGGGAACTTGAACCCCCTTATCCACACAAAAGTACTGAAGCAGATCTCCTCCAACTCACTAGGTCGGTTTATAAGAGGCATGGTGAAGAGTCAGAGCTTTAACCAGAATTCATCAATAATAGGACCATCCACCACTGTGTTATGCGAGACCATATAAGGAGAAGTATTGAGACACTGAGGTGGTTTCCCCTGTGGTCTACTATAAAATCTGCACTCACACCTCCACCCAATATTAAGTAGTGAAGAGCCTCAGTTTCCACAGATGTTAATAGAGGTCAAGGGGGAAAGCGTGGATACTTACCCCCAGCTGTGAAGCAATGTTCTCAACCCTTATCAAAGAGGTATCAAAAAAGTCCTGCTAAAGCCGGTTCACGGTGGTGCATGCCTGTAATTTCAGTGGCTCCAGAGGCTGAGGCAGGAGGATTGCAAGTTCAAAGCCAGCCTCAGCAATAGTGAGACACTAAGCAACTCAGTGAAGATCCTGTCTCTAAATAAAATACAAAATAGGGCTGGGGATGTGGCTCAGTGGTTGAGTGTGCCTCAGTTCAATCCCTAGTATCCCCCACACACACTCAAAAAAAAAATCCTACTAAAACATATTATTTAAATAAGCTCCAGAGTTTCACAACATAATGTCAAAAAATTTCCAGATTTGATTACTCATTGTACAAAGAATCCAGAAGATCTCAAATTCAATGAGGAATAAACAACCCAGAGATACCAACACTGTGATGCCATAGATGTTAGTGTTTTCTGGCAAGGTTCTCAAGCAGCCATCATTAAAAGCACTTCCACAGCAATGGCAAATATGATTGAAACAAATAAAATGCAGAGAGTTTTAGCAAAGAAAGGAAAGATATATGAGCCACATTGAAGTTAACCCTCACTAGAACATTAAAATCAACAGAATCTGAGCAACAGAGATAAAAGACTAAAAATCCCTAAATATATAACCTAATACATATAACCTAATATATATATAACATGTGACATCATAACAAAAAGTCTAAAAGTGTTTTTTTCTGAACTCTAAAAGAAGAGGAGAAAGAGGATGGGCTGACAAGTATTCAAATAAACAATGATTAAAATCTTCCTAAATTTGAAGAAAGACATAAGCTTACAGATTCAAGAAGTTGTAAGCCAATACCAAACAAAATTAATGCAAAGAAACCCATGTCAATACATATCATAGTCAAACTTCTAAATAATAATAATAGCAAAAATAAAACATTCAAAGCTGTCAGAAAGATTATACTTTACCTATAAAGCAAAAATGATTTGAATGACAGCGGACTTCTCATATAAAAGATGAAAACCAGAAAGAAGTGGCACAACATGTTTTAAGTATCAAAAGAAAAAAAAAAAAAAAACCTCTCTGTAGGATTTTAAATCCAGTGAAATTTTTATTTAGAAATGGCATTTTTAAATTATGGAAAACTAAAAATTTAAATTAAAACTATCACCAGCAGGTCTACTGTAATAGAAAGCCTACTGGGAATTCTATAAATAGAAATAGAAGGACAAAAGAAGTAATCTTGGAACAATAGGAAGAACTAAACAACAAGATAAAGAGCAAAAATTATATGGGAAAGTACCATGAATTTTTATTCTCTTTGAGTTTTCCAAATTTTTTGCTGGTTGAAACAATATTTTAAACACAGTCTAATGTGGTTCTCAATGGGTATAGAAACAGTTGTATTATATATGGGGGAAGCTGAAAGAGCATAAAGGCAGAAAGTTTCTATAGTTGACCTGGGAAGATATCTATATCAGTAGCTATGTGTGTTATTTATATCTAAAATTATAGGACAAAAACTTGAAGCAATTACAAAAAAACTATTTAAAGAGATATGTTCAAAAATACTATAGGTTTCAAAATGTCAAAGCTACAGAGATGAAAACAAATTAGGTATTATTTAGGACTGAGGATGGTGGAAGGGAGATAGTAGGTGTTATAAAAGAGTATCAAACAGATTTTGAGGGTGATGAGTAGTTTTTTTATTGACTGCCATAGCAGTTACATAAATTTCCATATGTAATAAAATGGCATAGACCTGTATACACATATTGTGTCAATATCAGTTTCCTGGTTTGATATGAAACCATAATTAGGTAAGATGTAATCACTGGAGAAAGCTGGAGGAAGGGTACACATGTCCTCTCCGTACTGTCTTTGCTATTTTTATCCTTCTGATGTAGGGTGCTGATGGATAAGCAATGGTCTCTTATGTTACCTGACATTGTGACAGAGGAAAGGTGAGAAAAAGTCCCTGGAAACTTCTGGCTCCAGGAAAAAATTTGACCTGATTCAGTTTTTGAGCAATACCACCAACATTCATTACTAAGCCCTCTTCCTGGGTTGCCTTCATTTTCAATCTGGTTACATGTCAATTACTGATGTTGGAGAAATAGAACACACAGGGCCCATTGTTGGTTCTGGAAGTGGAATTATTCCCAGATAAGCCTTAAGACTTAGATGAGGGAGGGATGTTCCTGAAATTAAATTGAGGGTATTAGCAGAAAGCAGGAAAAAATGATTCTTCAATATAAATAACAGATGTTCACTATGACAAATAACTATGGTAAAATACTACATATATCACACAGGGATATGTCTTCCAAGTATGGTTCCAACCTTCTTTGCACTGGGGCAATGACTTCAAGCACAGACAACAAAGTCTTCTGAAGGGTGAATTGATTGCTTTAGTAAGGAAGACAGAAGGGAAAAAGAAGGTAAGAAGGGGGGTGCAAGAAAAGCAGAGAGGAAGACAATAATTCATGATTGAAGTAGGTAAAATTTCATTTTAATTTTTCTACCTTTTTCATTGTTAGTAGTGCTTAATGTTATTTTTAAAAAGGAACATGAAAATCACCTTAATAGAAAATAGAAAATTTAACAAGGAATATTATGGGTTGGAAACATTCTTTGAAACTAATTCACCAACACATGTACTAGTTTGCCAAGTTACCTAATATGTTTAAAGTAGAGATGATCAGGATATTATTCATCTGAAACAATAAATAAATGAATAAAGAAAACAATCAAATAACCAATCAAATAATCAATCAAGAATGCAAAGGGAAAACTACTTCAAATACCTTTCCCCTTGAAAATTTTTTGTAACTCTCTAATAACTTAAATTCAATTAAAAATAAGTATCATGAGGCTGGGGTTGTGGCTCAGCTGTAGAGCACTCACCTAGCACACGTGAGGCATTGAGTCCAATCCTCAGCATCACATAAAAATAAGTGAATGAAATAAAATTATTGTGTCCAACTTTAATACTAAAAAATTTTTTTTTAAATTAAGTATCAGAGTCAAATACAATTTTTAAAATTGTTGACAGTCACTACTTAGCTAGCCACAAAGTGGAAAATTGTAATGAGGAAAGCAGATAGAGAATAGAAATAAATCTTTTGTCCTTGCAGAGGGTTAGTGCAAAATCTAATACATGTTCATTCATTCCTTTTTAACTAAGCTGATCAAGAAGAATTCTTTTGTTTGCAAGTTAAATCCCTCAAGGGAGGCAGTGCCTTTGTAAGATGGCAGAATACTAGTTGGCCCCATGAATCAAAATACACGTGGGCCACTTTGGATATGCATGAGGAAGTGTTTCCATATACTTGTTATTCTTCTTTTGCTAAAGGGTAAGAAGAATGAAGAAGGCAAATACATTGAAATTGCTCTTCCCCAGACATCTTTCAAGGGAATTCTTTTGTGTTTACCATAGTTTAAACTCAGCTGCCATATTTAAGACAGTGCCCAAAACTCTGGCACTATGATTGAGTGTTGTTTTCACAGCCATGATACGTTAATGCTAATACCATAGAGCAAAATGTTTACACAGTGATTCTTGTTCATGGCTTTTCTACTAGAAGGAATGTTGCACTTACTTCTTTAAGTGCCATCTTAAAATGATGGCAAAGGGAATTATAATGTACTTTAAGCAAACATTTAGCTTCACCTTTTCAAAGGAGCAAACATAAGCATTAGTGTGTTTTAAAGGGGCAAAAACCAAAGGGACTATTTTAAATTGAAGACTAAAGATTTTTCATCTCAGCTCAGGAAAGCAAGCTTTGACTTAGGTGGATTTAGCTCAAGTGTGCTATTATCATATGATTAGTGTATAAAGCTGATTTTGCCCTTAATTGCAGAACTTCAAGTAAGGTTAACTCTATTGTATGCATGTAATGACTTCTGAAACATATTACAAAATTAAGTTGAACGTCCTAAACCATTTTCTGATTCTCCACTAGACCCATCACTAATTTTATTAGCCATAGTTTCTTTTTCTTCCTCCTCTGACTCTTTTAGGAGATCCATCCTGTCCAAATGTCCTTCTGAGATTGCAATACACATGCAAATTGCTGAGTGGGCAGCAGGCCATGAAATCACTCCATTCAGGGTGGACTAGGGAAGGGTATCCAATCTAAATCTATATTGGTGGATGCTGTGGTACCCTGACCCATTTCCTCAGCTCAGAGACCCAACTCAGCTGAGAGGATGGTGACTGAGAGCTTGCCCATGAGTATTTTCCCTGTGATTGTGCTTAATTGCCCTTTCCATGATTACACCCCCTCGCTGTCACAGAATGATGATACAATCCAAAGCCTCAGCCCCTGGTTCCCAACTCAGGACAACTGAGAAGACACCTTATAGATCCCAAGGCATTTACTATAACCATTTCAGAGCATAACATCTCCTTCTGTTTCAGTCCTGTTCCCTTTTCTTCTATAGAGTAGTTTATTCCAAGAACACATGCCAATAAACTGCTTTTAGATAAATCCTTGTCTTAGCGTTTGTTTTCTGGAACCTGTTCTGGGACATCCAATTAGTCTACTTTTTTTAAAATTGTTGATGGGGCCTAGTATTTATGTAGTATTCTGCCTTACCAGGACTTTTGTGTCTTGAGAACTTAAAAGAGGAACAAAGGCAAGTAATAAGGAGTTGATGAGTAATGAAATGAAGAACTCATAAAAATAGAGAGAGGCAAAGGGACAGATATATAAGATTCTGTTTAAGATAAATACATTGACAGTAGTTTTAGAATACAGCCATAAAGCCTCAGTGATGGGAATGGTCATATATACCCAAGGGATGGAAAGTCTCTTTCCTTTTTTTTATTGATTTTTTTTAAAAAAGATAAATGACAGCGGAAAGCATTACAATTCTTATTACACTTATACAGCACAAATTTTCATATCTCTGGTTGTATATAAAGTATGTTGACACCAATTTGTGTCTTCATACATGCACTTTAAATAATGATGTCTATCACATTGCACCATCCTTAAAGGTACACTCATACATTGCTGGTGGGACTGCAAATTGGTGCAGCCAATATGGAAAGCAGTATGGAGATTCCTTGGAAAACTGGGAATGGAGCCACCATTTGAGCCAGCTATCCCTCTCATCAATCTATACCCAAAAGACTTAACAGCATACTACAGGGACACAGCCACATCAATGTTTATAGCAGCATGATTCACAATAGCTAAACTGTAGAGCTAACCTAGAAGCCCTTCAGTGGATGAATGGATTAAAAAAAAGTTGCATATATACACAATGGAATTTTACTCAGCAATAAAGGAAAATACAATCATGGCATTTGCAGGTAAATGGATGGTATTGGAGAAGATAAGTGAAGTTAGCCAATCCTAAAAAATCAATTGCTGAAGTTTTTTCTGATATAAGGAGGCTGACTCATAGTGGGGTAGGGAGGGGGAGCATAGGAGAAATAAATGAATTTTCTTTCCTTTTTTGAGTCTAAGCTATATTAAATATTTTCAACAAATTTCTATAACATTATATGTTGTTTATAATTCCTCCCCTTCACTTGAGCTAGCTTGAGATTTTATAAAGTTTTGCAATATACACTTAACAATTTTTGCAAAGTCCAGGTAAAGAAAATATTACATGCTATGAGTACAAACTAGTCACTGAATCAAGGGTTTCTGTTTTAAAATAATTTATGGTGGGCAACCTCTCAGGAGAAACCAGTCAAGGAGAGAAGGAAGCAGAACTGGATGATGGGAAAAACAGAGCAAAGAGGCAATTTTAGAGGAATACCCAGATATTGAGCCTGGTCTCATGGGGGTTCTGGAAAAGGAAGTACATACTAGGGTTCATTCTGCTCCAGAATAAGGAGACTGGGCTTAAGGAAAAAAAAAAAAAAAACTTTTATACCACTCTGTCACTGACTGCAGATTGCTGGTGTGTGTGTGTGTGTGTGTGTGTGTGTGTGTGTGTGTGTGTGTGTGTGTCCCCATCCATCAGTCTAGGGCATGGGGACACGTCACCCTGTTTAGCTCTCCATATGTGTGAAACGCTCCAGTGGCCAACAGCAAGCCTTTCAACATGGCGAGTGCCAGCCTTTGGCACCAAAGCAGAAGCTGGAGAACAGGTGCATAAATCCAGAGACAGGCGTCTGAGGAAATCTGGGTGAGGCATCAAGAGTGGAACTCATTTTTTTTTTACTGAAACATATGTCGGAAGAGATTCTTGAAATGGAAATGACCTTTTGGATGTCTTTTCTTAAACAAAACAATAAAAAAAAAATGGTCACAACTTTTGTTATTTCCTCCTTCAAAAAGTGAGACTTATTTTCTCTCCTCTAAGTGTAGGCTAGAATTGGTGACTGTGATCCAACGAAGATAATAAGGCAGAAATAATGGATTGTGACTTGGGAGGCTAGTCATAAATAGTAAAATGGCTCCCCCCGACACACTCTTTCCTCTGGGGAAGCCAGCTATCATATCATAATCAGGAGAGGCCTGTGTGCTGAGAACTCTGGCCAACAATCAGCGTGAAACTGTGGGCTCCTGCCAGCGACAGAAGAATGAGTTTAGAAGTGAATTGTCCAGCCTGATTCATGCTTCTAGATGATAAGGCCCCGGCTGATGTCCTGGCTGAAACTCTAAGAGAGTCCCTGTGCTGAAACCACCTGCCTAAGCCAGTCCCCAGTTTTGGAGCCTCAGAAATTTTCTGAAATCAGTGCTCATTATTTGAAGTTTCTAAGTTCTGTGGTAATTTGTTATACAGGAGATAATGAATGCCACCACCTAGTGTTTGGATGCCTGGCTTTCTTTTAGGGGGCAAGGCGATCACATAGTCATTTCTATTCAAATAGAATGTAGTACAGCTGCAAGATGAGGCTGAATTCTCAAAAACACAATTGAATGTAGTTCTTCTAGAATCTAACAATCAGGAACCAAATTCCCCCTACCCAAATTTTTGCATTAGGCAATAAAATTGAGTACTTCCAGGAAGGGGATAGAATGGACAAGGTTGTAGAGTTATTTCATACACTTGTAAAAATGAGAAGAAAAAGTGAGTAATATCATAGATTCATAAGCATTAAGCTGTTGTGTGAAAATATAGATGGACAAAAGCTAAAATGTCTATGTGAGGTAGAATCCACCTTGGACACTAATTAATACATGATGATAATTTATTTCATGACTATCTCTATTCCTCAATTATCACATTTACAAACTTGTAGCAAAAAATAAGCTTACTGGGTGGTCGTGAGTTTTAGATGGAGTATTTGTCACCTTTTCATTTCTATAATGAAATACCTGATTCAGGATACTTACGGAGTAAATAGAGCTTTATTTTGGCTCATGGTTCTGAAAGTTCAGGTACAAGATCGAGTGGTTCCATTGATTAGTGCCTTTGGTAAAGGAGATAAGAGTCTGTGTTAGAGTGAATAGCCCCATGTTGAGCCATGGAAGGAGAGAAAAAGAGGATGGGTAAGTCACCTCCAATGACAAAAGGACCTCTCATAAGGCTCACCTCCTAAAAGCACCTACACCTCACCGTGCCATCTGAGAGATCAAGCCCTTAACACTTGGGCCTTCAAAGGACATTCAACAACCAAAATACAGCAGATGGGTCAGTGGTTCTCATGGGAAGCTGAGGACATTTGGCAAATGTGTAGCAGCAGTTTTTGTTGTCAACATGATTAGGCCAGCATTGCTGACATTTGGTGGAGAGGGCCAAAAATGAGAAATGTTCAGCAGTATGGGGGCCCAGCAATCCTGCATGGTGCACAGTAGCCTCAAGTTTTATGTGATTCCCTATGTCCCACCTCTCCAATCTCATAGGAGGGAAATCAGCTTCTGACTGTCTTGGATCATCATACACTTAACATACAATTGGCAATTGTTTTTTTAACATCGATTTAAGAAAGTGAAGTAATTTTTAAATTGATTTAATAAATACCATTTTTTTCTAGAAAGAGTACTACAGAAATTTTATATGTATATGACATATATGTGTGTGATATATTTTTTTCTTTTCTTTTTTCTTTTTTGAAGAATATTTACCAAGAGTTGTATGGCAACTTGAAAATCATGCCCAGAACAACAGTCTAGGGAAGGGCAGAGCTTATACTGCACCATTTATCAGTTGGCATTCACAGTTGGCCTAATCAATGATTCTAATCATAGGTGCAAAAAACATATTGGGCTACTTCATTATATTTTCCAATGGGATAGAACCCCAACATACAGATATTGTTTACATATATTAATTTATTTTACATTTCTTCATTTTTATTTCTGCTTTCTATAAAAAGGGCATCACATTGGATTTTTAAGAAATATTATTCACAAAGGTAGGTTGCATTATCTTTGAGCTTTATGTCAGAAGTATAAGGAGAATGTTGTAAATGATTTCTATTTAAAGATATTGAACCTGAGAAGACGGAGAAACATCAATTCCAGGAAAAAGACATTTGAAAACAAGGAAGAGGTATGCAAAAAAGGTTATTATAACATGACAGTCCCTTATCTACAATTCCTGAATACTTTTTTTTAAAAAATCTGAAGTTAAAAAGGCTTTTAACTGGGCCACAAAATGGACTTAAACTTAGCTTACAAATATATAATCTGAATTGACATGAAGTTATTCATAGTATGTATGTATGTATTTACTTATGTGCCTATTCTTACTTTTTGCTACATAAAAGTTAAGGTGCTTGAGTCTGGAATGTTGCCTAGGCCTTATGGGGGATTCAATGCAGTAATTAGGGCAAATCCCCCATTTTGCTTTACTGAAATTTTAAATATTCAGGATTCCAAAACTTAATGGACTCTTCATGTTTCAGAAAAGTAACTGTAGACCTGCACAATGACCCTCTTGAGATGTTGCTATTAGAGCTCCAGACTTCTGATGAAGGTTTATTAAGAAGACATGATCTGGGCTGGGGATGTGGCTCAAGCAGTAGTGCACTCGCTTGGCATGCAAGGGTTCGATCCTCAGCACCACATACAAACAAAGATGTTGTATCCGCCGATAACTAAAAAGTAAATATTAAAAAAAAAATTCTCTCCTCTCTATCTTTAAAAAAAAAAAAAAAGACGTGATCTTGAATTTAATCCTAACTTTATGATTTTGACCGAGAATATTTTAGGCTTCCTATTATTTTGAACATACTTACTCAACAAATCTATAGGAATGGAATGTATTCAAAAGACATAACAATAGATTTAAGTAAACTGTTGACTATATTAAGAATGAGTAAATCTTATAGTATAATTTCAGCTTTACTTAATATTTACCAACTTTGTGTTATTGTCAGGCCCTGGGGAGCAAAACCTGGAAAGAAGACCTGGTAATCCCTTTCAATAAATTCTTTTTTTTTAAGAGAGAGAGAGAGAATTTTAATATTTATTTTTTAGTTTTCGGCAGACACAACATCTTTGTTTGTATGTGGTGCTGAGGATCGAACCCGGCCCACACATATGCCAGGCAAGCGTGCTACCACTTGAGCCACATCCCCAGCCCTCAATAAATTCTTAATCCAGGAGGAAAAACCATCATGAGGATAGATGAGTACTGTAAAAGGTGCTAAAGGAGAACATAGATTTATATAGACTGTGAGCTGTCACATCATAGATAAGTGAAAGATCAAATGAATTCAAACCTGTAAGTCTCATCTAAAAACATGTAGTCTGCTCTTTTTCAATTTTAATCCATAAGGCTTTTTCATGTTTTTTTTTAACATTAATAAAATCTCTCATCCAAAAACTTTCTATGTTTAGTCCTAGAAAAGTAATGAGATCTAACGTTAAGATCACTGATTTTTCAAAAGAGTTCTTAGAATATAAAGATCCTCAGGACACCCAATCATGGCATGCCTAGTTGTACTAGGGATCCCTGTGCCTTGCAGCTCTGACAAATCCCCATCCCAGTCCCAGAACCCACAGCCAGACCCTCTGTGATTCAGTAGTCTTGAAACATTTCCCTAGTTTTTGAGTATTCATCTATTTCTACCTTCTCCTCCACCAACAAATATACTTATGTCCACACCTTATGGGTTGTCAAGCCTCATTTCTCCCTCCAGTCATCCCTGTAGCTTGTCTTCCTCCAGAGTGACCAATAAGCTTTAGGACTACTTAAATATAATTGATTATAAACCAGGATTAAATAAAGGCTTCTTAAATTTTCTGACATGAAAGCTCAGGTATGAATTTACATCATCTTATCAACCACAGAAACTTTAGGTATAGGAAGCTAGCTTGTGCTGGTACCTTACCATTTGTGGGCAGAAGAAATCACATCTAAGGAATCATGGAGAAGAGACACTGGTATCCTATACACCAGGATCTAAGTACTCAATGAGAGTACCTGCAGTTGACAGTTTGGAGAGCAGGCAGTTAAGCAAACAGTCATGAGAACCCAAAATTTTAAGGATAATGCACTAAGGAAATACAAAATTAGGCATCAGAATACAGGTAGAAATTTGAGTCCAGTTAATTTTCAAAATAGCAAACAGCTCATGTTTATTGAGTGTATGGACTGTTTATTCTAGGTGCTGAGCTAAATGTTTCTCATCCATCTTCTTGTTTAACCTTTAAACAATCTGATAAGGTAGGTATCGTTATTTTATTCCTCTCTCTTTTAGTTGAGGACTCAGATTTATCGAAGTTCAGTGGCTTTCCCAAGGTATCAAGGCTGATTAGTGATGTAGCAGGGATTTAGATCATAGTCTCTGACACTAGAGTTCGAACTATAAACTATTGGCTACATTACCTTTCACGATGCCTCTAAATTTTGTCAGAAGGGTGAATTCTTGGACTGCCAAAATTACTGCATGAAATTATTCTCAGTCTTTCCACAATGAGTCAGTGGTATAGATATGGTAGAAGCCAGTTTTATGGAAACCAGTAGCCATCAAACAGAGGTGAGCAAGACAGGGAGCTCAAGTTATTCATGAAAGTACAGTAAAGAGGCAGATTAAAACGTGAAAAATTTCAGAGTCGGAAACTATTTAGCAGAGGATCTTTCTGGCTTTCAAACTTTGTCAAGGGAAATAAAGCAATCCCAGTTCTCATTTAGATACAAAGGGGAAAAGGAAATTTTCTTAGAAATATAATATTTGTGATTTAGCTCCCTATGGTAATGTGCAATAATGAACTGTTACATGTGGAAAAAATATTAGTTGCTCCTAATTAGAAAGTGTTCTTTTCCAGCCGGTAACACTGAAGTAAAAAAGAAGTTAAATGGATCCAAATTTTTTAAAATAGATTTTATGTCTTAGGAGGTGCCTGCAGAATGTAAGTTGTGATATAAACATTGTACAGGAAAGAATAGTGGTTGAGTGGGAGACAACACCATGAAGAATACCAAATACATAAATCTTGGATGCAAAGCACATCTTCAACACTTGATATAATCTGTGTGTTTGATTCAAGGAAAAATTGAATTATGTAAGGATAAAACACAGATTCTAGAGTTCTGTCAAGGAAACACTAAATGTAAATGTTTCAGAGCATTCAATCTGTTTATTTTGTTCATTTAAAATTTTAAACTCTTATATTTTTAGCTTACTAATATTTTAATACATTTATTCATTTATTCAGCCAGTGTGCAACAGGTATTCATTGGGTATCCATCAAGTACCGGGCACTGTGGCTCAAGCAGTGGCCCGCTCGCCTGGCATGCAAGTCGGCCGGGTTCGATCCTCAGTACCACATACAAACAAAGAGGTTGTGTCCGCCGAGAACTAAAACAATAAATAAAAAATTCTCTTTTTTTCTCTTAAAAAAAAAAAGTACCAGGCACGGTTCCAAAATGTATTAAGCACTTTTAGAAAACAATATTCTATAAAGTATTCCTTTTTTCTAAACTCTTTACCGTGGGTTACATTTTGATACAGTGCACACCTATGTGTGTTTATAAATTGTGTGTGAGAGAGTGTATGTGCACTTGCATGTGCGTTTGTGTGCTCATCTGCTATGAATGAAATAATATAAATGTGCAAAGTCATAAAACAGTTTTATTTCTCACTGCTTCTTGTGCAAAATACTAAAATTTCTTCAGCATTAAAAAAAATAATGGATTACACCAGTTGTGGTGGTAGACTCCTGTAACCCCAGCAACTTGGAAGGCTGAGGCAGGAGGATCATGAGTTCAAAGCCAGCCTCAGCAACTTATCGAGGCCCTAAGCAAATTAGTGAGAACCTGTCTCAAAATAAAAAATAAAAAGGGCTCAGGATGTGGCTCAAGGTTAAGAGTTCAATCCCTGGTATCAAAATAACAACAATAATGTGTTGGGCTGGGGAGGTAGCTCAGTAATAGGGTGGTTGCCTTCTAAGCATGAGGCCTTGGTTTTTTTTTAAAGCAACACTGAAAAAAAACATAAACCATTACAATGAATGAAGGAAAAATTACTAAGATTTATGAAGGGAATCATTCACAGCTAGCATCTGTGTCTTATTGGGGATTAAACCATTATTGCCTTCATTCTCTTTGAGGATTTACCATTCTTCATAGTTTAAAAACTATGAAGTTACTTTAAAGTTTATGTAGTGGGTTTTTAATAGTACTGGCTGGTTTAGGTCTTTCCACTGCTCTAAAAACTACAAACATTCTGAAATAATCCCTTAAATTACATAAAAGGAGAAAAAATCTTCAACCAATTGTAAGAAAAATGTAGGTAATTTTACTCCTAAAAGATTGGCAAACGTCAGCATGACAAAGGTGACCCATATCACCACTCTTCACAAATAGGCTAAAGTCACTTAACTTGATTTTAAAAAAATGATAATGAAAATTATTGAGCTAAACGACAGCAAAATGAACCTTAAACTTAACAGACTCCACACTTGAATTAAAGTACTTTCAGATAGACAAAAAGAAAAATCTTTTATTCAGAATAACATTATAACATACAAGGCAAGAGTGTGGATTACGAATTGATTAGAAATTTAGTTCACATATAACTTTCAATGTAGGTATAATTCTGGCGCAGTGGAGACCTTCCAAAAAGAGAAAACAATAATTTTCATCTCCTTGGTAAAATCCTCACATCATACACAATTCAAGCTGTTGAAAAAGTCTTTTTAACTTAAATAATATCTTGGACTGAAATAGCAGGTAAAACAAGGGCTACCCTTCCCAAAATGTTTGCTGTTTATATCATTATTACCAACAAAGAGCACCCGCATACTTTGTCCTAACTTATTTGTAATGAATTTTAAGTATTAGTCAGCCATCATCATAGGTATCATGGGAATCAATTCACCAGCAGATTTGAAGATATTTATTTAATAACAAAAAGTTATAAATAAAAATTTTAACAGAAAGGTATAAATGAATGACCCAAACATTGGAGTATTATGAAGCTATTCGATTAAATCATGCAAATTTAATTACAGGATGAAAAGATTTATCATACAATACTATTAGCAAAAAGCAGAGAAGTATTAATAATATGATTCTAAGTTTATAAAAGGTGATGGTAAATAATACCAAGAGTTGACATTAGGAAATACTTTACCAAGAGAAATCTAATCAAGATATTTTTGTGAAATTTGCTTTCACAAATAGACTATCAAGACAGATTCATCTTTCTGTTCTCACATATGCATCATATGTTAAAAATTAAATAGAACATGAAATTTTCACTTTTGAGTGATTTTAAGGAAATGTGTGTACTTTGTGAAACAAATGGCAACAAATTTTAATACTTTATCCAAATTCTAATATCACATCAGAAATCTTAGAAGTTAGAAACCTAGTGGGGTCACATTCCAGAAAAGAATTTGTTTTGCTATCTAAATCAGGACAATGTTTCCTGAGCCATATGGTTTTTCTCCAAGAATGTGGTGAGGTTTGTGTTCTCAGAGGATGGGGTGACGGGGGAGAGGAGGGTCTTGGAATTTCAACATTTGAAAATTAGGTGGCCACAATGTTGGAGGTGAGTCCAAATTTGACCAGAGGTTAATGTACTTAAGCTTTTGTTGTGCTCTCTGTCGTCTCTCCCA